>NC_040912.2:48995384-49349093 GCF_004126475.2 Phyllostomus discolor
TTTGTGTGTGGTTGCAATTATGTTTATGCAAAAGAAAGTTTATATATACATTTCTTTTTCTTCTGAATGTATCTAATATCCATCTCCCTTTGCAAATTCATGCCTTTACCCCTTCCCCTTTGATGTTTTTGTTAGTACAAATTATCCTTATTTATGCTGTGAGTTCATTTCCAAATTGTGGTATCTATTGTCTCCTTCCTCTCTTTTAATATTATTACTCCTTTTAAACTTAATGTGATATTAAAGTATATAGTACCCTATTATAAAAAGGGTTGTAATATCCTTATTCCATCTTCTTGTTGGTGATCTTACTGATAGTTTGGTGAATTTTTATTCTTTGTTTTAGGTAGAATAACTCCTTTGAGTATTTCCTACAATGGAGGTCTTCTGATGGTAGTTTCCCTCAGCTTCTGTATGTTTGGAAAGTCTTTATTTCTCCTTCATCTAAAGGGTAACTTTGCTGAGTGTATTATTCTGGCCTCATAAAGTCTCTCTGTCAGTAGATTGAATATTAGTTTCCACCCCTAACAACTTAAAGGGTTTCTGCTGAAAATCCAGTGATAATCGTGGGATTTTCTTTCTAAGTTACTGTTTTCTTTTCCCTGGTTGGCCTTAAGAATTCTTTCTTTGTTAATAATTTTTGACAGTTTTAATACAGCGTGCCTTGGAGAGTATCAAGGATCAAGCTCTTTCAATAGGTTTGAACAGGATCTCCATTCCCTTCTCCCTCTCTTCTTCTGGTATACCTATTATTCTTACATTGCTTTTTCTGACAGAGTCAGATAATTCTTGTAGAGTTCCATCATTTTTTATCCCTAAATCTCTCTCCCCTCTGTGGCATTTCTAGATTTCTATTTCAATATCTCTAATTCTTTCCTCAGTCTGGTCAGTTTTATTTCCTAAGCTCCTTAGTTCATTCTTTATCTTTTTACTGAGTTCTTCATCTTCAGAATTTCTATTTGTTCCTTGTTTAAAGTTTCAACGTCCTTGGCAAAGCACTTCTTATTTTCATTGATTTTATTTCTGAGTTCATTAAACTGGCTATCTGTATGTTCTTGTAACTAGAGTTTTTTCAGAAATGCAATCTTGAATTCTCTGTCATTTAAATCATATATTTCCACCCTGGCAGGTGTGGCTCAGTGGATTGAGCATGGGCCTGTGAACCAAAAGGTCACTTGTTCGATCCCAGTTAGGGCACAAGCCTGGATTGCAGCCAGGCCCCCAGTAGGGGGCACGTGAGAAGCAACCACACGTTGGTGTTTCTCCCTCTCTCTTTCTCCCTCCCCTCCTCTCTAAAAATAAATAATATTTTTTTAAATCACACATTTCCATGTCTTTAAGTTCATTTTCTGGAGGGTTTTTTTTTTCCTGAGCTTCCCGGTTACATTGGTCATTCACAGTATTTGGTGGCTTTCTTCTCTATTTAGACATCTATGTATGAGTGATACCTCTCTAGTAGATTGATAAGGACTTGCTTTTGTTTTCTTGCTTGCTTTTGTTTTCTGGTAGGTGGCGCTGAAGCACACATTTTTAGTTCTCTTATACCACTCTGGCTTTTCAGATCTCTGCAGGTTGGTGGAAAACGTTCTGTGTTCCATGGGAAGGTGAGCATCTCATCTCTATTTGAGTGTCCTCAGTCCCAGGGGACCAACCCCACAAGGGAATGTGGTGGGAGATGGGGTTCCATATCTGTGAAATCATAGTGCTATCCCCCACAGCCAGACACTGCTGGCAGTGCAGCCACAGTGGATGAAGGGGGGTAAGCAAGAGGATGCTAGCTGCTACCTCTGTTGCTTTGTTCTGCCAGTCATGGTGATTGGCAAACATTAGCAACTTCCCTTCTGTATCTCCACTTGGTCCTGGGATTAGTTGCAGACTGTGCTTGTTGCTCAGGGGAAAAATGTTTCTGTAGTACCAGTTCTCAGGTTTGCAGGTAACATGCTCCACAACCCAACATTCATTGCTACAACTTCTGAGGCCCACTCCTCACTCTGGGAGCATGAGGGCAGGCAAGCTCTTGGCCAGGGAGAGGAGGCAGCCAGGCTCCATGGCTTTGTTTCTCATCTGGAATGGCTACTGCCAGACAACCATAGCCACACCCCTGTGCTTCAGCCCTCTCCAGGTCACTGGGTTTGGCCTCAGCATGTACTGATCACTCCTGAAGGAATGCTCACAGTATCTCTCTGCTCCTTCAGGATAAAGGAGCACCAGTAGCAACCTGATTCTTCCCTTCTCTGGGCTGAAATTCACAAGACATCTCAGGGATATGAGCTCCAGGTTGTCCCCAGCACTGAGTCAGTCCTTCTCCCTTCCCACCTCCATGGTTCACTATCACTTATCCACCTTCAAATGATTCAGTGCATGAATCTCTTAGATGCGCTAGTGCATTGAGCAGGGAAATTTTATTGAATTATAGCTGTTCAAATTGTTGAAACTTTAAGGGAGAGACCAAGGGGACCTCTCAGGCCACCATTCCTCTGATGTCACTTCAACAAATCTACATATTTCTTTTTTATTTCTTTGAATGGTAAGTTTTCCTTCTTATTCTGCCTGTTGCTGTAAGTTGTCTCCTAAAATTAAGTCTTCATTCTTCAGTCCTTTTACTATACCCAGCCTTGTCTCCTCTACCTCTCTGTTCTCCTACAGTTTTCTAACTGGTCTTATAGTTTATGTTTTCTTTGAGTATTGTGATTATACAGAACATTAGCATTTGTAATAATATTACACTGCCCACTTAGGTCAGTATCAGTTTAGGTAACCCTTTTACATTGGAGTCAAAGATGATTTTTTGACTTAGGATATATTATAAAGAAAGCACTTTAAGAGAGAATATCTGAGGATTGTCTAAGAATGAGGTTAGGAAGAGTATAATTCACATTAAAAACTTGACTAGTTCAGGACTTCCGGCAAGATGGAGGAATAGGTGAATGCACCGTACCTCCTTGCACAACCAAGAATAGAAAAACAATAATTTACAGGCATAATTTCACTCAGAACTGTCAGAGGATTTATCTGAATGGAAGTCAGACAGCCAAGAAGTTGAAGTAGACCCGTACATCCAGACTGGTAGGGGATGACGAGCTGGGTGGGCGTGGGGCTGGCACGGGTCGGCGGCGCGAGGAGCAAAATCGGCAAGACAGCCATCTGGGGCGCAAGAACGCAGCGGTGATCCCTGAGTATGCAAGCTGCGGCTGGGGGAACCAGTAGGGCAGCAATTGTGGACCAGGGCAGAGCTCAAGGCCCAGGATCCCAAGCAAGGAAGTGTCTGAGCCCAGGAGAACAGAACTGCCGCCATCGTTCCCTCTCATCCCTGCTCCCACCCCCACATATAACGTCACAATGTAGTGACTGGGGTGCCCAGCCCCGGTGAACACCTAAGGCTCCACCCCCCACTGTAACAAGAGCGACCAGACCGGAAAAGGAAAAAATAATAATAATAATAATAGGAGAGACAGGGAAAGACATAAGACATGTTTCCAGCACAACAGATCAGTCCCCCAGGACTCATCCTTTTGAGCGACCAAGAAATAGCCAATCTATCAGATGCGCAATTCAAAACACTGGTGATCAGAAAGCTCACGGAATTGATTGACTTTAGGCGCAATTTAGATGAAAGGATGCAGGTTACCATAAAAGAGATGCAGGAAGATATACGGAAGAGAGCCAATAGTGAAAGGAAGGAATCTGAGTCTCAAAACAATACAGTGGACCAGAAGGAAGATAGAATCAACCAAGCAGGAAAGCATGATGAAATAAGAATTCAAAAAATCGAGGAAAAGCTTAAGAGCATCAAGGACACCTTTAAATGTTCCAACATCCGAATTATAGGGGTACCAGAAGGGAGGAGCAACAAGTGGAAAAGCTATTTGAACAAATAATAAAAGAGAACTTCCCCAATCTGGCAAAGGGAACAGTCTTCCAAGAAATCCAAGAAGCTCAGAGAGCCCCAAAGAAGTTGGACCCAAGAAGAAACACACCAAGGCACATCATAATTACATTAGCCAAGGTAAAAACGAAGGAGAGAATCCTAGAAGCAGCAAGAGATAAGGGGACAGTAACCTACAAAGGAGTTCCCAGACTGTCAGCTGATTTCTCCAAAGAGACCTTACAGGCAAGAAGGGGCTGGAAAGAAATATTCCAAGTCATGAAAGACAAGGACCTATATCCCAGATTGCTCTATCCAGCAAAGCTCTCATTTAGAATGGAAGGGAAGATAAAGCTTTTCAGATAAGGTCAAATTAAAGGAGTTCATCATCACCAAGCCCTTATTTTATGAAATGCTAAAGGGACTTATCTAAAAAAAGAAGATAAAGAAAAGACATGTATAGTAAAAGGACAGCAAACTCACAATTATTAACAACCACACCTAAAGCAAAACCAAAAGAAACTAAGTAAACAACTAGAACAGGAACAGAACCACAGAAATGGAGGCCACATGGAGGGCTAGCAGTAGGGGGGTGGGAGGAGGAGAGAAGGGGAAAAGGTATAGAGAATAAGTAGCATAGAATGTAGGTTGAAAATAGATAGGGGTAGGGCAAGAATAGTACGGGAAATGTAGAAGCTAAAGAACTCAAAAGTATGACACATGGACATGAACTAAAGGCGGGGAACGTGGGTGGGAGAGGGGGTACAGGGTGGAGGGGAGTGAAGGGGAAATGGGACAACTGTAATAGCATAATCAATAAAATATATTTTAAAAAAAAGAACTTGACTAGTTCAACAAAGGAAACACTAACTCAGGATGTTCCAGCCACGATGGCAGAGTAGGTGGACACTGGGCTCACCCCCTTCCATACCTACATCAAAATCACAACTAAACTGTAGAATAATTGAACTGAAGAACCATCTGAAGACTAGCTGAACAAAAGTCCTATAACTAAGGATATAAAGAAGAAGTCATACCAAGATTAATAGGAGTGGAAACGTAAAATGGGCTGGCCCCACACCCAAGTGTTGTGGTTGAGAAGTAGGAGGGATAACTCAGCTACAGAGGACCCCCTGAGGAGTAAGGAGGCCCAAGGCTCCCCAAACCAGAGCACTAGTATCAGGAACAGGAGCCCACAAAACATCTGGCTGTAAAAACCAGCCAGTATTCCATCCATTCAGGTGAGACAGAAAGCTGCTAGAAACCCATGCATTCTCTTAAAGGGCCTATGAACTGACTGTTGCTTGCAGGTACTCATCATGGGCTCCAGTGGAGGAACAGAGGCTCAGAAAGTGCCAGAGGCATACAGGGAGAAACTGAGTTGTGTAGCTTCAGGGCGAAGGCTGGAGGGACAGCCACCAGTGTCTCTGTGTTGAGCCCTAGTTCAATGCAATTGGCAGACAAAAACCATCTTTACTTTGTTGAACCCCCTTGCCCAACACACACACACACACACACACACACATATCTGAATTTGCATTAGTCTGGTGAACTCTTCTCACTTCACTCTGAGACCCCACTCCACCAAAAATGTATGTAGGCCCCAGGTGCTAGGCCTCAGTGTATACTGTGACTTTTGCAGATTGGCTTCAGGCTTAGCACCGGCACCAAATCTGAAACTGTATTAACCTGGTAAACATGATACACCTCACCCTGGTGACTCTCTAAGATCATGCCTCACCTAACTCACGTACCACTCAAGACTTTCAGCAGCTGAGACTTACAGGCATCCAGCAGGCAGCAGCAGATTTCGGGGCCCTTTGTGCCTTTTGCTGACTTGCCCCAGCTCCATACTGGTGGTAGTCAGCCTCACTTTTCAGTGTGGCCTCTCCTACATGCACCCAGGTCCAGCACAGGTAGCTACCAACTGTGGATCACTCTGTAGCTCTTGACAGGTAGTCCCAAGCTGGTCACAGACAGTGTCTGACATTGGTCTGAAACTGAGCCCCTCCCAAGAGGACTCAGAACCAAAACACCCAGTGGCCTGCTTCAGAACAAAATGCAGCACCATCTGATTAGCTCTACAAGCAGCACACCAAAAGGATGGTCCCATCCAAACAGGCATCAGACCCTGCTGGGCAAATCCTACACCATGATGTCAGCCCCACACAACACCTCGTGCACTGTGTTTGTGGCCAATCATCACAGCCAGTTAGCCTGAGGGTCAATCCCACCCACTGACATGCCGACAACAAACAAGGCTCAACTACAGCAGGAGGGCACACACAACCCACAAAGGAAACACTTCTGGAACACCCAGTTCAGGTGACACCAAAACACTAGGCCCCACAGGACACCTACTACATAAGGACACCCTGCCTGGGAGATGTAATAGATCTGCACAATACATAGAAACAAAAACAGAGAGGCAGCCAAAATGAGGTAACAAAGAAACATGTCCCAAATGATAGAACAGGAGAACTCCCTTAAAAAAAAAAAAAGCCTAAATGGAATTGAGACAAGCAATCTACTAGATAAACACAATGAAGGATAAAAATATCTTATCAATAGATGCAGAAAAAGCATTTGACAAATTCTATCGGATGACAGAATTTGCAATGTGGGAATACAGGGAACATACCTCAACAAAATAAAGGTCATTTATGACAAATCCATAGCTAACATCATACTCAAAGAGGAAAAGCTAAAAGCATTTGCCTTAAGATAAGGAATAGACAAGGTTTTTCTGCACTTTTATTCAACATAGTATTGGAAGTCCTAGCCACAGCAATCAGACAAGAAGAAGAAATAAAAAACATCCATATTGAAGAGGAATAAGTAAAATATTATTTGCAGATGACATGATACTATATAGAGAGAACCCTATGGATTCCACCAAACCACTATTAGAACTGAAGACTGTATTCAGTAAAGTAGCAGATATAAAATTAATATTCAGAATATTCAGAAATCAGTTATATTTTTATATGCCAATAATAAACTTTTAAAAAATGTTTTAAAATCCTATTTACAATTGCTTTAAAAACTACCTAGGAATAAATTTAACCAAAGAAGTGAAAGACCTTTGCTCAGAAAAGTATAAAACAAAAGTATAATTGAAGAAAGAAATTAAAGATACAAATGAAGTATATGTGTGTTCAAGGACAGGAAAATTAACATTTTTAAAATGTCCACACCACCCAAACCAATCCCTTTAAAAATAGCAATGATGTTTTTCACAGAACTAGAACAAATAATGCAAAAATTTATATGGAACCACAAAAGATCCCAAATAGCCTCAGCAATCTTGAGAAAGGAAAAAGTTGGAGGTATCATGCTACCTGATATCAGACTATACTGCAAGGTATTAGTAATTAAAATAGCATCATACTGGCATAGAAACAGATAAATAGATCAATGGAACAGAATAGAGAGCCCAGAAATAAACCCAAGCATTTATAGTTAATTATATTTGAGAAATGAGGCAAAACCATACAATGGGCTAAAGATAGTCCATTTAATAAATGGTGTTGGGAAAATTGGATACATGCAAAAAATTCAACTAGATCATCTTCTTACACCATGTAGAAGAATAAACTCAAAATGGATTAGGACTTAAATGTAAGCCCCCAAACCATATAAACCTAGAAGAAAACACAGGCAGCAAACTGACAGTTTTCTTACGTCCCAAGGTGGTCTGTGGCACAGAGGCAAGGACTAGGAGGGCATGTGGCCCCTGTGCGGTCCTTTGTGGGTCCTCTATAGCCTTTCCTGACATGGACCTGGCTGTCCACCAGAATCAACTGGAAAGATTATTATAACAATCCTTTTAACAAATCTTTTGATTCCGGAGAAAGGATTGAAACAAAAAAGCCTGTTTTTTTAACAAGTCTGCCAGAGGGCTCTTATGTAGCCAAGCCAAACCTGGCATTTGTTAAACACCAGCATAGCCCATCCTGTTTCCTCATAAGCTTGGAACTTCCTGCTACATAGCCAAAGAGAAAGACTCATAAACTATTGTCTCCCACTGAGAGGTATACACACGTTTTCATGTTCCTGTCATCATCCATTGTGAGGTGTATTGGAGCACAGGATACAAGGCATCCACAGTGAATCTTGACCTTGGTCGCAATTATACTACTGCTACAATTTAAGTGTGATAATCATAGAATTTTTAAGACAGAACTGAAGAAACAAAAGGAGAAAAAGATCTTCTGGTATTAATTTCAGTTATTTCAATACCATTAAAAAGGAGGAATTTCTAAGAAAAGCCACACAAAATCCCTAAAGGGGAAGAAGAACAATTTTTATAAAGAAAGACAAAAAGAATTATGTATGATTTATTTTTACTAAAATCTACATCCAAAACTCTGAAAATTATCTTATTTAAAACTGCTGGAAAAAGAAATTAGCTATTATTTTTCTGTAATTGTATACCTTAAACATTAGATTAAATATTTACTGTTTCTTTGGTATTTTTATATAATAAAGAAGCTATAGCATCACTTTGTAGCATTTTTAAATCGAATGTTGTATTTTAATGAATAAATAAGGGCTGGTTTATAACACTTAAATTTGATGCCAACAAAATCTCCAACCCAAAGCAGCTTTACATTTCAAATCCCATACAGCAAAATTAACCTTTTAAAATCTGATCCAAAATATTATCTCAGCCTATTTTTTTCAAGGAGAACCCTTCCCTGATGTAGCAGTCAGACCTGCATTGACAAACAACTCCAAGATTTCAACACCTAGACCCACGAAAGGTACATTTTCTACCAGTATACATCCTGAACATGTGTGAACTGGGCAGGTCTACTGATCCCAGTCTTCCAGGGGCCAGGCTGACAAGGCCTCAATATGTGCTTCCAAGTCATCCACAGAAGCTTCTACTCACATGTCATTAGTCAAAAAAAAAAAAAATGATCACTCCTAACTTCAAAGAAAGTAGAAGATTTTCATCTCTCTATCACCTCCCAGGAGAACTGGAGTATATTTCACCAGCCTTATTGACTATCTCACCTGCTTTTGCTTTTTATCTTCTTTGGACTTTGGCACCTTATAGTAATCTACACTATCTATCCCCTCATTTGGAACTCATATCATCTATCCAATAAACTTATATTATCAATAAAACAACAACAAAACATTTCATTCTTTTCACCTTCATATTAAAGCAAGATCTTATTTTTCTTAGGATCAACATCCCTAGTACATCTCATTTTGGCAGAGCCAGGGTGCCATATATGCTAAAAGAAAAGAGAAATGGTAGTGCTGATATGGCAGGGATGACAAGCTGTTCCAAAGACTGATGACCCTCCCCACCACCACCATAGGGTAGAGATGCTGCTGAGTTACAACAGGAGATATACTCAGGCCCTTGCAATAGGTCTGTTACATGACTGAGTTCTGGCCAATGTAATGTAGATGAAAGTGCCATTCACACTTTCAGGCCCAGCCCATAAAATCTCCTGCTACTCTTATCTTCTGACTGGTTATTGATGCCTGAACCAACCTAGAAAGCCACATTTACAAGATAACAAAGCCTCTAACAGCCTGGTCTCCAGGTGACTACATGACCCAGACCTTCCACCAATCCTTTATCCTGCTGATCATACATATTAACTATTTCATTAAAAATAGTTTTATTGTCCTGGCTGGTGTGGCTGAGTGGAGTGAGTGTTGGCCTGCAAACCAAACAGTCGCTGGTTCGATTCCCAGTCAGGGCACATGTCTGGGTTGCAGGTCCTGGGCCAGGTCCTCAGTAGGGGGCGTGCAAGAGACAACCACACATTGATGTTTCTCTCCCTACCCCTTCTCCTCCTCTCTCTAAAAAAACTTTTATTGTGATAAGTAAACTTTAATAGTGA
The DNA here is from genome assembly GCF_004126475.2 of Phyllostomus discolor. NCBI lineage: Eukaryota > Metazoa > Chordata > Mammalia > Chiroptera > Phyllostomidae > Phyllostomus > Phyllostomus discolor. Next base: position 49,005,120 of record NC_040912.2, read on the forward strand.
TGGGGGTAGTTAGAATAAACTGATAGAACACTCCAAAGTGTGAATTTTATAAAATGTTTTGATTAGCCTCCACAGTATAACTCCTTAGCTGTCCACTAATTTCTCTCCATTCTCTTGTGTGTATTCTCTGGATTACTGCTCTGCCTGATTAGAAGAGAATTTCCCAGCAAGTGAGGGAAGACTGCATTATTATGGAGGATTTTGGAGAAGTACACAGGGAGGACTGCCAGGTTCTGGTTTTGTACAACCCTTTACTTACCACTAACCACTTGACATAGAAACAAGATATAACTGAGGCAGGAGACAGCATAGGAAGAACTCTGAGACTGCAATACTGTCACTGGCCAGCATTTAGCACCCTGGTTGCCACAAAACGCCTTTTACCAATTAGGTAGAATAAATAGTAAACCGAGGCATGGAGGAGGAAGGAGACATGCCTCACAAACTAACTCAGCAGTCCTGAGCCTGGTCTGATAATATTTCCAGGTGTTCCAACATCACAAGAAACACTATGTTAGTAAGAAAGAAAGAAGTCCTTGAAATTCTATGTAGCATTTCCATTCTCTGGGAAAGAAAGCCCTGAAACTGTGTTTTCTTCCCAGGGCCTGGAATGTGGGAGAAGCTCCCAGTACCCAAAGAAAGACCTCATAAAACAACTTTGGTTAATTGCCTACCTTTGGTCACTGTCTGTTTTATGAGGGAGTCCCTGATGCTTACAGAAAGAGCCCGTAAGTAACTTTGGAAAATGCCCCAATTTTAATTAACCGCCTCCTGTCATGTATATTTTACAACAAGATAGACAAATGGGGTCTGGAGCAAGATAAGGATTCGAGCTAACAGACCCCACATACCTAAGTTTGGGTATTCACATTCCCCCAGGAAAGCTGGCGCCACATTTACCCATAATCAACATATAACTTTTTTCCCTCCTATCCCACCAACTATAAATCCTGAGAACAAAGGACTCTGACTCTCTCTCTCTCCCTCTCTCTCTCTACTCTTGGGGGCTCAGGGTGCTCTTGACTCCTGGGCCATTGGGCCTCTGGCCACCCGGCCTCAGGCTGCCCAGGGCTTGCCACCCTGGTCTTCAGCCGCTCTTGCTTTTGTTACCCTGCTTTGCCTGAGACTTTGTCTTTCACCCCCTGTTCTACCCAGTCCTGTTCTCTTCCATGAGAATGGGCTACTAATAAAGTGATTGCGTGCTACTAGATTTGCTGATATGTAATTCTTTACATGTGTCAGCAAGAAGAACCGGATCTCTCCCATCAATATAATACAATGTCAATGACTGTTTAAATCTGACAGGTCATATTCTAAGTGTCTCATGTTAGAAATAATTCATTAAGCAAAATTAGATATATGATAGTAGTTAAATTTTATCATGCTCATCAAAGCCTTAACATCTCTAACATGTTGTGGCAAACATATTGCTAATGGCTCTGCCAAATCTATTTCCTTTCCCCCTAGACACACAGGCAGGCTGAATTTCCTAGCCGCCCTTTGGTGTACTCCAGGCCCACGGGAAGGGCGGGACTTCCTGGGAAGGAGCTGGTCCCGAATGAATGCCTAAAAAAGCACAGTATCACCCAGCCAGCTTGGGACTAGGAAGTAAGGAAGATATAAATCACCAGGATTTTGTCATGGTTAACACAACATTCCCTAATATATGCCTTAGGACTGTTGCATTTGCTTCAGAGAACTAAAAGGTTGAAACTGAAGGGGATGGTCTGTAAGGTATACATCAATAGAGCTGTTAATCTGAAAAAGGAAGTCCAGCCCTATAGGTACACTCTAACCCCACCCCTACTCCCACCCCACCCTGTTCCATTTAGCTCTTAATTGTTTAAAAACTGCCACAGAATTCTTCTTGCCCTGGCATGGGGTGGGGCAGACCCTAGAGGACCTTGCCCTCTCTGAAGCACACCCATCAGGGCTTTCCCCTTATCTCCAAAAATTCTCTGACAGAGGGGAATAATAGGTAAAAACCTCCAGTTAAAAAAATAACAGTAAGTCATGGGGATGTAATGTATAAGCTAGAAAAAAGTCATTATTATTGCAATAACTTTGTATGGTGACAGATTTTATTGTGATGCTCCCATGGCAAGGAATATAAATATCAAATCACTATGTTGTATGCCTGAAACTGATGTCATACCGTATGTCAATTATGATAATTAAAAAAGCAAGACGACAAAATGGGTATTGTAGCTTTGGAAGAGAACAGGATTCTTCCTAGGTGCAGAGCAAGGCAGGTGCAGCTGTGGCCCCAGGCCACTGGCCCCGCCCTCCTGCTCCACTTACACTGGCCCTTGAGGGTGACCTACCAGGAGACCTTCCCCTCAAGCCACCAAAAGAAGCCCTGCAGGGCTCTGGCCCTGCTACATCAGGAGCCAGGGAAGCCTAGCTCAGGCCAGCACCCCCTCCCCTCTACCTACTTTCAGTCCACACTCTGCACCCTTTTTCTGAACTTGGAGAGGCAGGGCATCCTCTGGCTTCCTTCCAGTGGCTCCTGTCAGACTCAGGAACCCAGGGCTTTGGAAAAAAACAATCCTACACATAAAGATCTAAGAGGCAGTATCTCTTCTGATGTCAGGGCCTCAGCACCAAGGTTTTGAGATCAGGCTCTATTTGAGAGGTCTAAGGCTTCTTATCTCTTAAGACCCTCTGCTATGCCCTTAAACAGGAAAAATCCTGCGAGTAAAGGAACTGTTTACCAGGGAGTACCCCTCCTCAGCCTTCTCTCCCTCAAAAGAAAAGAATCCAGATGAGAGACAACACATATGTGAAATGGTGTAGCAAGTTTATTTATGAAATACACTTGAGTACGAAACTGCAAGCAGGCACCCAGTTAGTCTGAGTGCTCCAACTATTGGGACTTGGGGGTATGCTTGTACCCTGCTTCACATTCCCTCTCCTCCTCCCCTTTCCCATCTTGCAATTAATGTACAGCTTTAAAAGCATACAGAACTTCAAGGGCTCCCCCTCCTATGCTATTTTTTTCTTGTGATTTTCAGAACACCAGGCAATCTTATCACACCAGGCTCAACACTGCTGAATTAATGGGTGAACCTGTCTCCCTCCCCATCCCTGCCTTGGTTTACTATCTATCCTGTCTAACAGAACCATCTGTGATTTGGAAACTCCCTATTGCAAACAGTTTATTCAAGATCCTCATATGTGTGTAAGAGGTAGACAGAGACAGGTAGGTAATTAATTAGTTGTGTAGGTAGAGAGCTAAATAAAACTCCTTGACAATCTGAAGATCATGCTAAAGACAGGGTTGCAGGGGTGAGTCTGGGTATTTATTATATGGGAAAGTTCTCGATCACAAGAATGTAATAAAGTTTTTGGCCTTATGTTTCAGTCAATATAAATAAGGGAACAGCAAAGAAAACGAATAAATTGGGCCAGGCAGAGGGCTAAAAAGGGGATATTTCTAAAGTTCCTACATAGATGCTTATAATTTAATCAGACTAGCGTCCCTCCCAAGTTCCACACTGCACATCATTCCTCTCCCAAGTTTCCTTCTCAGGGTTCAAGAGGAGGCAGATTGCTGGGCTTTGGGTTTCATGGTTAAATGGGAGGGAGGGGATTGCCTGGGTTGATCTGGGCCTTCAGGAGAATCACCCAATATTCCTGTTCCTTCCTATAAATGCAAGGAATCCACTTAAGAAAACGAGCTATTCTATACAAACTATCCATTTCACAATTGTTTATCAAGCCCCTTGCTTTGTATGCAGTAAGTACCATGTACGGCCTCGGGGAGTTCCGTGGTGAACAGACCAGCCACTGTCCCAAGCACTCACAGTCTGGTGGAGCAGGCAGCTTCGTAAACATCTATTCTCTGCAAGGAGAAGTGCTCTGACAACTGCCACTTACCAGCACTGGGACCTGGGGCAAGTCACTGGACTTTCTCTGTATCTTGCTTTCCATCATCTGTAAATGGGTTTAATAGTAGTGCCCCTTCCTTGGGCTGTTGGGAGTATTAAATGAATTAATATATTAAAGTGCTTAGAACAATGTGAGACACACAGCAGGAGCTATGGAAGAGTTTGCTCTTGATGGTGGTGGTCACTAAGGGAAGAAAGCTTCCCCACCCTGTGTTCCCCTAAACCAGAAAGCCCTCCCAGAGGAGGTTACACAAACTGAGTAGAAGAAGAGGAGTTGGTCAAAGGTCTGGGGGGAGGAAAGAAGGGGGGAGGAAGAGGAGGGAAAGGAACAAGGGGAAGAGATGGAGCAGAGGAAGCAGTGATGGCAGTAGCACAGAAGTGCAGAGAGCACAGCAAGTGTGAGAACAGAAATCAAGTTCATTCGAATGTGAAGGCACTTTGGAAGATGAGGCAGGGAACATACAGAATAGATCATAAAGGTCTGTTGTATCATGCTAAGGAATTTGGATGTTTAAACATCTATTTATGAAAAAAATTTCTAGAAATCTGTGAAGTGCTTACTAAGCTGTATCAGCAGTTTAGCTGAACAAGGAAATTGAGAAAAGCACCCTCAATGGCCAATTTCCAATTATAAGAATGGAGAATGTGCGCAATGTCCTACAGCCACCTGGATCTGGCTATAGATCCCTGGGGCCATGTTGACTGTGACTGATTTTCCCTGACCCTAAAGTGGCTCCTCTCTACCCACATGGCATAATAGCTTACCTCCATAAGGCATTCCAGGCTGTGACAAACTCCTGCTGTCCTCCCTACTGCCCCTTTGTCCTTACTGTCAGAGTGCTGACATTTTGTTCTGGGGTCTACCCTTTTCTCCATCTAGGAACTCAGTAGAGAAAACTCTGATTACTCAAACCACTCACGTAATTCTTTCCCTCTTCCCAGTGATTGGCTGAGAGATAGATGGGTACTTGTCCCAATGCTGGCCAGAGACATGAGAGGACCCAGGAGGCTCCTGGGAATTTTCTGCCGTCTCTGAAAAGGGAACACACAGGCTGACATGCCTCTTCTTCCTCTGAATGTTGTGCTGGTATGAGACACCTGGAATTGCAGGTCCTCTGGCATATCTAACACAATAACTTTTGTACAGTTAGATAAATTGGCAGTTCACTGAAAATTAGAGATTTATGACAACTTTCTGTGGGATAAATAGGGTGGTTGTTATCCCTTTGTAGATTAGAAAACTGGAAGATATAAATTAGCATATATATTAGGGCCTAGAGAATGAGCAGAATAAACCCAGGTTTGATGATTGCTAGTGCTTCTATAATACCAGGATGTTTCTCTTTCACCATACCAGGTATAGACCAAAAAAGCTTCATAAAGATTGTCATTCATGCCCAGACAAACAAGCAAGGCATGAAAATCAACCAACCTGTTGCAATATATTAAAATATCCTTCAGCATTTTTGTTCACATTGTATAAGCCATTTGAGGCTGAGCTGAACATATATGAAAGGATGGATTCTAGTGCTTTTCAAGCTAAGAGCTATACACACGTCAGACAGCTACCCTACCCAGGAACAACTACCAATAACACAGCTTCCCAACCAGTGTGTCCCAAAGGGGTTCAGGGCCCTTGGGGATGCGGGCATTATCTCAAGTTTTGAGGAGGCTCTTCACTTCACCCCAGTGTCACAGTCAGTCCAGACTGCTGTAACCAAGTGCCTCGGATAGAATGGTGATAAACACAGAAATTTACTTCTCATAGTTCTGAAGACTGGAAGTCTGAGATAGGGCACAAGCATGGTCAGGTCATAGCAAGGGCCTTATTCTGGATTGCAGACACAGCTATATTTGTATCCCTACATGGCAGAGGGAGGGCAAAGGAGCTCTCTGAGGTCCTTTTATGAAGGCACAAATCTCATTCATGAGGGCTCTGTCCTTATGACCTAATTATCTCCCGAAGGCCCCACCTACTAATACCACTATACTGGGGGGTTAAGATTTCATTATATGAATTTGGGGTGGGAGGACAAACAGTTCATTGCACCCAGTCTGCCATACAAATGTTGTTACTGTTCCATGTGCCGAGATATGAAATAAGTGGGAAGAACATGCCTGTCTTATCATGTTGTTCCCATACCTTCTACTGATGTCCTTTACAAACCCTCCATTTTGGCAAACACATACATTCACTGTTTCGGGAACTGTCCTGTTTGTTTACAGTTTTGGCTTGAAGACCTTCCCTGTGATCCCTCTTGCCTTAAATCCTGCGTCTCCTCCTGCAAAATTAAAAAAAAAATTTAATTACACCCAAAGTGACCTCCTCCAGTAAATTGTTGCACATCTTATTTTTTTATCTGTGTGCCTTGTCTCTCCAAATAGATCACAAACAATCTCTCCGAAGGCTATAACAAAGATCCTTTCTCAGCAAATAATTCATCCTTAACCTGTTTATTGGTCATTGACACATCTTACTGTGTGCTTGCTTTCTAATCTGTTCCATCTTCTCATTCCTGTGATAGCTGGATGTGCTACAGAAGGCCAGACAATTTGATTGTATGTTTCACAGCTCCAGTGCACTGCATGACTGCTGGGTGTACAACATGGTGCTGGATGCATGGAGACTCACAGAAGAAAAAAAAAGAAAAGAAACATATTGATAAAAACACGATTATAATGAAGACTAGGAGTCTTCTAACCTAAAAATCTGGAGATAAAAGAGGACCTAACTAGTAAAGAATTCTTCTGCATGGCAGAAGGACTCACAATGAGGAAGGAGACACCAGCCATTACTTCTCCTTTGGAACATTTACTATATGTAGTCAAATTTTAGTGACTATATTAGGATTTGGGGAAGGGCAGGGTACTTTTATTCTCTAACCACCAATAAAACCTGAAGTATTTGCAAGTTCAGCCATAGAAAAGACAATTTTGCATAATTCAACTTAGCTGAGTATCTCCTGCAGAGGCAAGGAAACCCAAGAGCCAGAGTCTAGCATTTCTGAAATAACCTGTGTGTGTCAGAGGCATAGGTTGGGGGAGGTGGGGTGGGTGGGAGGTGAGCGGTGTCAGGTTGGGACTTTGCCCCAGGGTGTGACTGAGCCAGGGCAGGGAAAGAATCTGTTGAGGGACAGAATCTATTGCCTGATCTGGAGAACAGAGCTGGCCAAGCTCAAGGTCTCTCTGTGGTCAGCCCTACTAACCACAGACCCCTGTCCAGCCCACCTCCCATTGTGAGCCCTCCCAACACACTCTGTATGAAGAACAGCTTGGCAAACTCCTGCAGTGTGACTCCTTGTCCCTCCTTCAGATTTGGTCAAAAGGGCCAGCATGAAGGCTTCTAAAGCTGCCAGCCTCCTAAGGGAGTATTCCTACATCAGAATATATTTTAGGGTGCTAATAAGCCCCCTCTAAATATTTGGGACATCGTTTTTTAATTCAATAGTTTGACTGCTGACATCAACTATTATAATACAACTTATGAAGAGCTAAGATGCAAGAGGCCTATATGAAAAGAGATAGATCCTGTCGATCATGTATCATGATGTCAGAGTGATTTAGAGAACTTTTAATTATATACCTCCAAGGAACCTGTGACGCTAACACCATCCTACCTGTGGTCCCTGGGGTGAACTGGAGTCCATGATAACCCAAGGTGGAGAATGAACTCATATAGGAACCCTGGAATGGAGGACAGTGGGCACTGGTCCAGGATCTGAGTATGCTCAGGGGTCCTAGAAGGAATTGAGGTCATCTGGAAGATATCGAGCTACAGTAAAAATTATTTAGGATGGCTTTTCTATAGATCCTCTACTCTCATGACAATCAGGAGCCATCTCCCAGTAACTATCTGTCTGATTGTGTGACTATGCTCAGCTCCCTAATTTTCCCATGAAATCAAAAACCTCCCAGTTTGTCTGTAATCATTGCCCACAGTTAAGCCTCCACACCAACACTCACGTACAAACGCACATGCGCCAACATACACTATACTTTCTGTTTCAGGCAGCGATATTTTGGATCCAAATGCTCTGAAAAAATAGAGAACTACTTCACCAAGTTAAGGAAGTGAGCTCTCAGACCTTGTCTTTAAAAATGTTCAGCTTGATAACTGGGTCCCCTAGATCACTAGTTTCTCTTCCCCCACCCCTCAGTGGCAGCGTATAAACAAGGGATCATTTGAATTCCCATGAGAGAGAATTAATTGAATTGGCTTTGCAGGACTGATGGATTTAATTTGGCTCTAAAACTCTTCTTACCAGCCCTTTCTCTAATGCTGTGACTGTTAAGCCTTTTCTTCTGCTTAGAACCACCTAGAAAATATTTCATGTGTTTGTGTCTCATGAATGTGGGGTTTGTTTGTTTGTTTGTTTGGATCTATGTAATTTTAATTTGCTTTGGTCTCTCACAATTATTAAAAATTAGTTCAAAGAGTATAAAGAATGTACATGGTAAACAGTGCCCCTTCTCGTGCTTCACTCTCTGTGCTATTAACAGGAAACGCATTTCTGACACTTTTAAAATGAGCAATCACACGTATAATCAACTTGGTTAAAACTTCCTTCCTGGTAACTGCAACACTTCCTCTGCATCTGGATACGAAGGGAGACCCAGAAAAGCGGAAGAGTTTAGAGGTACACTGGGTAGGTTCAAATTTATTGTTTTCAAAAATTGAACAAATGATCCTTCAGCTTCATCACCTCCACTGCTTTATCAGGTATTTTTTCCCTTTCTATTTTTTGCCCTTTTTGGGGATGACTGGGAATAGTGACTCTTTCTTCTCAGCTAGAATATTTTTATCTGAAACGGTTGCTGGTTCTTGAGATGATACTACCACTGAATGTCTCTGTTTCATTGTCTAGTCCAATCTGTATGTTTAGATATCCAGGAGGTTCCGGTGATAGCTTTGCAGGTGCATCAGTCCTTTTTTGTTTTTGTTTGAGAGGAAGAGGGAGGGCACAGAAGTCTGTGCTAGCCAAGCTTCACATTCTTACAAGTGCATGCTTAGCCATTATTGTACTTATCAGTGTTTCTGAGGTCTTCTTGTAAAAGGCAAACACTCCATAACCTCAACCATGAAGAAAAGCAGTGAGTATGTAATCTGCCTGTTTCTTCTGCATCTTGTATCTTTTAAGACTGACTGAGGCAGGAGTTATTGCTGTGTATTTCTACGTTGCCTAAATTCAGACCTATTTTATTTCAAGTGTGGGTATAAATATATCTTGGAGTTCTCTTCTTTGTTATTCTATAATGTAGCAACATTACAGATCAAATAGTGAATGTTTTAAGCTGCAAGGGACAATGCTTTAGGACAGCTGGTTTCATGTATTTACTAAGTAGAATTTCATAATATTTTATGGAGGGAATATTGACTTTAAAAGTAACTTTAAGCCAATATTTGAACAGAAGTTTGGATCTAATGAAACTTGTCTTTCTTATCTTTTAATCAAACTCTTCTTTTTGGTATGTGTCAAGTGCTCCACTATTTCTTAAGGAAATAAGTAGTTATGAGTCTCACTAATATTAGCCATTTAAGAGAGTAAATGTTATCTTCTAAAAGAATTTTTGTGTCAATTGTTGATTCTTATTTAGAACATAATATCTGACAATACAGTGAAACAGAATATTAAAATAAAAACACCCTATTTCTATTTCAACTTTAATATTCCAGCATTTACTTTTTTTTTACACTGTCTAAATCTGTATAATGGCTTGTCTCGTGGAAGAGAGAGCACTGAATAGGTTAGACTCCGTTGCTGCAGCAAGCTCAAATTGTGTCAGACAGTAGCATTTCCATTACTATTCAAAGTGTTTCCTGCTGCCGTATGTCACACTTGTACTTAAATGCTTTGTGCAGGGTAGGTACTCAATAAATATTTATGGAAAGAGTGGATAAATTGATGAGAAGAAAGTTGTGAATTCTCATTATAAACATAAAATATTAGAGAAAAAAAAGAAGTTAAATAATCAGTTGGGATCCAAACGGTAGGTTACTGGAGCCCAGAAGTCCTTCCTTCCTCCCTATGGCTTCTTGACTGTCTAATGTAGAAGGTGATGTAATGAACTAATGAACTGTAACAAAGTTAAAATTACTTAAATGTTCTACAAAGAGGGTTCAGCCATGGGTGCCTCCTCTAAGACACGACCCTAACATAGCAGTGACAACCCAGAACTTCCTGATTCAAAATGATAAATATGCGTGAATGCTCTTGGCCAAAACTACTGATTCTGATATTTTTGAGTTTTGTTAATGAAATGATTACCTTTCCTGACTAGAAAGAAAAAAATGAAGAGAAAAAAAAGAAAGACAGGAATTTGACTAGGGAGTAGATACAAGAATCAAACAGTTTGAACACAGAGAATGTGAAGTGAGGTTGGGGAAGGCATCTGGGTCCCAATAAGTGGGAGACTGAACAAACAGGAAATATTTCAAAGGCCTGTTTTCTTAGTGGGGTTTTTTAATATTTCACAGAGCACCTCACGAACTAGCACTTGATTTTTAAGCTGTATTTAAAAACAATTAACACTTTGAGCCATTATAGTATGCTAGACACCATGCTAGGTTAGTGCTTCACATATTTCCTTTATTAAATTAAATTCTCAAACATAAGTAGATAGAATGATTATAGAACCCCTTACAACACAGTGATACTGAATATTAAAATAAAAATACCTTATTTATACTTTAACTTCATTATTTTAGCATTTCAATTATTTTTTGAAGTATTTCTTACTACACTATGTCACATTTGCCCTTAAATGCTTTGTGCAGAGTAGGCACTCATCGATATACCATCCTCCACACTGAACAAGCACATGCATTACCTTATTTAATCCTCACCTCCAGCCTCTGAGAGTATTACTCCTTTTGAACGATGGGAAACAGGCTCAGAGATTATTTGACTAGCTCAAGTCACCAGATACTAAGTGGCAGGGTGGGGATTCATGGGCCCTGACTCCAAAGCCCCTCGTGCACATTAGTCTACACCGTCTCCTGCCATCTCACAGAAAAATGCACCCGGAAAGTGCCTTCCCTGTGACACAGCCCTCTTTTTCTCTGCTCCCAGGTCGCACAGGGCATGGAGTTGGAGAACAATGAGCAGCCCGTGGTTCTGAGAGAGGATAACTGCCGCAGACGCCGGAGGATGAAGCCTCGCGGCTCCGCGGCCAGCCTGTCCTCCATGGAGCTCATTCCCATCGAGTTCGTGCTGCCCACCAGCCAGCGCACCAGCAAGACCCCGGAAACGGCGCTGCTGCACGTGGCCGGCCACGGGAACGTGGAGCAGATGAAGGCGCAGGTGTGGTTGCGTGCACTGGAGACAAGTGTGGTGGCCGACTTCTACCATCGGCTCAGCCCCGACCATTTCCTGCTGCTCTACCAGAAAAAAGGGCAGTGGTATGAGATCTACGACAAGTACCAGGTTGTGCAGACGCTAGACTGCCTGCGCTACTGGAAGGTGCTGCACAGGAGCCCAGGCCAGATCCACGTGGTACAGCGGCACTCTCCGTCAGAAGAGTCGCTGGCTTTCCAGCGGCTGCTCACCGCCCTCATAGGCTATGACGTCACCGATGTCAGCAACGTGCACGATGACGAGCTGGAATTCACACGCCGCCGCTTGGTCACCCCACGCATGGCCGAGGTGGCTGGCCGAGACCCCAAGCTCTATGCTATGCACCCCTGGGTGACGTCCAAGCCCCTCCCGGAATACCTGTTGAAGAAGATTACCAACAACTGCATTTTCATTGTCATTCACCGCAGCACCACCAGCCAGACCATCAAGGTCTCGGCTGATGACACCCCAGGCACCATCCTCCAGAGCTTCTTCACCAAGATGGCCAAGAAAAAATCTCTGATGGATATCCCCGAAAGCCAAAATGAACAGGACTTCGTGCTGCGCGTCTGTGGCCGCGATGAGTACCTGGTGGGTGAAACACCCATCAAAAACTTCCAGTGGGTGAGGCATTGCCTCAAGAATGGGGAAGAGATTCACCTGGTGCTGGACACTCCTCCAGACCCAGCCCAGGACGAGGTGAAGAAAGAAGAGTGGCCACTGGTGGATGACTGCACAGGAGTCACTGGCTATCATGAGCAGCTGACAATCCATGGGAAGGACCATGAGAGTGTGTTCACTGTGTCCTTGTGGGACTGTGACAGGAAGTTCAGGGTCAAGATCAGAGGCATTGATATCCCTGTGCTGCCCCGAAATGCTGACCTCACGGTGTTTGTGGAGGCAAACATCCAACATGGGCAGCAAGTCCTTTGCCAAAGGAGAACCAGTCCCAAACCCTTTACAGAGGAGGTGCTCTGGAATGTGTGGCTTGAGTTCAGTATCAAAATCAAAGACTTACCCAAAGGAGCTCTACTGAACCTCCAGGTCTACTGTGGCAAAGCTCCAGCACTGTCTGGTAAGGCCTCTGCAGACATTCCGAGTTCTGAATCCAAAGGCAAGGCTCAGCTTCTCTATTATGTGAACCTGCTGCTGATAGACCATCGGTTCCTCCTGCGCCATGGGGAATATGTGCTCCACATGTGGCAAATATCTGGGAAGGGAGAAGACCAAGGGAGCTTCAATGCTGACAAGCTCACGTCTGCAACCAACCCAGACAAGGAGAATTCAATGTCCATCTGCATTCTTCTGGACAATTACTGTCACCCAATAGCCTTGCCTAAGCATCGGCCCACCCCTGACCCTGAAGGGGACCGGATTCGAGCCGAAATGCCCAACCAGCTTCGAAAGCAACTGGAGGCTATCATAGCCACTGATCCACTTAACCCTCTCACAGCAGAAGACAAAGAATTGCTCTGGCATTTTAGATATGAAAGCCTTAAGCATCCAAAAGCATATCCTAAGCTGTTTAGCTCAGTGAAATGGGGACAGCAAGAAATTGTGGCCAAAACATACCAATTGTTATCCAGAAGGGAGGTCTGGGATCAAAGTGCTTTGGATGTGGGGCTAACAATGCAACTCCTGGACTGCAACTTTTCAGATGAAAATGTAAGAGCCATCGCCGTTCAGAAACTGGAGAGCTTAGAGGACGATGACGTCCTGCATTACCTACTACAGCTGGTCCAGGTAGGGGATGCCAGTGTAATTTACAGAGCACTCTTCTCTAGGAATTCATTTGCATGTGCACAGGAACCCCATTCAGTTGTCGTCAAATGCCCTTTGTCCAGAATATCCTGATTTGTCAGAGCAGATCTAAAGAAGCCACCTCAAAAAGTAGTACCCTGTTCCTTTTTTTTATTATTATTCTCTTTGATGGTTTTCTGACAGGCATTTTGAAGATGTTAATATTTCCACTTTTTAGGAGGACTGAGCTTGTGGCAATATGTTGTTCTCATTTGTTGTATTAATGATAGATTTGATTTAACAGAACGTTCCCTTATGCCAAAGCTTCAAGCGATATACATGCTTTTTATGTATTATTACATTTAATTCTTCCAATAACTATGGTGGAGGTCAAGTTAATACTTTAATTATAAGGAAACTAAGGCAGAAAGTGAGGCTAGCTAAGGTGCCTAAGGTCACATGCTTTGAAAGACTAGAGTTCAAACCCAGGAGGTCTGACCCCAGGCCCTGCTCCTTTCACTGCCTCCCAGGATCCTGCATCAGTCCAGTGTCAGGGTCGGGGTCCTAGAGATAAAAGGCCATACTCTCTGATCATGAACATGACATTCATGAATAACACCTCATATCCGGATGGGACCTTGAAAGTCCCTCTCTTTAGACAGGTCTGGCACTGCATTTCCACTCGTGTTCTCATGCCTTTCGTCATTTGCCTAAGGTTTTCTCAGGAAGTTAAAAAAAGGAACAGTTCTCCTACTTACTGCAGCCAATCTCAAATTAGATTGTGCTGCTTGATAAGGACAAGGAAGTAAAGAAATTGAAATTCTTGTTCAGAGTGCAGGAGTGTTCATTCATGAATTCAATAATATGCGCATAGCACTTCTGCTGTTCTGAATGCTGGACATGGTGCGGTGATGAAAACATAGCCCATCTCTGCTCTCAAGTAGCTTGCTGTGCATGAAAAAGACTGACGTTTAATAACAAATTATAATGAATACTTTGGGGAAAACCTAGAGTATTATGAGAAAATAGTTAGGGATCCTGGGGACACAATTTAGATTGAAGAAGCCAGGGACAGTTCCAAATAGGTGATATTTGAGCTGCGATCATTAAGATTAGCCAGGGTAAGTGTTAGACACTAAACTGCCTAATTATTATCTGTATGACTGGAAAGCCCTGGAGTTTCTTGACGAACACTGTGGATGCTCTTCACTTAAATTCTGAACCATCACCTTCCATTAAGCAGGTACTTGAAACATGATATTTGGCTTTTACCTTCATCTATCAAATGGATCCAATATTTTAATCTGTCTGTCAGTGTAGATACTAGCATAACACTAAGGAAAAATTTAGAATAAGCCAAGCATCTTCAGCTTTCTAGCTCTCCAAAACAAATAGAACATAAAACAAATTTGCATGAAATATGTTCCAAGTCCCAAGGCCACTATGAATTATTTCACATTGTCATTTTCACACATAAACCTTCCAGAATTGGAAAATGAATGGTGTTCTTGGAGATATTTAAATGAAAAAGGTCAATAAGTAATATCAGCATTGAATTTGTGGTCATAAATTTGAAGAGTAATAGTCATTTGTAAAATTGAGATATTTTCAAATATGGTCAAATGACTCATTTAGACTAAAATGTCCTCCTCATTGAGACCTGCATTGTCTTTACAGAAGTGAAACATGAAGATGTTTGAAAAGACTCACATTAAAACATTTCTGAAGTGAGTACTGCTAGTGAAATAACCATACTCTTCAAATTGAGATCTTAGCTGGAGCTACAGTGGCACATATTTGACCATACCCATGGAAAGGATCTTTGAAAGTATTGGGTATAATTGAAATATTATCAAATCAGTATTGATCGCTTCCAAACTGGAAAACCAGAGTAAGAAGTGGAAATCATACCCAAAGTCCCCAGGCCTTAAAACGTAAAGTGGAATGGGAATTTCTCCTGTATCATCTGAAGAAGGGTAGACCATGTCTATTTATAAAAAAAAAAAATACTCTGACATATTTAACTTTAAGCCTCCTTTCTTCATCATACCTACCCTATAATTTTATGTATGCATCTATAATAAACAGTATTTGTTAGTCTTACTGTTTTTAAAATTATGGACTATTGCAGATTTATAGAAAAGTACACAGAATGGTGTAACAGATACCACACACCCATCAGGGCTCAATTTTTTTTACATTTTATTGGTTCTTTTTCTTCAGTCATGGAGCTATCATTAAGTCAGTATCTCTACATTAACCAAGTGATATGAAAACTGCTAAACACTTTTCCTGAGGAACCATATTAAATAAGAGATTTTCAGACAAAAGCTCTGTATACACCACTACCTGGCAGGGGGTAGAGATCATTCTGCATGAATCGAATCAGGCCTGCTGTTTACTTGCAGTTAGAACCTGTGAGACAGCTCAGTTACTTGCCTTGGAGATGCCAGGCACACACCCTGAGCAGAAGTGGAGTGATAGCACTTTTAGGATCTTCACATTTAACAAATACTTTTCTCCTTACATGTACTCTGTCTTCACTATTTTCTTTCCAACAACTATTGTGTCTTCACTATTTTCTCTCTTGCCTTCTACTTTTATAGATTCATTATAGCCATTTCCATCTTTCCCCACTATCCTTCCAATCAATAAGTTAAGCCCTTTAACGGAAGCCAAAGCCATCCCCTCTTTGCCTTTGAAGTCATCAAAAGCACATGACTGTGAGTCAAGAGTTCTGGCTTCTACTCCCAGTCCTTAAGCAAGTTCACTTTGGTTCACTCTGGCCCAAACTGTCCTTGAAGAAAAAGTTTTGCACTTAAGTGGCTGGTAAGATTCTCATCACCCTACCCATGAAAACCCACCAAGACAGAGTGCTAGTTTTTCTCCATTTTCTTTTCCCTGATTAACCAACATAGAATGTAGCCCTACAAATGTCCATGTGTTGTTCCTTTAGGCTGTGAAATTTGAACCTTACCATGACAGTGCCCTGGCCAGATTTCTACTGAAGCGTGCTTTAAGAGTAAGTACCTCCATTTTGATTATAGCATGACATTTTAAAAGTTACTCAGGATTGGCTGATAGATCTAGACCATTAGTCACAATAATTTCAACCATCTTGTTCCCACCCTCAGAACAAAAGAATTGGTCACTTCTTGTTTTGGTTCTTGAGAAGTGAGATAGCCCAGTCCAGGCACTATCAGCAGAGGTTCGCTGTGATCCTGGAAGCCTACCTGAGGGGCTGTGGCGCCGCCATGCTTCACGACTTTACCCAGCAGGTCCAAGTAATCGAGATGTTACAAAAAGTTACTATTGATATTAAATCACTCTCTGCTGAAAAGTATGACGTCAGTTCCCAAGGTATGGTAGCTACATTTTCTGGGTTCTCTTTCCAGATGCCTTCATCTCCAAATGCCATCATCCCTGGAAGGTACTTTGTGCATTCCTAAAGGCAGCAAAGAGCAATTTTTAAAATCCTCTCTCTTTAGGGAGCAAGCAAATTTAAGTTCTCTCTTTACAACTTAATATATTTTAAAAATTGTATATATATATTTTTAATGATGAGTTTATGATAGATATTAAACTGAAAATTTTTAAAGCATTATGTAGATATAAGATCTTTTTAAGAACAATTATGCATACACAAAAAGATTAGTTATTTTCGAATATTTACCTTTTACCCCATCTTTCAATATATGCATATAATTTTCAAATTTTCAGTATTTTAAAATAAATTATTAAGAAGATATATAAAATTTTTGGCACATATATACATATGTGTATATACATATATACACATATATTATACATAGTATATATACTATATTATATATTTTATATATAATATATATCAGAGTACTTCATATAAAAATATATATCACCTCTTCTCTGAAGGCACTTCTAATATCATTTTCTTATCCCTAAGAAATCCTGTCCCTGCCCTGCACGGAGAAAGAGAGGAAAATTAATCACTCTTTCTTTGTCATCAGTACATCCTTCTGGTCTGCTAAACTATATGAGCTGGGAAATATCTTTTATTCCTGTTTGTATACCTCGACCCAGCAGCATGGCTCATAAGGGACATTCACTAACATACTCAGCCAGTATTTTAAACTTCTAAATATTTAGAATTTCTCCTTTTTTCCTTTTGATTCTTTTCTAATAATCACCAATAAAGCTCTGTTCTAAACGTAATAATAGTAATAATGATCTTACTCGCTTTTATTTTCATTGTAAGTAAGAAAGGGAAACATTCGTACTGGCCTACAGTCTGTTATACAGGGAGTAATTTTTAATTTCAGTACTTTACTTTTAGAATTTAGAGGCTGTCACATCATTTCTACCCTGCCTAACTTACTCTTTGGAAAAGATTTTACAGAACTTTATCCAAATTCTATTTATTATGGTCTTCAAATGTATGTTCCCCAAATCAGATGGCAGTTTAAAGTTTCACACATTAGAAAGAAAACTAAAGTATCAGTTCCTTAGCGCTATTCTTAAAATACCCTTCCCTACATGACCGTCCTGGTGTACTGTATCTGTCCCCTATCTCTGCCCCTGGTGTAGTATGTGGTAGTATTGCTCCCAGTGAGCCTGCTTCCCTTGACACCCCAAATGGATAGTTCCTCCAAGACAGAGACTAACCCCCCTTTCTCTTACTCCACACCAGACCAGACGTGTAAAGTGTTGTGAATAGATGTGGTCTTAGGAAGTGTCGTGGATAATGTTGGTACTTTCTTGAGCTCACATAACTCTTGTGTGCTTTTGACAATTACAGTTATTTTACAACTTAAGCAAAAGCTTGAAAACCTCCAGAATTCAAATCTCCCCAAGAGCTTTAGAGTTCCGTATGACCCTGGGCTGAAAGCGGGAGCACTTGTGGTATGTATCACCTGGGTGTCTCCATGTGGTCTGCATGTCTTGAAAATGTCTGTCAAGCTCTTTTCTAAACACTAGATACTAAAAGCCTCAAAACAAGGCAATCACCCAGCCATTTTGTTTTAAATTAGCTTTCATGAGGAATCATTTATATGCAAAAAAAGTCCATTTTAAGCATACAGTTCATTACCGCAATCAAGATATAGAACACTTACATAGAAATTTTGTAGAAAGAGTTGTTTCATATTCTTTTTTTAATAAGTCCTTTCTTCCTTCCATGCCCCACCCCAGACAACAAATCTGCTTTCTATTATGTAATTTTGCCTTTTCTAGAATTTCATGATGTGAAGTCATACAGTATATAGTTTTGTATCTGGGTTATTTTATTTAGCATAATGCTTTCAAGATCCATCCATGTTGCTGTGTGTATCAGTAGTTTGTTCCTTTTTATGACTGAGTAGTATTTCCTGATATAGCAATGCTACAGTTTGTTTTCCATTCACCTTCTGAGTAAATATTTAGCAGTGAGATAGTTGGGTCAAATGGTACATGTGCATGTAATTTCTTAAGATACTGCAAGGCTGCTTTTCCAAAGTAACTGTACCATTCATTTTACATTCCCACCAGCAATGGATGTGAGTTCCAACAGTCCCACATCCCAACCAAAACTTGTTATCAGTCTTTTTAAAAGACTGATGTAGCCATTGCAGTGGTGTGATGTGGCATCTCATTGTTGAGCATCTTCTCGTGTGTTCAGCCTCTATCTTCTCTTGAGCAGTTTCTGTTTACATCCTTTGTTCTTTTTTAATGTGGGTGGCCTTTCTATTTCTCTATGAGTTATTTATATATTCTGGACACAAATCCTTTATAAGGTATACATTTTACAAATATTTCCTCCCAGTCTATGACTTGTCTTTTCATTTTCTTAGTATATTTCAAGGAGTAGAAGGTTTTAATTTTTATTAAGTCAATTTTTCACTTTTCCTTTTATAGCTTATGCATTTTGCACTCTAAGAAATATTTGCTTAATCCAGCAATGCTCAACCTGGGGTGGCCAACCCCCCTCCTACATATACACACTCACATGCCAAAGGACATTTGGTGATGTCTCCAGACATTTTTTATTGTTACAGTTGGGAGGATGCTCCAGTGGGTAGAGACCAGGAATGCTGCTCAACACCCTAAAATGAACAGGGGAGCCCCCACACTCCAACAAAGAATTATCCAGCCCAAAATATAATGCCAAAGTTGAGAAATACTGCCTCAGTCAATGTAACAAACATTTTTTCCAGAAATCATATAGGTTTAACTCTTACATTTAAGTTTTTATCTACTTTGAATTAATTTTTGTGTATAGTATGAGATAAAGATCAGGTTTCATTTTTTTTATCTGAATATCCAACTTTACCAGCACCACCTGTTGAAAAAAATTGTCCTGTTCCTGTTTAAATATGTTGACAATGCTTTTGTCAAATGTCATCTGACCATGTGGATTTATACCTAGATTCTCTATTTTGCTCCACTAATCTAAATATATCTATCTTTATGTCAATACCACAGGCTCTTAGTTATATTCAAATAATAAACCACTTCATATGTGCATAACACTCTTACAACAGTATATTTTCATTAACCTCTTCTCATTGGTACACTGTTTTTCTTATGCTTTTAATTTCTACATATAGTAGAAGCCAAACACATTGTTATTATTTTTGCTTTAAACAGTTGAAATAGATTTAACAGATTGACCGTTTTCTATATCTACCCACACGTTTACCGTCATTGGTGTTCTGCACTACTTTGTATAGGCCCGTGTTTCCATCTGGCATCATTTTCCTTCAGCCTTCAATATTTTTAACAGTGCAAGTCTTCTGGCAAGAAATTCTTATTTCGCTTTCATTCTTGAAAGATATTTCCCCTGGAAAGAAGGGGACATTCCTCCCTTCATGTTTATTTTCTGTGCAAATAGTAGTAAACTGGCCCTAAAATAAAAACAAACACTGTCATCTGTCCTTATCCAGTTAGAGATTGCTAGGAATAATAACATGTAATACAGCTTCAAATTGTGTTAAGTTTGTTTTTTTTTTAAGACCACATCACATTTTTGATGCATGGTGAATTCACTTTGGGCCAAAACCCCTAAGATTTTTTTATCTTGGAGTGACTACTAAGCCACATTTCCAGAGAAGTTCCTTGAGTTTATTGAGGTGTATGGGGTTTTTCTTTTGAGAGAGGATGCATTGTACCTGAGTGCCAGATTTCTGCTTACTGCAGTTAAATTTTATCTTACTATATTTGGCCTATTGCTTCTGATTCTGCAAAAATAGTTTTTACATATTGATAGCAGGAGAATACTTTTTCTCAAATTAAATCTTACAAGGCCAAATATATAAAGAACAGCAAAGCTGCTCTGTATTAAAGGGGACCTGAGAGTATCAGAGTTCATGAGAGTAGGGCATGGGAGGATGGGATCTGCTAGATCTCTTGGGCATCTTCACAGACTCTTAGGGTTCCTTGGAACACACTTCAACAACCACCAGTGTAAGTGTTGTGAATTGCTCTCACTAGTATTTTCAGATTTCGTGAGAACCCTTTGTATATTTTTACCAAAATCATTGAAAATCATTTCCCAAATACAAGTTTGTCCTGATTATTTTTAGTGATAACTTCACAAGAGGATGTGTGTCCCCACAATGTGTATTCATTGCATATTAAAGCATCTGTTTCCTGACAGATTGAAAAATGTAAAGTAATGGCCTCCAAGAAAAAACCCCTGTGGCTTGAGTTTAAATGTGCCGACCCTACGGCTCTATCAAAAGAAACAATTGGAATTATCTTCAAACATGGTGATGATCTGCGCCAAGACATGCTTATTTTACAGGTATGCTACTATTAAGGACTTTTTTCAATTATGTGAAAAAATAATTCTAGTATATTAGATCTAAATATAGATGCCTTCAGTAGATGCCTTCTACTGACACTGTCGTGTACATCATACAAGATGAACAATGATAAAAGATTACCTAAGAGAGGGGGAGTATGGCTATGGGTCATTAGATGCACAATCTGATGAGCATCATGGTTCTGTCCATTCCTGACAAGATCCACAGACAACATTCCCAGATAGCCAGATATGTCTCCCCCACCTATCCTCTGTTTTATACACCCATTCCTAGTATGGTAACCTAGAACACAGGCATATTTACCCCACTAGCATTCACTTAATTCTTATTCATAGACATAGCTACATACCCACAGGTTCTCTTGTTAGATACATCACCTTTGATACACACCCACATACATAAACGCAAATGAATGATTTGATAGCAAGGAAAGGGAAAATAAAGAGGTAAGTGACTGGAGAAATCATGCAGTTAAATGACAAACAGTGAATGGACTGCTGGAGCATGTCAATGGCGAAGGTATCGCTGTTAATCATTTTTCTATTTTCTAGCATTTTTGGATAAACTTTAGCTTCACAAATTTATAAAGTGATACTCTATATTCTAATTTCTTAACATTGTAGAGGTAACATAATTGCCAATATTTAATGTGATTTATTTAAAACAGACAAGCCACAATGATGGAAATGTAGACTATTTAAGAATAAGGTCATGGGTGTTTAATTCCCTCTGTGTTTCTGTTTTTGCTTCTTTCTAATATGGAAACAATATTGCCCTTTGCTCTCTTTTCAAGAATGGTATGTGTATTTTCCTGGAAATAATTTTTTATTAAAAAAAGAAAAAGTCCTTCAAACCTTTTTAAATTAATTAAATTCCCAATAAATCTGTAAAATTGAATTATTTTCCCTGGATGGTGTGGCTCAGTTAGTTGGAGCATCATCCCATAACTGAAAGGTTGCCACTTAGATTCCTGGTCAGGGAACATAGGTTGTGAGTTCCATCCCTGATGCCTGCACATGTGATCCCAGTTCTGGGTGTGTTTATCTCACATTGATGTTTCTCTCCCTCCCTTCCCCTCTCTCTAAAAAGCAATGAAAAAGTGTCCTTGGGTGAGGATAAAAAAACCTTTTGAATTATTCAAAGATATATTTGAAAAGCACAAAACATCACTCATTTTCCTCTCATTTTGAGGGAAAGTTTGCACTTTACCTTTATGTACTTTGTTTTGTTGTTAGGGCACTTGGCTTGGCAGATAAGGACATGTTATTTAAGTTCTCTAATCCTCAGTCTCTTCATCTGCAGAATATGAATAATAATCATATCCACTCTATAAGGTGAATGCAAAGGATCAACATAAAACAGTACCCAGTAAATGTTAGTTCTCATTATCATCGTTGCTATTGTTTTCTTGGTTATAGCCCAAGAGTGCCTTATGAATAAAAATTTGTAGGAATGGTAGAGTGGAACACTTTTTATTGTTGTTCAGTTACAGTTGTCCCTATTTTCCCCCCATTACTCTCCCCTGCCCTACCCACCACCCTCCTCCCACATTCAATCCTCCTCCCTGTTGTCCTTGTCCATGGGTCCTTGACATATGTTCCTTGACTTGACCCTTCCCTTCTTTCCCCCATAATGCCCCTCTCCCCTCCCCTCTGGTTACTGTCAGTTTGTTCTTTATTTCCACATCTCTGGTTCCATTTTGCTTGCTTGTTTGTTTTGTTGATTAGGTTCCATTTATAGGTGAAATCATGTGGTATTTGTCTTTCACTGCCTGGCTTATTTCACTTAGCATAATATTCTCCAGTTCCATCCATGCTGTCAAGAAGGGTAGGAATTCCTTCTTCCTTTCTGCTTCATAGTATTCCACTGTGTAAATGTACCACAGCCTGGTACTGGCATAAGAACAGACATAAAAATCAATGGAATAGAATAGGCAGCCCAGAAATAAACCCATGTCTCTATGGTCAATTAATATTTGACAAAGGAGACAGGAGCATAAATTGGAGTAAATATAGTCTCTTCAACAAATGGTGTTGGGAGATCTGGACAACTACATGCAAAAACAAAAAAAAAAAAGAAAAAAGAAAATCGACCACCAACTTACACCATACACAAAAATAAACTCAAAATGAATAAAAGGCTTAAATATGAGTCATGGAACTTTTTTTATTGTGGTAAAATATACATAACTATAGTGGAGTAGATGAATCATGGCTAAAATCTATCTCAAAAGAAATCCATTTATTTTCATTCTCAAGGTAAATCTCAGGAACCAAAATTAACAGGCTATCAAGGAATAGAAACTTTAGAGCACCAGGTTTATAAATAAAAGTACAGTTGTTACTTATATATTCTGTGTTACCAGATAAGATTTTTTAAAAGAGAAAGCATATACACATTTATAATGGAAACTTTTTTGTGTTTTGACGCCCAGATTCTACGAATCATGGAGTCCATTTGGGAGACTGAATCTCTGGATCTGTGCCTCTTGCCATATGGTTGCATTTCAACTGGTGACAAAATAGGTGTGTGGTTACCTCGGGAGAGGGGTAGAACACTGAGTTAGTTTTAAAGGATTATAATTCCTTGAGTGTAGGCATTTACTAACTGACAAATTATAATCATAATCCATAAAAAAGGAGGAAAATGTTCTCAGGCTGGTGAATGTGGCTCCCAATTTAATATGGATATGCTGAAGGTAAATGAATTCATGATTCAAATCCTTGTGCCTAGACATGGAAATGATTTTAGTAAGAACTGGTCCTTCCTCTTTACTTTTCTACCTCTAAACTTTAACTGTTTCATTGCACATTAAACTTCTCCCTCACAGTTAACATTTAAAAATAGACAGAAATATCTGTCACTTATTTTAGTATCCCAGAATTCACATTATCAAAGCTATTACATATTCCGCCCTTAGGTGCTTTTACAAACATTTAACAATTTAACATCAATCAAACATTTTTATTCAAGTTTCCAATTTGAGAACTGTACAAAACCATTTACATTTGACCTGTAATTTGAAAAAGGAAAGGGGCAGATTGCCAAGTAAGGAAGGATATACTCAGGCCATAACTGCTTTTACTTAGTACTTTTCAAAACCATCCTTTTCCTCTTTTCATTTGGAGATATTGAAAGCATGTCCCACATGTTTTCTCCTCCTTTTGTTTGTTTTTATTACTGCTGAGACCACCAACAGCATGAACCTGGAAAATAGCTCTCTGCCCTCCATTCTGCAAAGACATAGCCATTTCTCCTCTGGACCAGGCACTGGACCCCAACCTGATCAAACTGTGTGCCTCCTCCTGTAGGAATGATCGAGATTGTGAAAGATGCCACAACAATTGCCAAAATTCAGCAAAGCACAGTGGGCAACACAGGCGCATTTAAAGATGAAGTCCTGAATCACTGGCTCAAAGAAAAATGCCCCATTGAAGAAAAGGTGAGCCTCTGCATTTCCTTACTCTGAAGGCTCCTTATAAGTTGTCATTTATATAGTAATGGTAGTTTCACATTCTCAAAGGATCTACCGATATCGTGCCTCCTGATGTATTTGGAGAAGCCCTTTATACATAAGGTCATGGGTGTTTAAGCACCTTCCTGTGCTGTCCTAGCATATGTGTATAAACAGACGTGTTCAGTTCAGAACTCCACGAGCATCTGCTTCTCCTTTGATTATCAGGCATGCTTTGCATAAAATTTGGTTCTGTGAAATAATTTGTTAGCACTTTTTATGAAAGTCTGTTTTTGTTGTTCAGCAGAAAAATTTAATTACCACATATAAATTTCTTCCTACCTGGGAAACACCACATACCATATAAAATAATTTCTAATTTACCACTTCACTCTAATGTAAATGGTAAATTATGGATGCTGAAAGTGTCAGTTCCACCATTCCTCTCAAGTACATGTGCTAAATCCTTCCCATGCTGCTGGGCTGCTGTTTGAAGTTCTGCTGCGCAAGATTAGCACTTCTTTGCATGGTTAGCAGCTTTTAGAGAGACAATATAATTAGCAGCACTTATTAGCCTGATATACATGTGTATTGTGACCCCATCATATTTTAAGTGGTCACAAGCAAAACACATGTTCACCAATGACAAATGATCATGGGTTCTGTATGGCTGTTGGCAAGTGACTCATGGTTAGAAAGTGAAGCAACCCCTTGATTAAATTGATGTTGCCCTTTGGCTCGTGTTTCCTCCTGGTGCTGTTGTGATTCATTGAATCTTCACCTAAATACAAGTAGAGCAATGAGAAAGTTGGCACTTAACAGATGTAACATTAATAGAACCAGGCACAACTAACTTGCTCTCTGAAAATGTAATGTCTTTTTGAAAGTCACTTGTAATAGATTCATGCTGCTCTTTGTAGTTAGAACACAACTAATAATCAGATGCTTTTTAATTAGTTTCAGGCAGCAGTGGAGAGATTTGTTTATTCCTGTGCTGGCTACTGCGTGGCAACCTTTGTTCTTGGAATAGGTGACCGACACAACGACAACATTATGATTACAGAGACAGGTGAGTTTATTTATTGTATATTTTTTGTTGTGGTGAAATACACATGACATAAAAATTTACCATTTTAACCAGTGTAAGTGTACAGTATGGTGGCATCAACTACATTCACATTGTTGTACAGTATCACCACCATTCATCTCTGAAACTTTTTCATGTTCCCCAACTGAAACTCAGTACCCATTGAATGCCAATTCCTCCTCCCCCAGCACAGAGCAATTTCTAAATGGAGTTCAAGGGTGGAGCACATATCTAGAAGTCATTGTCCAGAGACACAAATTCCATGATCACCCTAGATCACTCAGGTACGAGTAATAGAAGATGATATGGGAAATGAGACCTAAGTAGCATAAATCAAACAATAGCTAAGTAGGATCTTATCCCAGAAGCTCATGAAGGTAAGTGTGATCAACAGTGTCAGATTTCATAGAAAAGCAACAAAAAGAACTCATAGATAATCCCTTTAAATCTGAAATGCTGGGCCTTCCTAACTTGCCCCTCTTTATTGGTTCACTGTCCACTCTGACAGTGCTCAGTATTGGCTACCATGCCAGGAAATTTTTTTCTAAGAAATTTGGACCAATTTAAGAGGAGAATCTAGAAAAAGCACCACATTTGGGTAAACCACTTACTATCTATGAGAATTGAAAGAGATAATGCCTTTATAGACCCTACACATAATAAAGAGCTATACAAATGAGAAGAGATGACAGTAATTGTGGTGGGGATGGTGACAGTGGTAGAAATTGACCCAAAGGAGATTCAAATGACTTACTTGTTTCTTGCTACTCAAAAGTAAAAGGTAAATGTTCTTCCTCCAAGCGGAATGAAACATCAGTCTATCTTGAGTTACACAAGGGGCATAAGAGGATCTTGGGTATAGTGATGATATATTAGCCTGAGTTTTAATTTACATTTCTAATAATAATTCTGAAATGATAATTTTTAAATAACATTTGACTGTCATTTAAAGAACACCGAAAGGATATATATAGAAAATACCCTTGGTTCAAAGACTGTTTTGTGGCTACTACTACACACACCTGCTAAGACAAAAAATATCACTGGCTGATAAAACAGTATAAAAATAGCTCTGTCACCCAAGATAGTTCATTGTCAGGCAATTTAAAAAAAAGGTTCAAAAGTAAACAAAACAGAGTATTGTTACAAGTGCTTATGCCAGTATAATGATGTCAGACATTTTCTTCTTTTAAGGAAATCTATTTCATATTGACTTTGGGCATATCCTTGGGAACTACAAAAGTTTCCTGGGCATTAATAAAGAGAGAGTGCCATTTGTGCTGACCCCGGACTTCCTGTTTGTGATGGGAACTTCTGGAAAGAAGACAAGCCTACACTTTCAGAAATTTCAGGTAACTGGCCTCCCTCATGACCACCTACTGTGAACACCAAGCAGATGGTGCCGGCAGTGCACAGGTGCCCTCATATTTTCGCTCCACTTTGAGGCTCCTTGCACCTCTGCCTACCCCTTCTGGCATGACCACCCATCACCTCCATTCCTTCCCAAGTACAGGATGACACTTTTCAGTAATCCTGCCACCTAAAGCCAAACAGCAACGAAAAGCTTCAGTGGGACTGGCGATTCTAGGACATCAGAATGACACTGGTACTGAAGAGGGGGCTTTAAGAAAGATCACCTGGCAAGCAGGTTTAGCTTTTGAATATTTATCTATCCAAGGCACTGCCTAGAAGATCCAACTTTTACATAGATTTTTCAGGACTCTCAAATGATTATGGACTTTTCTTGATCATTTTTCCTCCAGGTATATATCAAACTGCTAATGCAGGAACTCTTGTTTTACCACAGTGTGCTTGTCTCATCTTTGTAAAGGACAGTCTTTTCTCTCATTTGAAGTCCTGGCAACTTGACTGCATGTTCTGCAGAGCTCTGGCTTGCCCGCTCACTGTGAACCAGCTCCCAGCTGGGTCTGCCCAGCTCCCTGGGAACATTCACATTCCACCTCTTTTCCAGGTCTTCTTGGTCTACATTCACTTTTGACTCTCAGATATTTTAAACACCTGAGGAGTAAAATTTTCACGCTTGCAAATTTAGTAACTGTGAATGAACATAACTCAGAAAAATTATAATTACTACTATAATATACCAATTTTATTAATAAACACAAAACAGACCAATAGAGGCAACAGGTGATGACTTTATATGTACAGCAGCCCTCTCCCTTAATGCCACTTACGTGCACTCAGCATTTTAGGAGTCTTTTTCCTGAGTCTCTTCTTGAGTCCTACATTATTACCCTTGGGAGGGCACACAGGCCTGACGCTCAGTGAAACAGGAACTAGAATGCACTGTCTTGAAACCTGTCTGTTCTTGTTTGTTCTCCTGCCTGATTTTCACTTCAGTGATTACAGGACTTATCCTCCACAGTTCCAGGAGTTTTGTCAGAGAAACTGAGATCTCTGCAGCCAGATGGTCTTAAGATTTTTAGTGTGTGTTTTTCTGTGTAAACTCAACTGGGTTTCAGACTATTTCCAGGGATTTGATACATTTCAGTCCTGTTTTTCTTTAAAGTTAAAATCATATGTTTTGACAACTTCCTAGAACAGAAAAATGGTTTCACAAAATAAAGGGGGGCGGGCAGGAAGGAAATAAAAAGAAACACCTGGAAGAATTTAACCATTTAATTGAGGGAAAACACTCCATTCTCTTCTCCTGGAGGTGACTCACCTGACTAGCTTTGAACAAACAAAGCAGCAACAGTGCTATTTAAAGAATCAGAGGTACTCAAGGAATTTGACCTCACTAACAGGTTCTCCTTGTGTCTATGGATGTGTTCTCTTCCTGGTCCTGACAATATTTCCATAGACCTAAAAATGCCCATGTCAACCCTAAAATCCCAGGAGGACTTCCCCTTTAGTCTTCTTTGTTGTTGTTTTAAATTTGGGAGGAGAGGAGGCCAAGGAGTGGTTGCCTCCCCATCCCCAGGCAGCTTCCATCCAAAGCAAGAACTCTTTGAAGGGAGACTTTGCACAAGCTATCCTCTCCATCTGGAAGCATTTCTGCATTCTTTGTGCCCAAAGTGTGTTTCTTAAGCCATTAGAACCTCTTTATCTAAAGTGACATCTAGGCAGTTTCCACCACTAAAAACACACCTTCATAAATTGTATGTACTTACAGAGAAAGATCTATACTTTAGAGTATTGACATACTATTTAAGTGCCTGTGTATATATGCACTTTGATCCTTAAACACAGATCCAGCAAGGTATTGTGGTTGGAAGGATGGGCGTTGAAGCAGAGAAACGAGTTTGAATCCTGGCTCTACTATTTCATTGCAGTGCATGTGATACAAATTATCCTTTCAGAACCTCAGTTTTCTCATCTGTAAAGTCAGAATACTAGGACCTATGTCATGTGATTTTTTAGGTGCTATTTCAATGAAAGGTGTAGAATTCTTAGCCCTGTGGCCAGACTATAGCAGAAACTGAAACCCATCACAACAGGTCTTCACAGTTTGAACAATTTCAAGTTGAGAAGCTCTTTCTGAAATGACATCCCAGGCAGAAGAGTAATATATAAAGCATGAAAAAAGTAGCATTATTCTGGTTAAAGAGCAAGTGAGGGTCCACGCTCTGCCTGCCCCCTTATCTGTTCCTCCTTTCTGCATTTGTCCCCACTCACATCACTCACAATCCGACAAAAGCCAAACATATGTACATATGTGTACAGTTACACAGATGCAGACCTTCTAAAGCTTCCAGCCTGACAAAGATGAGCAGCAAGTTTTTTCATCACTTAACTCAGACCTTTGGTAGTTTTTTTGTTGTTGTTGTTGTTTTACATGCTACTAAGCCTTTCAGAATATTTCCTGTTTCTTAGCTTTATGTTCTCTTTTGAGATGAAGTTCTTCAAGCTCAGGAAGCACATCTCTAAACTCTCTAAATAGCATCTCAGACCTTATATAATAAAGCTGTCATTTTTAGGTAAGCTGGGAAATGTTGTATATATTTACATTTGAATTAAAGGTTTCCTCATTTCCAGTGAATCACTCATTTTGAATTGACAAGATTAATTAATGCATACAGCACATTTGAATAACTTATTAGAATGGGTAGAAAAAAGTTGACCCACTTTTTGTTAAGGATAAGGTAAGCCCTCTCCACAAAGTCTTGAAAATAAACCTAGCAAGTGGCCAGAGGATGGAAGCCAGGGGAGCTGCCAGAGGACAGTGCTCCTTTATTTCACCCGTCTGCTTTCCAAGTTTTAATTCAAACTGAACTAAACTAGCACTGGTTAGCTAATTTAGCTGAGGACCATGTTCATAAATTATTTCTAGAACAGTGGAGAGTTCAGGAACAAACTATAGTCAGACAAAAAGACACAAAACCAAGGCCTGCTATTGGAACCTAGGATTGTCTGTCAGCCGGTGGAGCAACACACACACACACACACACACACACGTATGTTTCGATGATGACCATTTTGATAAGTTCTCCTTAGAAAAAATCTCTCTCTTACTGAAGAGATAAAAAAAAGAAAACAGTGTTTTGCCCACTGGCAATTTATTTTTGAACCATTTTGTTTTAAATTTCACTGGACAGTTATAGAACATATTACATGCAAATACATTTATATCACTGGCAAATAAAATGTGGCTTCCCATTTATTTTTATATAAGAATGTGGGGTTTTCTAATTAAAAGTAGTAACTACTTCTTAAAAAAAACCCAGCAAAATACTGAAAACATCAGTAAGATGAAAAAACCATTATCCCGTCTCCCAAAAATGATACTGTCAACAGTCTAGTGTTTTTCTTTCATTCTATTAAGTACACTATTTGGTGTTTTAGAAAGTTGTAAATTAATTAGAACTCGGTTAAAAACTGAAGAAATAGATACAAAGTTCCTCCCTGAAACTGTTCACTGACTTCTCCTCTGACTTGAACTAAAATCTAAATGTCTAATCTTGCCCTACAGGGCCCTGTGCCATGGAGCCCTGCTCCCTCCAACCTGCCCTGTGGCACCTTCCCCACATCCATCAGGTCTCAGTGGCCTTCTTCCATGCCTTCCCTGTCCACCTACCCAGCTGTTCACCACGTAGGCCTTCCCCCTGGAATGGCCTCCCTGCCCTTTAGGGCTCAGTCGAAGTGTTATTGATCAGAGCAGTCTTCTAAATAAGGTCCCTGGTGTCACTCTTTGCCACAGCCCCTGCATGTTGCCCTCATAGCATCTATCACAGTGTGTAACCATCTGTGCTAGCCTGCTCTTTGTATCTCCCTTCCCAAAGTAAGCTCTGTGTGACATGGCCACATCTTACCTGAATCCCTTCCACAGGGCCTGAGACATATAAGTACTCAGTAGGTTATTTGGGGTGTGAAGGAGTGAATGGTAGAGGAGGAATTCCTGCGTTAGTATGAAGTGGATGAGACTAGCCTGCCCCTTGGTTTTCTTCCTTCCTCATAACACATTGTATTCTATGAATTTATGAAGTAGTAACCCAGGCACAGATAGACAAACTACCATCACATGGATGCCAATAAGCCTTCAAGGTACAGGTTAAATAACTGTACATCAGAAGAAGTAAACCTAATTATGAAATCTAACATGTTTTTATATAATACAAATATTTGTTATATGACACCCCTTCACATTTTTGTGAAAGTTTTCTTACTGACATAACCATTACATATTTTTTTTCTGTCAGAGCCATAGTCCGTGCCAAGAGAATAAGACCTGTGGTGTATACACCTGGGGTATGTACTCCTATAGTATACATTCAACGTAGGACACTTTTCAAGGAGCACAAACAACTTGGCCTTGTATAAACAAGCATTTTGAAGATGTTCTTTGCACATAGTAGGCACTAAGCAACTGTACATCAGATAAAGCTGAAGAAGTCAGGGGAACATCTTCACATGCACGTCTATGCAAAGCAGGCAATTTGATGGGCGTACTTAAAAGGCACTAGCCCCTAGATGTCACTCTTAAGAAGCATTATATGAGAGAAGTCTGCGACACATTTTAACTCAGTGTTAACTCAGATGTTTAACTCAGATGTTATTTTAATCTAGGACGCCAGTTTTATCAGGCCCTGCTGGGCTTCCATCCCAGCAGTGCTGTCCCCATGCCAGGGTGTACCCACACCCCTCGACCTGCAGCCCCAGCCCTGGGCCCAGCCGCTATACAGAGTCCTGACTCGGGTTTCTAAAACCTTCATTCTCAGTTCACCTCTGCTCTCATCTAGCTCTCATCTCAGATCCCAGGTTGTCTGAACTACTTTCGCCTCAGTTGCTCCGCCAGGCCCTACTTGTTAACCTGCTGCAAGCCTTGGGTCCCTGCTCCCTCCTGCTATCTGTCTTGGAGAAACTCAAGTAGTCACCTAGGCCCAGCCCCAGGGAGCACCGGGGCAGAGACCTCACCATCTGATCCTCACCGTCATCCCGCAAGCCTGTTCTCTGACTCCCCTTCACTGTTTGGTGTGCCCTGCACTTGTCTACACCTGTAACTGTCTATATGTGTGACCTGCCTTGCTGGGCTATCTCAGCCTCCTGCTCCTTCCTGCTACATCACCAGGCCCTGTCCTTCCATATCCAAGAGAGCACACTTATTTGACACACACTTATTAAATACCTGCTGCATTTCAGATACTGTGCCAGGCACAAAGAAGGCTCAAGTGCTGCTCTTGGTAAGGTGAGATGTCTCTATAGTTTAATCCTCTTCAAATATGATTGTTCCCTAATTCATCCTGATTTTAAAGCAATGAATCTTTCCCAACACTGAACTTGGCTCCTGTGCATTGTGCATTCTGCACATTATCTACAGTGTGCTGGACACGGGTGACACAGAGCAGAGGCACAGCCCCAGGGCCCAGCAGAAAAGATACTATACAAGTTTGTATATCTTTCTACTAAGAGATACATATGCAATTTTGTACTAAGGATTTCGACCATGGGTTGCAGAGGAAGCAACTAAATCCTGGAGGATAGAAAAGGACTATGGAGTGAAGGAAGTGTTTATATTGGGGCCTTAAGGGCTGAGTTAAATTACATTTTGCCCTATATTGAATGTATACTATAGGTCTATACCACATGTCCAAACTTCATGCCCTTGCTCATGTTATTCCTTCTGCCTGGATGTTCCTTCCCTCCTCTGCATCATGAGAATAACATGAGCAAGGGCATGAAGTTGGTGTTCAGCATCAGTACTTAGGAATAAAAGCACAGTTGTCCAGTATGGGTGGAACACAGGTATACACAGGGGTGCGTAGTAGAATTTGAATCAAGAAAGGAAATGTGGGTCTAATTTGAAGCAGGGCGTGGGCTGGATTGGGGGGTAGAGAACAAAACAAAGAAGTCCTTTGGAGCTCATTTGATTAATCAAACATTACTGTAATAAAGGCTTATTACAGGTCACCAGGGAGATGACAAGTTTATCTGTCAAACTGCCCAAAACTTACTGAGTTGATAAAGGATCTCTCTTGAGATTTGTACCCTGGCGCACTAACGAGGACAAGCTCAGCCTCCTCCATCGAGTCTTGAGACTGTCAGAGCTTCACTATCTGTCTGTGCTGCCACTGGAATATATGCTCAGAGAAAGGTCTGGCATCAGCCCTTTGTAGGAGTTCAGATATGTTGGTATGACATCTCCCCGCAGATGCAAACTTGTCTGATTGTAGAATTGTTAGAACTTGGATAGGCTTGCTAAATTTTATCACTTTCCTGGAAAAGAAAAGAACATAACACTGAAAAATGGCCTTGGATTGGTTCCATGTTAATCCACCAGCATGCAGTGTCTCTCAGTGCTTGAGATATGAGACCTCTGGTACTTTTAAACATTTATCAAGAATAACCTTCCAACTGGCATCATTCTCTCAATGTTTGGTTTCTTTTAGAGAATTGTTTTGTCTACCATAAGAGCATTATTGAGGACACTATTCACCATGTTACAAAATGTACTCTTTATAAAAATCCACTCAGAAAATTTCTTAGGTCATAGTCTCTACAAAAACTGTTTCTCCTTAACAAATAGGTTTTTAAAATCTTCTGTATATTGGATGAAGTAACACATGCAAGCTTCCTTTTGGCTACAGATATATTTGAAGACCACCCATAGCAAGTATATAGGATTTGTGATATGTAGGCTTAATCTTTTATCCAAATTCAGTGTGGGTCATTTCCTTTGTGAGTCCCTCTCCTTCTTCTACCCACCTTTAAATAATGTTGTTTAGATTTTTATGTGTACAAATAATCTACCTTCAATCCTTTTTGGAACAAGACTAGAAGATATAGCATACCTCTACATATAGTCTCATCTATTTAGAATATTTTACTAAAATAGGACAGTTTAATTGTAACCTTTATCTTTATAATGAATGAATGTATAGATAAATATATGAGAACATGGAAATACAGCCCTTCTTCTGGTAGACAGAGCTAGTCTGAGAAACATTTTTAAGAAGTCTTTAAAGATAAGAATTCCATTCAAACTGAACAAATGGATGACCAAGTGTCAGACACACTCTTACTTCAGATTTACCAAAAAGCGCTTCTTCCATTATTAGGTCTGCTAATCAGTGACCTTCTCTGTTTGCCAAAATAACTTCTAAAGCATTGCCTAACTAATTCATTGATTCTTATAGAAAACAAAATAAAATCCCCTGTCTTTGACTGAAATATTTTTCTCCACTCTCCTTCCTCTAGCAGACAGAGGCAACATGATCATTTAGGAAAAGTTAGTGGGTGAGAACATTTCTCTTCATTAATGAGTATTTGTTTTTCTCCTCTTTTTCCTGTCAGCCACAGATTCTGCTCAGGGAGTTTCTGTTTCTTTAAGTTTTTTTTGTTTGTTTTTGATCCTGAGATTACTTCCTCATTTTTGTGCATTATGTACAGTAATATTTCACTTCCACTTTGTTTCAAGATGAAAATGGAGGAATTTAAAGAAAAAGCTGGCATATTCCACATGACCTTGGATAGTCTAAAGCAGTCAGAGCTCATTGGTGGTTAAGAATTGAGTAGATTGTACATAAAAAGTAGTTTGTTTGTTTGTTCAGTTTAGCAGAGTAATAAGTTGGTCCAGTTAACAAATCAAGTCAAAGTGTTGACCCTGAAATGGTAATCAATTCCTTTGTTCCCAAGAGTTATGGGAGTGGCAGTTTTGTAAAAGCAATCATTCTGATGGTACTAGGTGCTATAATTAAGGCATTGGAATCCCCTGTGAAGTTAAGAGCAGATATACTGTGTAGGCTTTCTCTATTTACTAGCTACTAAAGCATACTGTGTCCAGCTAATGACATTCACAATACTACAGTGTTCCCCACATTCACACTAACAGTGTATTAACTAAGTCCCTAAAATCAGATTCTTCCCTTACCCCTTCTCCACTCAGTAACAGAAAGCCTTCAACAGGCATCAGAGAAGGACAGAAGAAAGATGTCTGAGGTCAGTGCCAGGCAGCCCTGGCAGAAGGGAAAATTCCATTGCTACAGTCAGTAACTTCTGTGTTCTGTGCTTCCCCCTGAGCTCCCCAAGCCACATCCTCATGGTGCCTCAAACCACAGGCCTCTGAGCTGAGGCAGCATGGTCCGAAATGCTCTCACAGAATGATGGCTGAGTATAAAGGGCAGAAATGGAACCTCTGGGGCGTGAGTGGGTGGAGCAAGTGCTCACCGTGCCCCTCATAGCAAGAAAACCACCTGCATATGTAGCCTTTGTGCCTGTTGCGTGCTCCTGTCTTCCTACCTATCTCAGTGGCCAGTGTGGACAAAACCCACCCCCTGGACACTGGTGGGAACTGAGGCTCCTATCTGGACCCACTTCACTACCTAGGTCTTTACTATCTAAGGAGACATTTTGAACAGGTGGTCTAGATGGGAAGGTGACCTCCTCAGCATTGAGAAGTATGTGATCAATAATGTAACTTCTCACATTATTAACAATAATGGCCAACTACTTACATAGCATTTAAATCTCACCACTACTGTATGAAATGGGTATTGTTGTTATTATTATTCCACAGATGAGGAAACCGATGTCCAGAAAGTTTAAGCAACTTCTGTGACAAGCAGCTTGTCAGTAATAAAGCCAAGCTTTGAATCTGGGCACTGAGTGAAGTGTGAATCTGTGCTTTTAACCACTGCTCCACGCTACCTTTAAGCGATAAATCTGACACCAAGTTTCTAAGTCTGCACAGCCAGTCAGAATTTAGACATATGTCTGACAAGTATGGGGCATGTGGTTAAATTTGGGGATGACATTTCTTTCTCATAGAAGTGACTCCTGTACAATATATGAAAATCAGAACCAACCGAATAAATAAGAGCCAGTGTAAACTCCTTATGTAGGTGAGATGGCCTTCAAGAGAAGCAGAAACATCGATCAGTTGCCCCCCCCATATGCCCCACTACCAGGGAATCAAACCTGCAACCTAGGTATATGCCCTGACCAGGAATCAAACCCACAACTTTTGGTGTATAGGGTGACACCCCAACCAAATGAGCCACCCCAGGGGACAGTTCCATTTTAAACATCTCTTTGTGTGCTTTGGAGATCTTGTGCTTTGGTTAATCACTGTGTTGCCACTTAACACATACTTACTGAGCACCTATAGATTAGTGTTAAAACTTGAACCCAGATTAATTTTCCTCCTCAAAAAAATTGTGTTAAGGAATTTGACCACATAGTGCTCTCAGACAGCAGTGTGTGTGTGGGGCGAGGGGGACAGGAAGTAAGGGGTTTGCCTAGAGCTCCCAGTGTACAGGAGAGAAAATTATTAAAAATCAGAATGTAATCTAATTCAAAATCAAAAGTCATCCTCATTTACACCTTTGTGAAAATTGTGAGTTGGCAAATTAATGAGACTGTTGCTTGGGATGAAGTCTGCCCTTAGCCTGTGTAATTAGCAAAAAAATGAGAGAGACCTCAGTGGGTCCTCTGGGTGAGCAAGAGAAAATGATTCCCTCACGGAAATGGAGTCGTTAAAAACACAAGAGCATTAAGGTGCTGGGGCCCCTTCTAGGGATGTGATGCCTGGGCCACCGCAGGAACAGCACAGTCAATTGTGTCTGTGGAGCCTCCCCCAGAGTCACCCTGTCCTCCAGGTAGGAAGGGAGAAAACTAACATCTATTGAAACCTTGCTATGTGCCATCCTCTGTGACAGACACTTTATATATATTGTCTCACTTAAAAAATGCCAGAAGAGCCCATGAGTTTTTGTCTTTGGCTAGGGTGATGCATGCACAGTCCAGCCTTGACCCACAGAGTGACACAGGCATGACCACCGTTGTCATGGCAGTTACCTTGCCACATGCAAATGACACAGAAGAGGTCATCTAAAAGCAAAAAGAAAAATCACTATTAACATTTTGGCTTATAAACTTACATTCTTTTTTTAAAAAATTGTGTTCAATTATCAAAATGGGATTATACTATGTATTGGTTCAAACCTGCTTTTTAACTCAAAAGCTTTTACATGCTTATTAAATATTATTCTATAATATCATTCTAGTAGTTATAAAGAACTCAGTTATAGGTATTTTCATAAATCCTTTTTATCAATCCCAAGTTGTAGGATATTTAGGTTGCTTTCAATTTTCTACAATTTTAAACAATGTTCTAATTAACATTCTTATAGATATCATTACAAGATTAGCCATTTTTTAAAAAAAGGTAAATTCTGCCCTGGCTGGTATGGCTCAGTGGATTGAGCACCAGCCTGCAAACCAAATAAATGGTCACTGGTTTGATTCCCAGTCAGAGCACTTGTGTGGGTTGGGGGGCAGGTCCCCAGTAGGGGGTGCATGAGAGGCAATCACACATTGATGTTTCTCTCCCTCTCTTTCTCCCTTCTCCTCTTTCTAAACATAAAATAAATACAATCTTTAAAAAGAAAAGGTAAATTCCCAGCATGTAAATTTCTGGACAAAAGAATATAGACATTTTTAAAGTCAAACTTATTGAGGCATAATTCACATACAGCAGAATTGGACCTTTTAAGGTACACAGGTCTTTGAACTTTGACAAATGCATATCATATAACCACCACCACAATTAAGTTATATAACACTTATAAGCATGTTAAAGTTTTTGAGGCATGTTATCAAATTATCTGCTAGTAAAATCATACCTATTCCTATCTACCATCAGCCTATGAAAGGTGAACATTGGGTATTCTCCTTAAAAAATTTAAAAATAAGAAAGATTTTCCAAATCAGTAAATGAATGTTTCCATCTCTTTTTAGGTTAGTTATTTGATTACTAATGGAGTTTCATATTTTTTCATATGTTTATCTGTTTTATGTGTTACAGTATGAATCTTCATTTACGTCCTTGGCCTGTATTTCTAGCCAACTACTTACCTCTTTCTTATTTGTAAGAGCTATTGGGGGCTGGAGTGAAGAAGTAATCTGTCATGTTACAAATATGTTTTTTCTTGTTCTTTGCCTCCTTTAATATTTTTCCCTCAAAAGTTTGAAGTTTCTGTAATCTCTCCAGCTATATTTTACAGATTCTATTTTGGAAGTAATCTTTATAAAGTCCTTTCCCACTTCATGATTATTTAAATACTGTATTTGCCATTTTTTAATTTAAATCTTTAATTCATCTGGAATTTATTTTGAATATTTTTAAATTTTTTTATTTATGATACATTTTCCATTACTGTTTAGTCCCCTTATACCCCTTTCTCCTCACAATCATCACACTGTTGTCCATGCCCATGAGTCCTTGTTCCTTTTTGCTCAATCCCTCCACCCCCAAACTTCCCCCTGCCTTAGCTGTCTTCCTGCTCTCTATCTATAGTCTGTCTCTATTTTGCTTGTTAGTTTGGAAGGTTCATTAGATTCCACATATGATTGAGATCATATGGTATTTGTCTTTCTCTGACTGACTTATTTCACTTAGCATAATGTTCTCCAGGTCTATCCATACTGTTGCAAAGGGTAAAATTTTCATCTTTTTTACAGCTAAGTAGTATTCCATTGTGTAAATGTCCCATAGTTGTTTTATCCACTCAGCTATTGATGGACATTTGGGCTGCTTCTGTATCTTGGTGATTGTAAATAACACTGCAGTGAACATAGGGGTGCTTGTGTTATTTCAGATTAGTATTTTAGATTTTGGGGGATATATTCCCAGAAGTGGGACTGCTGAGTCAAAAGGCAGATCCATTTTTAATTTTTGAGGTATCTCCATACTGCTTTGCACAGTGGCTACACCAGTCTGCATTCCCACCAACAGTGCAAAAGAGTTCCCTGTTCTCTACATCCTCATCAGCACTTCTTGTTTCTTGATTTATTGATGGTAGCCATTCTGACAGGTGGGAGATGATATCTCATTGTGGTTTTAATTTGCATTTTTCAAATGATTAGTGATGTTAAGCATCTTTTCATATGTCTATTGGCCATCTCTGTGTCCTCTTTGGAGAAGTGTCTATTCAGCTCCTTTGCCCATGTTTTAATTAGAGTGTTGTTGTTGTTTTTTTTGGTGTTGAGTTTTGTAAGTACTTTATAAATTTTGGATATTAACCCCTTACAAGATGTATTAGTGAATATGTTCTCCCATTCTGTGGGTCATTTTTTTTTATTTTGTTGATGTTTTCCTTTGCTGTGCAAACACTTTTTAGTTTGATGTAGTCCCATTTGTTTAGTTTTTCTTTTGTTTCTGTTGCCTGGAGAGATATACACAATGAAATAATGCTATGAGCAATGTCCTAGATTTTGCTGCCTATGTTTTCTTCTACGAAAGATTTTTATGGTTTCGGGTCTAACATTTAAGTCTTTAATCCATTTTGAATTTATTCTTCTGTATGGAGTAAGAGGGTAGTCTAGTTTCACTTTTCTGCATGTATCTGTCCAATTTTCCCAACACCATTTATTGAATAAACTATCTTTGGACCATTTTATGTGTTTGCTTCCTCTGTCCAAATATTAATTGACTATAAAGGTGTGGGTTTATTTCTGGGCTCTCTATTCTGTTCCATTGATCTATATGTCTGTTTTTATGCCAGTATCATGGTGTTTTGACTACTATGGCCTTATAGTATCATTTCATATTAGGTAGCATTATTCCTCCAACTTTTTCTTTCTCAGGATCACTGTTGCTATGCAGGGCCTTTTGTGGTTCTTATGGTTCTGTAACATGCAAACTGGGCTTCAGCCACTTGGTGCCCTTATATATGACTCAACAATTCACGTTGAAGGAAACAGGTTTTTATGAACAGGGTTCCAACCTGGGGGAGGCTGATAGGACTGCTGCTCTGATCCCTTCTCTCCCATGAGACCCAGAACTTCTCTTGCATGAAAATCTACAAGCCAAAACTATGCCCAGAAGTCTCCCATTTTCCTATCTCCCCTTAAGTCAGTGATGCAAACATATCTCCATCCTCTCTGGTATGTGCACTTGTAGGTTTCAGTGTCACCATCTTCTCACAGCAGCTCTCTCCTTCAGGTTCTGGGGTGTGGTGCTCCCAGTTTCCATGTAGCCATCCAGAAACTGTGTGGCATACTACTTTGGATTATAGTGTCCCAGATGCTGGAGCCCAGGGAGGCACATGTCCCTGCGTGGGACCCTGCCTCCAGGAGTAGATTCCCATTCATCAGGATCTAAGACCCTGTGGGCCTGGCATCTGCTTGGTCCAGTGAGCACTCCTGTCCATGAGGGGGGCAGGGCCAGAGGCCCAGAATGTCCAAATACCAAA
This sequence comes from Phyllostomus discolor, assembly GCF_004126475.2. Classification (NCBI taxonomy): domain Eukaryota; kingdom Metazoa; phylum Chordata; class Mammalia; order Chiroptera; family Phyllostomidae; genus Phyllostomus; species Phyllostomus discolor. The sequence continues at coordinate 49,045,057 of NC_040912.2, forward strand.
AGCCCAGAGAGAGAGCTTGCTCCAAACTTGAAAGCAAGAGTGACTTTGTACCAAGAGGCCATACCAAGAGTATGAGTAAGAGAGAGAGAGCTTTTCTGCCCTTTATGTTTTTAATTATATTTTATTGATAATGCTATTATAATTGTCCTGAGTTATCCCCCTTTGCCCCCCTCCACCTATCACCCCCCACACACACTCCCTCAGGCTATCCCCCATCATTGTTCATGCCCATGGGTCATGCATATAAGTTCTTTGGCTACTCCATTGCCTATACCGTGCTTTACAACTCCATGGCTATTCTGTAACTATCTATTTGTACTTCTTAATCCCCTCACCTCTTCACTCATTCCCCCATACCATCCTCCCATCTGGCAATAATCAAAATGATCTCTGAATCCATGATCCTCCCTTTACTTTAAAAGTTCCTCCCAATATCCCATGTGCGCAGGAAGCCAGTGGGAGTATCCAGCCTTTCCTATGATGCATCAGTGTCCACCATTTTTGTCAGCTCCCCAGTGTCTTTGACCCTCTTTCAGGTGCCATCTTTAGTCAGGCAAAAGTTTGCCAGCCATACACAGGTGCACATGTATATGTTAGTCCAGGCTGGGGCAACTCACCCCAACAACTCATGGAGGCACTGTATAAAATACCCCCTCTTCCCCTGAGCTGTGTCATGAGTCAATCTGCCAATGTGTGTTCTCACAGTCACATTTACAGTTTGCCCTAGCAGCAGCCTCCTTCCACAGCCTCTCCCTTCAGGAAAGCATGGACTGTTTTAATCTGCCTTTATTATACAGTGTGCCTTAAATGCCCTGCCTTCTGCTCCATCAGTACCCTTTCCCACCCTCTGCCTTTTTGGAGGACCAGGGGTGTCCCCCTGTTTTCCAGGGACCTCTGGTCTGACCTACACCATTATAGTTCCATATAAATGTTGAAATATTTGTTCTAGTTCTGTGAAATATGTCTTTGGTATCTTGATAGGAATTGCATTGAATTTATAGATTGCTTTGGGTAGTATGGATATTTTTCTAATGTCAGTACATCCTATCCATGAACACGGTATGTGCTTCCACTTTTTTATATCTTCTTCAGTTTCTTTCTTCAGTGTCTTGTCATTTTCAGAATACAGATCTTTTACATTTTTTGGTTAGGTTTATTCCTAGGTATTTTATTCTTCTGTTTTCTTAATTTGCCTTTCTGTTAGTTCATTATTGGCATATAAAAATGCAACTGATTTCTGGATATTATTTTGTATCCTGCTACTCTGAATTCATTTATCAGTTCTAGCAGTTTCTATGTGGAATCCTTGGGATTCTCTATGTACAGTTATCATGTCATCTGCAGATAAAAACAGTTTTACTTCTTCCTTTCCAATTTGGATACCTTTTATTTCTTCTTCTTGTCTGATTGCTGTGGCTAGGACTTCCAGAACTATGTTGAATAAGAGAGGTGAAAGCAGATATCCCTGTTTTATTCCCAATCTTTAGGGAAACACTTGTAATTTTTGCCCATTGAATATGATCCTGGCAGTGGGTTTGTCATATATGGCCTTTTTTATGTTTAGGTATGTTCCTTCTATTCCAACTTTGCTGAGAGTTTTTATTATAAATTGGTGCTGGATTTTATCAAAAGCTTTTTCTGCATCTGTTGATATGATCATGTGGTTTCTATCCTTCATTTTGTTTATGTGGTGAATCACATTTATTGATTTGGGAATGTTGTACCAAGCTTGCATTCCTGGAATAAATCCCACTGGATCATGATGTATGATCTTTTTGATGCATTGCTGTCTTCAGCTGGCTAATATTTTGTTGAGGATTTTAGTGTCTGTGTTCATCACAGATATTAGCCTATAATAATCTTTCTTTGTAGTGTCTTTATCTGGTTTTGGAATTAGGATAACGTCAGCCTTGTAAAATGAGTTTGGAAGCCTTCCCTCCTCTTTAATTTTATGAAATAGTTTGAAAATGAGAGGTGCTAGTTCTCAGAATGATTGGTAGAATTCCCCTATGAAGCCATCTGGTCCAGGGTTTGTTTTGTTGTTGTTGTTGTTGTTGTTGGGACTTTTTTTATTACTGCTTCAGTTGTCACTAGGTATAATCCATCTATTCAGATTCTCTGATTCTTCCTGATTTGGAATATTGCATGCTTCTAGAATTTATCCATTTCATCCATGTTGCCCAGTTGTTGGCATATAGTTGTTCATAATATTTTCTTACAATGCTTTGTATTTCTTTGGTGTCAGTTATTATTTCTCCTCTTCCATTTATGATTTTATTTCCTTATTTGGGTCTTCTCTCTTTTTTTCTTGATGAGGCTCACTGTAGGTTTGTTAATCTTGTTTATCTTTTCAAAGAACCAGCTCTTGGATTCATTGATCTTTTGTATCATTTTTTTAGACTCTATTTCATTTATTTCTGCTCTGATCCTTATTATTTTCTTCTGTCTACTCACTTGGGGTTTTTTGTTTTGTTTTGTTTTGTTTTTCTTTTTCAAGTTGTTTTACTTACAAAGTTAGATGTTTATTTGAGCTTTTTCTTGTTTTTGAAATAGGCCTAAGTCTATGAATTTCCCTCTTAAGATTGCTTTCCCAGTGTCCCACAGAGTTTGGATTGTTGTGTTCTCTTTTTCATTTGTTTCACAGCATCTTTTGATTATTTTCTTGACCTCATTGTTGACCCATTCACTGGACCATGTAATTAATTGGGTCATGACCCATTTAATTACATGTTATTGAGCTGATAGGTCTCTGCATGTTTTTCAGCGTTGTTCTTGTGATTGATGTCTAGTTTCATAACATTGTAGTCAGAGAAGATGCTTGATGTGGTTTCAGTCTTCTGAATTTATTGAGACTTGTTTTGTGTCCTAACATGTGATCTATCCTAGAAAACATTCCATGTGCACTTGAAAGTATGTATATTCTGAAGCTTTGGAGTGAAAAGCTCTGAAGATATCAATTTAATCCCTTTGATCTAGTGTGACGTTTAAGGCTACTGTCTCATTGTTGATTTTCTGTCTGGAAGGTGTATCCATTAAGTCACTGGGGTATTAAAATCCCTCACTACAAATGTACTTCTGTCAGTCTCTCCCTTTATGTTCATCAAGATTTGCTTTACATATTTAGGTGCTCCTATGTTGGGTGCTTAAATATTTACTAGGGTTATATCCTCTTGTTGGATTGTCCCCTTTATCATTATGTTGTGTCCTTATTTGTTTCTTACCATAGCCTTGTTTTTCAAGTCTATTTTGTTGGATATAAGTATTGATACCCCAGCTTTTTTTCCCTTTCCATTTTCATGAAATATCTGTTTCCATCCCTTTACTTTTAGTCTATCTGTGTCTTTTGATCTGAGGTGAGTCTCTTGGAGGCAGCCCATATATGGGTCTTGTTTACTTATCCATTCAGCTACCCTCTGTCTTTTGGTTGGAGAATTAAAGCCACTTATATTTAAAGTGATTATTGATAGATATGTATTTAATGCCATTTTATTGTTAGATGATTTTTACTTTTTTTCTTTCTTTTCTTTCTTCTTAAAGCAAGCCTTTTAACATTTGCTATAGTACTGGTTTGGTGTTAACAAACTCCTTTAGTTTTTTCTTGTCTGGGAAGCTCCTTATTTCTCCTTCAATTTTAAATGATAGCATTGCTGGGTAAAGTAGCCCTGGTTGTAGGTCCTTGAATATTTCATGCCCCTCCCTTCTGGCCTGAAGTGTGTCTGTTGATAAATCAGATGACAATCGAATTGGTGCTCCCTTGTAGGTAATTTACCTACTTTTCTCTTGCAGCTTTTAGTATTCTCTCATTGTCTTAAGCCTTGCCATTTTAATTATGATATGTCTCGGTGCAGGCCTCTTTGGGTCCAACTTATTTGGGGCTTTCTAAGCTTCCTGGATTTGTGTGTGTTTTTCCTTCACCAGATTAGGGAATTTTTCTTCAAATAGATTCTCCATCCTTTGTACACTCTCTTCTCCTTCTGGTGTTTCCATAATGCAGATGTTGCTGTGCTTCATGTTTTCCAAAACGTTTCTTAAGCTCTCCTCACTTTTTAAATTATTTTTTCTTTCTGCTGCTCTCTTGGGGTTTTTTCCCTACCTTCTCTTTCAAATTGCTGATTTGGTCCTTTGCTTCATCTAACCTACCGTTTATTCCTTCCAGAGTAGTATTTATTACAGAGATTACATTATTTATTTTTGACAGGTCCTTTTTTTATGGTTCCATGTCTTTTTTTCATGATGCTGAGTATGCTTATAATGATTACTCTAAACTCGTTATCTGATGAATTGTTTGCCTCTACTTCATCTAGTTCTTCTGTGGGTTAATTCTCTTGTTCTTTCACTTGGGGTCTGTTTCTCTGTTTCCCATTTTGGCTGCTTCTTTGTTTCTAGATCTTATGTAGATCTGCAAAGACTCTGGTGCAGACCTTTGTCAGATGCAGCTTGTGGATGGACCTGGGCCACCTGTTTGGAGCTATTAGTGATCCACAGCATATGGCTCCCTCTGCTGGGCCTTTTTGTGTGTAGAAACAACCAGACTGCACACTAAGGCCAGTTTTTACCACCAGTGGACCGGTGGAGGGTCAGCTAAAGTCTCAGAGCTCCTAGTAATCCACCTTGGTTGTTAAACTTAATCAATGACATAGCTTAAAGTTATATCAGCAGCCTGGCTTAACCTACACAGGATGGGGCAGTGTAATTCCTGTGGGCAGCACTATTACTTCCCCTCAGGCTGATGCCACTCACCTGCCTAAGAAAGACAGCCTCTGTAGTGTGGGAAATGGCAAGACACCCTCTGCAGTATGAAGGAATCCTGGAGGCTGTTCCTTCAGTTCTCTCCCCAGAACCATCAGTCCCAGTCTCTCTCACATGTATCTAGTCCACGCAGCCCTCCCTCTGCTGGAGCCCATAGTAAGTGGCTAAAAACAAAATTTTGTGCATCGGCCCTTTGAGAGGCTCTCTGCATCTCCAACCATCTCACCCTGGCAAACAGAAAGCCTGCTGCTTTTCACAGCTGGATGTTATCTGGGTTCCTTCGTGGCTTGGTGCTGTAGGCTGGGAGGCCAGCTTGGTGTTTTGACCCCACACTTCTCATGGAGAACCCTCTGGCCACTGAAATATCCCTCTGAAACTTCAGCTCCCACCCATGGGAACCCAGCCAGCCATCTCTTGCCTCCGGACTCCCTACCAGTCACATAGTGGTAAAGTGTTTTTTTCCTGTCTGTCCATGGTTATGAGGCTTCTCTCCAGCTAGTGGTCATTTGGATATTCAGGATGATTTCTCTACAATTTAGTTGTAATTCCAGATTGGTCCTGGGAGGAGGTTAGTGTAGCTCCCACTTACTCCCCCACCATCCGAGGTCTCTCCCTGGAATTTAATTTAGTATATCACATGAGGTAAACTTTACTTTTCCCCAAAATGATAAGCCAGTTCTACCAGCCCCATGTATCAAATAATAGATTTTCCCTATTAATCTGAGAAGTCACCTTTCTATTGATTATATACTTAGATATGTCTCTGAACTTTCCATTCTGTTCCACAAATTTTATCTTTTTTGTGGAAAGAATAGGTATTACTTCATAAGTTTAAAATATTACAGTTTTAAAATGTTTATTATCTACTATCAAAAGTACTGTTTTTTCATTACTCTACTTCTTCAAAATGTTCTCTAGGGCCCTAATTATTCCAGATGAAATTAAAACCCAATCTTTTATTGAAGTATTATTGTATTTACACATTAACCTGAGAAGAGTTTGCATCTTTCTAATAAGCATCCAGTCATCCCTGAGGAACAGGCTGTGCTGCTCCACATGTTCAGGTTTTCTTTTTCATGCCTCGGTAAATTTTTAGTTTCTAAATATGGGTTTTGCATGTTTTGTATGTGTGTTTATCCAGGAATCATAACTTTTTGCTGCCATTATTCATAGCATCTGTCTTTTCACTATACTTTTTAACTGGCAACTCCAATTCATAGCATTACATTTATTAATATCATAAAAAGCTAGTTTAATAAAAATGAGTTACAATAGTATTTTAGTTTTTCTCTTCCTTTGGTGTTCCAAGAAGACAATTAAGTTATTTGTAAATACTAACAATTTTACCTTCGCTTTTCTGATTTTATATTTCATTTCTTTTTCCTGTACTCCTTATACAAAATGATTGTAACAACTGTTAATTTCAGGTAATTCTTCACATCATTACATTTTAGTTACATATTGTTACATGTTACTTTCATAAAATTAATAGTGGATTTTAAGAGTAATTTCTGATGAACTACTCTTGCAATTTTGGAATAAACCTTACTTAGCTATGGTGTGTTATTCTTTTAACATTTTATTCAGTATTTTATTTGAAATATTTATGTTTATTATTGCTAAATTCAGTTTTCTTTAACATTCTATCTTTGTCAAGTTATGATATTACTGTTGGGTTATTCTAATGCTATCAAGTTGGAAATCTTGCATCTTTTTCTATGCTTTGGAACAACTTAATTGGCATAATCATTCCTGTTGTTTCATAAGTGGATTTAGCTCACCTGTGTCATCTAACTCACCTGTATCACCTGTATCATCACCAGCCATATTTTTAAAGCCCTCTTTCACTTATTCAGAATTCGTATTAAAATTCCAAAGTTCAGTCAAAAATTTTGAGAGTAAAACAGTAAAAAGCCAATTCATGCCCTGTCTGGTATGGCTCAGTGGGTTGAGTGCTGACCTGTGAACCAAAAGATCTCTAGTTCAATTCCTGGTCAGAGCACATGCCTGGGTTATGGGCCAGGTCCCCAGCTGGGTGCATGGGAGAGGCAACTATGTATTTCTCACACACTTCTGTTTCCCTCTCTTTCTCCCTCCCTCCCCCCTCTCTAAAAAAGCAGATAAAATCTTTTTTAAAAGGCTATTCTTTTTTTTTTAAAAAAAGCACTAATTCATATGTTTTCTTAGAATAAAACAACTAAACAAAGATGAACACTAAATCTCAAAACTATGTTTTCATCATTTCTGTGGATTCCATTAGCTCTTGGCAAAGATTGTTTATGTTTATATAAAGTTTATTGATTCCAGTATTGTGTTCAAAAACTGACTCATTACTCTTCAGAGACTACAGAAATTTCCATCCTCAATTTCCTAGGGAAGAATTGAAGTAAACACATAGACTCAGAAATAAGACAAACCATAACAATATCATTAGTTTTCCTTGAGCACACCTGGATATATGTAACTACACTCAAGTGCTTAAGAAATGACAAAAACATCTCATCAAGCTTTTCATCTGAGGCCGGGGACCTACCTTGTTTGTGATGGTTTCTTCTCACACACAGAGTAATGCTGTGCAAATTCCAGTATTGCCCAGTAGTCTCTAGCCTACTTAGTTATTATAACAACAATAACAGCATTTTTTTTCTTTCTTATCCAGGATGTGTGTGCTAAGGCTTATCTAGCCCTTCGTCATCACACAAACCTACTGATCATCCTGTTCTCCATGATGCTGATGACGGGAATGCCTCAGTTAACAAGCAAAGAAGATATTGAATATATTCGAGATGCTCTAACAGTGGGGAAAAATGAGGAGGATGCTAAAAAGTATTTCCTTGATCAGATTGAAGTTTGCAGAGACAAAGGATGGACTGTGCAATTTAACTGGTTCCTACATCTTGTTCTTGGCATCAAGCAAGGAGAGAAACATTCAGCCTAATACTTTGGGCTACAATTAAAAACAAGTTATTGTTCCAAAGCTTTAAATCAGCATGTCAATCATTGATCTTGGATTTAAATTATAACAGGGCATTATGAAAACTGGCACCTCAGAAATACAGCTCTTTCCCTAGTTGGACTCTTTACTGGAGAAAAATATTGGCACATCTGATTGTTTAAGTAACATTCAGTTCTAGGCCTATGTGCAGGTTTGGTTCTTTCTCATTTGTCTCAGCACCTTTGGAGAATATTCTAAGTTTAAAAAGACTAATCCCTTCCTTGTTGTGCCTGACGTTTTGACTATCTTATTATTGAGTGCTTCTGGAAATTCTTTAGAATAATTGGTGACGTCTGTTTTCATCTGGGTTTACTCTCAATTTTGGTTATCCTTGTGTTCCTCAAGCTCTTTACAGAAAAAGATGTAACCATTGTAATCTTTGACTCATAGCTTAAACAATATTTTCAAACATCCTCTCCATGTCTGCAGATGTCAGTGATGTGCTGAAAGGAAGGAAAGTGAGTTAGTCTTTTCAGTGCCTTTGCAATTATGTTCTTTTACAGTGTACAACTGAGATAAACAAACACAAAATGGAAAATCTGAACCTTTGTGCCTCGGCCCTTCTCTACTGGTCTGGTTCCAAGATTATGAGTAGGAAAAATAGAGATGAGACTATTTGTCCCACTCTGTCCACAGGGTGAATTATTAGGCACAACTATTACAGCTTTTTCCAGCACAGAAACAGGAATTAACTAAAGGGACTCATTGTTTTTGCCTTTATATTTTTTCCCCTCCCTTTCCTCCTGCCTCCCTTCTTCCTCTTGCCATAGCTCTTTACTCAGAGTTGTGAAATCTTCAAGAACCCATTTACCTTAGATTCAAAAATTAGTTGAAAAAAATTATGGATTGGTTTCCACGTGTATTAATTTGAAATTTTTGTCTAAGAAGCTTTTTCTTTCTGTTTTAATGGAAGGAGATATTTGCCAGCTAAAAAGTACTCAAGTTAGGAAGGACACTACTTGCCCTAACCATCTCTCAGTTTAAAGAACTTTCAAACTTTGACACATTCTTCAGATTTTCTAAAAATAATTGAAATGTGTTTTTAAAAAACTATTTTCATCTATATATATTTTGATATTTATTGGAAGTGTTTAACCTTTGAGAAAGATCACTAAGTTATTTATAAAATATTTTTAAATTACCTATAGTTAATAATTTACAAGAGAATAATTCTGTTAGCAGTATCTAACTTTATTAATATGAATACATATTAAATCTGAAATTTTGCTAAGTAGATAGATACCTGGTTTGGTGTAGCCCAAACCTTACTTTTGTGTATGCAGAGGTTCAGTGGTTCTTAACCCTGGCTGCAAATAAGAATCACCAGGATACTTTTAAGAATACCCCACCTGAGCACCAACCTCAGGTTATAATTTCTTTGGGATGAGGCCCACACATCAGTGTTTTTCTAAGTACTTAGGGTGATTATAATACACAGCATTCGAAAGCCCTGCATGGCCTTTGAGGGTATGTACAGGTGGCACTGCTTTCTCACCCACAGAGCCTTTCCCTGGCTCATAAGGGAGCTAGAAAGAACTCTTTCTTGCCAACTTGTCTTTTAAAATCATGTTCTGTCCCCCTGTACAGAGGACCATGACCTGAAATGAAATGTGTATTCCTCTGTGGTAATGAAGGATAGATATTTTATGACATTTTTAGAGCAACAATTCCATACCATTCTTTTGAAGAAGAGTAGGAATGATGCTTTCCAATTCAGAAGAGGGTGCTTCTATTGTTTTTATAAAAAATAGCCAAGCTTGCAGAGATTCTACTTTTTATTTCAATTGCTGAACTAATCACCTTAATGATAGAAGAATTACAGAGCAATGTATTTATATTTAGCTTATTGGTGCATGTGCATACATAGTTGTTCCTCAAATGAACTTGATTCTTCCATATTCCAGAGAAGGCATAATTTTAACTCTATAGACTTGCAAATAAACAAAAATCACCTCTGTGTGCTTCCTTCATTGTTGAGAGTGAATCAATGACCCACACCTTTTACATTTTTTAAAATAATCTAGAACTAGGGTCATCTTGCTATTAAATGGAGATGCTGGGGAACAACCCACAACTCTATCTTCAATGCCAAAAAAAACCAGAAACCACAAGTCAGATGACTGAGATCAAAGCAGCTTTTATGTATGCCTAGAACTGGCTACATAATTTTCAGAGCCCAGTGAAAAATGTAAATGCCAGGCCTGTCATTCAGAAATTATTAAGAAATTCAAGCTGGCAAAGAAGAACTTTAGCCAAGCACAGAGCCCTTCTGAGCATGGGTCACTGCACACGTCACAAGCCCATGAAGCCGGCTGCGTGTGTGTGTAGATAATGGTTGTGGTGCTCAGTTTTACATTTAAACCAGGCCTGTATGAGTGCAGATAACGTTCCCAGATCAAAATGTGCTTCTGTTCAAACTGAAATACCTCATGTCTGTGGCTGTGCATCAAGACCTAAAACACCAGCCAGGAAAAGTGAGGCCAAGCAGATATCTGAGAACTCATCCCATATGACTGCACTGGTCTGGCTCTGGTGATACTCTCGTGAAAGCAGAGCAAATGGAAACATTTAGAGAGGAAATATATCAGCTCCTAAAGAAAACGTTTTAATTTAAAACATTAACTTTATGAAATATATCTTTTACAGAAGATGAATTATTTTTTGAAAAGGTTAAATATAGGAATTCTGCAGCATAATTTGGAGGCTGTTAGTCCTATATAATTGTAAATTGTTTTTTGAAATAAGTAAAAAAATAATTTAGAAAGTAAGTTTCTGGAGCAAATTCTGACCTTTATCTGGTAAACTAGGCTCTATTTGACTATGAAATAAAATGTCAATTGTACTCTACAACATGAATAAGAAATAAAATATATGTGGATTGTTAAAGTTTCTACTGTCTTATTTTCTACTTAATCCAACCTAACAACTCTAGCCAATAAATGTGGTTCTAGGCTGGGAGGAGACTTACACGTTTTTATGCAGGTGCTGGGGAACTGAAAGCACACACCTGGCTACAGCACCCACGCAGAAGGCCAAGACATTTCCTCTTCTGGAAAGCCCAGTTCTCCCCACTTGCATTTGTATATTAATTAGAAATTGGTAAATGTAAATAAAAGAAAGAATCTGATATCTCGTGTTCTCTAGTATATACCTTTTAATGTCTAAAAAGCCATAAGTACTGTACTCCGGGTCATAGAACAAGACCGGCCTAGACCCAGTCATTAAAAAGTATAGTTTGCTGGTGATAACAGGCACTTTATATGGGGGGCTATTGTGTGTTGAATCATATCCCCCAAAAGATACATTGAAATTCTAACCCATGGTATCTGTGAATGTAATTTTATTTGGAAATAGGTTCTAGGGATGTACAGATATGCCTCACTTTATTGCACTTCACAGATATGGCATTTTTTACAAATTGAAGGCAAGACCCTCCACCAGCAAAAAGATTAGACATGCTTTATTGAGATACTCAATGTATGCAGTGGTCTGGAAAGGACCCGCCATATCTCTGATGTCTGCCTGTAATTAAGATGAAGTCCTAAACTGATGCAACTGGTATACTTAACAGAAGATGAGGGAGAAGGCCATGTAATGGAGGCAGAAATATCTTGTCTACAAGTCAAGGAACACTTGGGGCTACCAGAGGCTGGAAAAGGAAAGGAAAGATCTTCACCAGAAGCTTTCAAGGGAACAAAGCCCAGCCAACCCTTGTTTTCAGACTTCTAACTTGAAGAACTATGAGACAAGTTCCTAGTGTTGTAAGCCACCTAGTTTATGACACTTTGCTATGCCATCCCCAGGAAGCTAATACAGTGTCAATAACCAAAGTTTTGTGGGGGTTTTTTTTTGGGGGGGGGTGGATGTTGAGAGAATCACACAGTTCTTTTTTTTAAGTAAACCTACTTGATATTTTCTGCTGTTATCAGAAGGATTTAATTGCACATGTGACAAAGTGCTAATATTCCTACTACATTTAAAAAACCCTAATAATTCAATAAGAAAAAGGTAAATACCTCATCAGAAAATACTAAATTCCCTCTGAAAAACACATGTGGCCAACATGACAGCAGACCCCAAATCACTTTAGATTTAAGAAATGAGAATTAAAATAACTTACTTTTTTCACCATCAGATTAGCAAAAATTGGTAATACCAGCAGTTGGTGATAATTTGGGAGAAAGAACACTTTATTATACCATTGAAAGCAGAGCAAGTTGGTAAATTAATGCATGGCATTTTGTCAATTTTATCAAAATTAAGAATTCTCCAATTCAGCAAGTCCACATCCAAGAATTTATTCTTCATAGATTATTGGATTTATGGGCAAGACTTATGGGCAAAAAGTTACCAGCATTCTTTGTAATAACCAAACCTTGGAAACAGCCTAAAAGTCCTTCAATAGGGGACTGGTGAGTTAAGTAACATCTATACAATGAACACAACAAAGCCCTTGATGAGGTAAGGCATGTCAGAACACACAGTGTGCTGACAACCACGTAGATCCCTGACCTACAAAGGAGTGAAACAGAAGTGGTTGCAGGACAGTGTCACGTTACAGCTGCACTCAGGTTAAAACCTAGGTTTGTGTATGCATTAAAAAACTGAGAGGATATACTTCGCATTTATTTTTTCTCTTGCATTTTGGGGAACTTGACTTTCTATCATTTGAACTTCTTAACAAGGGAAAAAAGTTACCTTTTTATTTTGGTGAAAAATGCAATCTGCATAATAATTGTATGCTTTAGCTTCTACCAGTCCTCATTAATAGCTCATACAATTTTGTTTCTCAAAGAAAAATTAACCATGTGAAGTCAATAGTTATCAAGTACTCACATCAAAGCCATTGATGGAACTTTACAGCATAAAAATGACTATGTCAAAGCCTCCTGCTTTCGCTGATTCTACTGGACTGTAATCTGTTATACGCTAAGGCTGGCCTGCTCTACCCGCTAAGATGACCAGACTTCTGTAAAAGGAGGGCCTCCAGGGGTGCTGTCTGTTCAGTCAGTGAGCAGAGCCTTGCCTGGCCCAGTTCTTCTCAGCTCTGCAAACCTCCTCTAGCCCCTGTGGCCATACTGAGCTCTGTCACAGTTAAGATCCCCTTTGGAGGTGCAAACTGACTCATTTTCACTTCTACTGAATGTTAGATTTCTTTTTTTCTAATCATACACTCATTAGTATGTATTAAATCTCACTGCCTACTGCTTTAGTGAGAATTTCCCCTTCTGGGAGCTGGGCTCTGAGTCTGGTCCATAATCCACTTGTTGATCTGACTTGGAGAAAATAACAGGGACAGGGACATACCAAGGAATTGGGAATCCATCTGCAGCATCTCAGCAGCACTTCTCTTCTCTCACAGCAGATGTACAGCCATCTGAGAAGTTTTATACTCAGATAATCAAACTCAGAATTCTTGATTATGCTCCAGAGTTCAAATGGGTCCCTACTTTGCAGAGATGCACCCACCATTATTCCCACTATTTCCAGCCACCTTCAAAGTTTGTGGCTGAACAGCAGCTTTGATCAGCAGATGTGTTTGGTGGCCAAAGCCATACTGGTACCAGCCACCTCCCACCTGGCACCTTTCCCTTCCATCATAACCAGGCACCTGTGTTACAAAACAAACAACCCTGTAACTACTGAGAGTTTTCCCTGGGGAAATTCCCTAGCCACAAACCCCTGCCAGATCCCTGACCTTCTCCAGGCCCTGCTCCCTCCAACCCATGGCTCTGGAAACCAGAGAAGACAATTGCTCATTTTGGGAGCAACTAGCATTCTCTAGCTCTTTCTTTCTTACCTGCTCAGCTGGACAAAGCACATGGTATGTCATGAGCTGCTCTTTGGGGAGGTCTACAGGGCAAGGAACCTGACCAGGGGAAGTATCTGACCAACAGCATGTAAGGAATTGAATTCTGCCAGTAACCACATAAATCAGTTGGAAAATGTATGTTTTGAAGATGAGGCTTCTGAGAGACCCAGAGCCAGACAAGCTAGATAAGTCATGCCCAGATTCCTGACCCATGGATGCCATGAGGTAGTCAGTGTTATGGTTCTAAACCACACAGTTTTGTAGTAATAAATAAGTAATACACTTTAGAGTTGTTTGGAAGATTTAAAAAGACAAAGAAATGAATTGACATGAAAGAACTTACTATTGAGTCTGACACAGAGTAGCTGGTTAGCAATGTTCATTGACTCTAAAAACAGGAGAGTTGCAACTATCACCAGGACTTGTAAACAGCAGCTGCAGCCACCAACCTGAGAATAACCCATATGTATAAAGTCTTCTGGTTTCAGCCTCATCAGAGAAACTCAGACCAAAATGTTTGACGTGTATATACAAACACAAAGACATAATTAATGCCTGTGTGTGTTATACATACTAATGCAGAAAATCTCACTTTTAAATATAAGCTTGTTTTTCCATGAATCATACAGCAGTGCCAGGTACCCCAGCAGGCATTGAGGCAATGATGATGATGGTGATGATGATGATGATAACAATGATGACAATGGAAAAGACAACAAAAAAAGAAAGGGAGCTCCCACTAAACCGTGTTTCATAAAGTAGCAATCCCACTGTTTCTTGTAATTTTCTCTCTCCTACCTTATACTTTATTCAAATATGCAAGTTCAAAAAGCAATCATCAACTGAATGGAAACTACAAGAAACATTTAAGGGAATCCAATCCCAGGCCCAGAGATGCCACTCTATTGTAACAGTTATCACAGCCCTTCACGGAAACTGGTAGTTGAAAGTGGTTCAGTACCACCAAAATCTACATGAAAATCACTGTAAACAGTGTGAAAGCATTTCAAAATGAGAGCAGGTCCACTCTATTCCACAGAACCTTCCTCTGTGTCTGCTGTGTGCCTCTGCCCTGCTCCGTGATACTGGTGAACCGAAATAAGCTCCATCTAGTGGACGGAATGAGCACATTTACACCTGACTCAGACAAACCCTGATGGAGCATGATCTGATGATGTCTGTTATAGGCTTGGGAGTAGGGCCAGGGATATAAAGATGACTTCTTGACTAGAGAGAGAAGACAGATTGTGATACACTATAACAAGTGTAAATAAAGAATGAAGAACATACAAAGGTGGCAAAAGTTAATTCTGACTAAGAGACTAGGAACAACTCCTAATGAAGGTAACATTTGAGTGTGGTCTTAAGGAATAAATAGGATCTCAACACACAAGGTCATCTCAGATGGCATGAGCGCACGGGTGGCATAGACAATGGCACAAAGGCAATGAGGTGTAAAGCCGCAAAGTGAGGCAAGACATTCCAAGCAGAGCAAAACACAAGTGTCAGCTGTATGGCAAAAAAGTGGAAGCAAAGGCTAAAATGGTCAAGATCATAAAAGGTCTTGAAGCTGAGCAGAGGAGGCTGGATTTATTGTGCATGTAACAGAAAGGCATACATGCCTTTTAAGAACAATACCAGTATGACCATGCATTAGTCAATATGCCTTATGTTGCTAGTGACTGAAATCCAATTCAAACTAACTTAAGCATAAAAAGAATGGATTGGTTCATTTAACTGCAAAGTAAAGAGGTATATGTGGCTTCAGGCTCAGCTGGTGCCAAGGAATAAATGTGTCATCTCAGCTCCACATTCCTTTCTTGTCTTCTTTCTCAAGGAGGTTCTGTCCACACTGTGGCAAAGATGATTGTCAACAGCTGGAAACTTACGTCCTACTGGCTTAAGCTCCTCTGTGAGAAGAGAGGGCTTTTTCCTCAGTAGTTCCATCAAGAGTGTGGTGGCTCAGTCTTACTGGATTTGGTTCACCCATTACAGATGTAAATACTATGGCCAGCATAATGTAGTGTCCATCCTTGGAGGGTGGAGTCAGCCATACCCCAACTCCATTCACTGAAGTGGTAAGTTCCTTCAAGGAAAATTCAAGTGCCGTTTTTAAAAGAGAGAGAAATAGGAATAATGGTGGCAAAAAAAATAGATACATACATTCATAATATTTTTAAAACAGCCCATTACAAAACAGAAAAGAAGTTATAGAGACAGAAAATAAGATGAAGGGAGTTTTCCCTGAGGAAAAAAAACCCTCTACAGCAGACTTGGCAAGAGGAGATATCACGCGCCATGAGCACGACCCGAACAAAGCAGTTGTTTGCGGCTTCACACAAAGTGTCTAGGAGTCAGGAGAGAAGAGCATTTTAAGAAGTAAGTTTGGGAATCATCTGTGTAATGAATATAATTTAGGGTGTCATGCAGTGCAAAGTCAAAACTTAGATTTATCATTTTTTTAAGATTTCATTTATTTATTTTTGGAGAGAGGAGAAGGGAGGGAGAAAGAGAAGGAGAAACACAACAATGTGTGAGAGAAACATAGATTGGTTACTTCTCGCACACCCCCAACCGGGGACTTGGCCCGCAACCCAGGCATGTGCCCTGACCAGTAACTGAACCAGTGGCCTTTCACTTTGCAGGATGACACCCAACCAACTGAGCCAAACCGACCAGGGCTTAGATTTATCTTTTATATCATGTTTGTACCCATATTAAATAAGTTCAGGTGACCTTGGTATGTTATCATAGTTAAATTGGTACCAGAACAAACACAGCCTAAGATAACTTAGCTTAAACTTAGAGGAATGCCATATATAGGAGTCTACTGGGGAAAAACAATTACTCATTCACATTACTTGTGGACTCATATTTTTCTTCAATTTGTAAAAATAAAATAAATGTCCATAAATTTGTAGTCATGTATGTGGTATCCATTTTATATTATGAATATTCTAAATATAGTATAGAAGGGAGAACCCAAGTGATGGAGTTTATTTAGGACACCCCACTCCAAAATATGCCACTTTGGCATTCTTATTTTGAGCTTAAAGCACTTGAGGAAAAGCAGATGCAAGAAGAGTTCTCTGACCTCCTATCTTCTTCCTAAAAACAGGCCATAAAATCTCCCAAGATAGAGATGCCCTCCCTGTACAAGGGAAAGAACATCATTATCACCAGAGGCTGGGAACTGCCACCGAAATGCATCTGTACAGCTATACTAAAATACCCCTTATCTTCCACTAACTTCTCTCTCCCACAAATCTCCTAGTCACTTCCCTATAATTACTGCCCCTAGCTCTAACCCAGACCTCTTTGTTTTGTCATTTCTGCACAAATTTATTGTTTCTTGGTCTAAAAGGTATGAAAGATTTCTGTTCTGGTCACTTTTGGGGGGTCTTCATTATTTTTCAAAGGCCCCCCATGGACATGTAAAAATTAAATAAAATGTGTATGCTCTTCTGTTAGTCTGTCCTATGGCAGTTTAATTCCTAGGCCTAGCCAGAGACCTTAAAAGGGTAGAGAATTTTTTCCTCCCCTGCATAGAAATCTAAACCCTCCTTTCATTTGGGAAGTGCTACAGACAGAAGAAGTTTGGGGAAAGAACACTGTTTTCTGGAGGTGGGTGTCCTGGCTGCACCCCAAGGCAAATCAGTCAGCCTGCCTGGCTTCACGATCCTCATCTGGACAAAGGAGATTGTACTGGACTCTGCATTAGGGTCCTTTCCATTCTATGATTCTGAACCCACAAGTCCCCCAAGCCTGGAGTCCCCTTGGGACTTGGTCTGCAACCCTGGCCTTTCTAGGTCCCAGAAAGGACCCAGAGAAAATTCTGAATCTTCTTCAGTCAGCCTGCTCAGTGTCAGTTCTGTAGACAGCCTAACAATTCCACCTGAATCCCCACAGGATTATGGAGCAGCGTTTCTGTGCAGATCAACCAGCCACACCCAGTGTGAAGCATGTGACTGAAGTCACACACTGACCCCTCAAATGGCCAGTGTGGGAGGTCAGCATCCTTGTGGTACCACAAGACAGACAACTACTACAGCACCCACAGAGGTCAGATATGAGAAGGCCCACAGCCCCAAACCTGGACCATTTGGAAAGAAATCTGGTAAAAGCTGATTCTAGCAAATCTGGGTGCTTTATGAGAGGCCTTTCAGTTGGAAGGAAGAGAGAATCACTATAACTTAAAATATAGGATTTACTTGGAGGATATAAATCTGTCTCATAAAATCTTGGATCCAGAACTACAGCCAAGCCTCCCAAAGAACCAGAAACTAAAAAAAAAAAACAAAACTTCAAAATCCCTTGCAACTCTCTTTCCTCTCTCTTACCTTTCTCTCATGTGTGCTTAAACCCCCTCCCTGCAGACCAGCCTTCCTCCTGTTGGTTGAGCAGAAACTAAGCAGGACTGCCTCTTAGCTCTCCTTTGGGTTGATAGTCTAGTTTAAACCTTCAGCACTTTTGCAGTCCAATTAACCTGAACTGAAGGTTATGATTGGCTCAGGTCTGGTCCAGTGTCTACCTCAAGGCTAATCAGTTATGACCAGGGAAGCAGAATCATGATGAAAACATGATTGCCAAGACTTACCCCCATTACACTGGAAAACACAGGCAGAATAACAGGCCATGTTTCTGAGCCTTTTGCCATAAATGAAAATATATAAGTATAAAAATATTTTGGCCAAGTTTTCTGTGATTTTCTTGCTCAAATATTTCACAGTATATTTAAAAATATACATAAAGACATTCTATGGTATTCACATTTTCTACATAGTTTAGTGTATATAGGATCTAAGTGGTAAGACACGATTCCTCGATCTGAACATCACTATCATTCATAAGTGACTATCACAATAATATGGAAGAAAAGCAATTCAATTGAGTGAAGCTAATCATCCCTATCTTTCACTCTACAAGTGAACCCAGGTCATTTAGTTCTCCCCAGCTGAGTATGCATCTGATGTTCCGTGAAGGAAGGATAAAATTGATTTCTGGTTATGTGGGTGTGTTTCATGCAAACAGTCTTCTTCAGCAGTTCTTGACTTCAAATAAGAACTTCAAGCAATAACAGGTACGTTTAGTGCTTAACCCATCTAAGAATAAAGAATTAAAGTTATATGGTTTCCATGGAAACCTTTTCTAAAGAAGCTTGCACATGCACCTTGTCAAAAAACAGGTGCCACAGCCAGGGAGTTTTTTTCCCACCCCAGGCCATACATTTAAAGGTCAAGGCCAGGCCTTCTCAGCTGAAGCTCTGGGAGCAGTGACTGGGCTTACTTTGTTTAAGGTTACTTTAGTATCAGTTCTCTCTTCACTGGTTGGTTCTATGAGAAAGACATGCCCAGGTAGCTCTCGCCATCTTTTGAAGCATTTGCAAGTTCTGGCTATCAGAGAAAGTGCAGGAAGTCCTATACTGTGTATCAAAATGAGTGACAGGGATTCCCCAGGGAACAAGAGGAGAGAGCTTACTAATTATTTTTATTTGTGTCTGAATTTTCAATGTACTAGTGTTCAGATTAGAACAAAAATGAGTAGGAAAGGGGCCATATATATTGGTGTCAGTTTCGTGATCTTTTTCAATAGCCAGGATCTTATAGTTGTGGGGTAAGATTACCAAACAAAACAAAACTATCAGGTTTGCAGAATTTTAGGAAATTATCAATACTTTGATTTCTAAAATGCCATGGAAGCTACATTGAAAATGAATCCTGCCTGGCTGAAAGGGATTTATTGTGAACCACTAAGCTTACCTAAATATGAACAGCTAGGCTTACCTGAGTAACCACCTCTTCCACTGCAACATTTCACAGTCCCCTTTCTGTTTCCCTCCCTTCCCATCTCCATAAAAACCAAGGTTGTTATCAAGAAGAAATCAGCCTGCCTCTTCAATATTTGCCTCTAATTTAGTGATGCTTATCTTGGAACGTCCGTGTTATTTCTTTGTTGGAAACTCTTGACATTTAGCAATATCAGGTCAATATCTTGGTTTCAAAGTCTTCCTTCATGTCCAACATCAATAGAGCAGATGAAACTCAAGGAAATCACAATGGAAGAGAGGCTATCATTGTAAGATATGGAAGAAACTTCATGACTCTATTTAATAGGTCAGGACAGACAATATAGCTACAACACTGACTAGTCTTAGATGGGCAAGAAGGAAAACTATTGGCCAGAACAGCACTTACTCAAAATTCCCTCACTAAGCAAGGCCTCTCAAACAGTGTGCATTTCCACTGGAAGTCATCCTCAACACATAGGATGCCATGAGCTCAAAGCTTAAAGTACCCAATTTACTTTCAAGGTAATGTGCTTTCTCTTTGATCAGCAAACATTCACATGTCAGGAACTAAGTGAAATATTTAGAATTGAGAATTCCTTCAGAGACAAAGTAATTAAGCTCCTGAGTGTATCTTGTCCTTGCTCACTTTTAGAGAAAAATCATGTTCCCTAACCAATCCAGATAAAATAGTACTAGGAAAAACTGCCTTTTAAAAAAATATTTTTTAAAAAATATTTCATTTACTTATTTTTAGAGAGAGGGAAAGGGGGAGAAAAAGAGAGGGAGAGAAATATCAATGTGTGGTTGCCTCTCACATGCCCCCTACTGGGCACATGACCCACAACCCAGTCATGTGCCCTGACTGGGAATCGAACCAGAGACCCCTTGGTTCTCAGGCCTGTGCTCAATCCACGGAACAATACTAGCAAAGGCAGGAAAAACTTTATTGAATCCACTTGCCTTCTAAATTTTCTAAAACACAAGAGCTCAACTTTTTCAAATATTTATCACTGATGAGTGATTTTCATCCTTCTGGGGCTCTGCTCTTCTTGTACAGAAAATGAAGCCAGCAATCCAAATTGACATAGGATGTGTATGAGCAAAAACTACAATCAGCTTTCCTTCAAAGTTCAATAAAGGTCCATCATTTTGTTAGTGGTCCTGCCCTCTAAAATCAGTCCTCTGTTTCTACCAATCAACAGTGAAGTGTGCTGATGATTCATAACTAAAACTCTATTCTCTTTTCTTCAAATTTCCTGGAACTTCCTAAAATTTTTATATTTATCTTAGTGAAGCATATAGGGCATATTTTGAATTCTTAGAATAGTCTGTCTTTACCAAGTATGTTAATTGACTTATGAGTATTCTGAAGTTACACAAACCTGGATATAGAAACTGCAAATAGAATGAAAAATTTCAAAATGTCTAATTAATTGGACTAAATAATCAAAATGGCACAGCTGCCTTGGAAAAGTCTAGCAGTTGCTTGAAAGATTAAAAATGGTGTTACCATATGACCCAGTAATTCTACTCTTAGCATATGAGAAATGAAAACCTATATCCACATAGAAACTAGTACAAAAATGTTTATAGCAGCATTATTGATAATAAACAAAAAATTAGATACAACACAATGAGACAGTAGAAGAATACTGGGTGGCCAAGAAGCCAAATTAAGACCAGGTGGCCAGAGGGTAAGTTGATTGCAAGAATGTCAGCACCCATCCACACTTTGCTTTAAAAACAAAAAATGCAGAATTTTATCTCCCTTCTAACCACTTCGTTTTCTTATCCTGACATGAAAAATTCCAGAGGCTTGCCATTTTCAAAGAGCCTGTCTTTTCATGCAAGCGTTCTTTGTTCTTAGCTTATAAAACAACTGAACAGAGCCAGCCCCCGAATCAGTTCGGAGGAACGTCGTTTCCTCTGGGCCGCCTCCCTTGTGCTCAAACCTAAATTTAATAAAATCTGTCTGTAAATTTCTCTGGGTTTCCTCTCAGTTTCTATCTTGGAAAACCTAAGACCCGGATGCTGGTAAAAAGATCCAACAATTGAAGAATAGATTCAAATGTGGTATAAAATGAAATATTATTCATTAATAAAAAGAATGAAGTACTAATATATGGCACAACATGAATGAAACTTGAAACATTATGTGAGAGGCCAGATCTCATTTATATTGCATGATCTCATCTATATTAAATGTCCAGATTTGGCAAATCTATAGAGACAGAAAATAGATTGGTGGTTACCTAGGTCAGGAGTGGGGAATGGTGGGAAGGAAATAGTGAGTGACCGTTAGTGGCTGTGGTGCTCCTTTTTGAGGTGACTAAATTGTACAAAAATTGATTGTAATAATGGTTACACAACTCTGTGAACATACTAGCACTGTATATTTTCAGAGGGTGGGCTGCATATCTCAATCAGACTTTCATGTGAAAAGGAAGTCAGAGACAATACAAGGAAGCATCAATGCTTCTATCATTGAACCTTGATATAAAAAGAGTCAACAACAATTTATTGTCAACTTTTCTATCTTGCTTCTAGGTACAACCTCTGCGTAATAACACCAGGAGAAAATCTGTTGTTTTTTGGCCCTTAAAAAGAAAAAAAAAATGGGAATGTCCATCGGGTACTTCAATAAACTGTGTCAGTTCTGAAAAGAACTCCATGAGTCAACAGAGTCTTCCCTAAGACTGACTTCGTGTTAGATTTTAGGCTAAGATTAATCTCCCTTGAGGAGGAAAAAATAATATAGTAATTACTGTGTTTCCTGTTTTTCTGAGTTTCTTTTCCTATTCTTGAACTAAGTCTCTGATACTAGTATATTATGCCCCTGCTCTAGTGGTATCATCTCTGTCTTGGTTCCTTATTACAAACGGTAACTAAAAAATCTCATCTTAATTTAAGACAAGAGTAAGGCTGTACGAATGAGTTTCTTTCTCCCTACTTTCATTTCTCCCTGTTATTTCTAAAATGAGGTTATTTGAGCCTATCAATTTCACAGGATAGTGTGTGATAAATGAGTCATATATAAAAGGGAAAGTGTAACCCAATAGCAACAGCATCGTTTTTTTTGAATGACATAGTATTTATTACTACTTTACAGTTTTGCCAAACCCAAAAGGTCCTTATCTTCTTTGCCCAGGTTATTTTGACTGCCTTAATTTAAGGTTATTAACTACCCTTTGCCTGATGCCCTAGGCACTTTAGGCAGATTTTAAAACACCACAGCCTTCTGAAAATCTGAACCAGTGGCTGGAGAGTGTGAGGAGTAAGACTGCAAAGGAAACTCTCCTTTGGGGAGAAGACCTCTCCAAGAAAATACAAAGTAGGAAGAGAAGAGTTGTTGGTAAAAAACCAATATGAGGCTTTTCATTTGGGTTCTATCAGTTTTTCTCTCTTCTACCCAGCATATCAATATGGTAGCCTACCTTTGGGTTATACTTTATGTGAGATAGTCTCCAAAGGTCTCCTAAAGAGTTCTGGCTGAGATAGTCCTCATATGGAAAAGTTCAAAAATGGATAGTGAAACAATTATTATTATTTTAATGCATGAAGACCTTGCCACACTAGCATAGCCTTTTCCCCAGACCACGTGGTGTTTGTGGGTTTGTTTTGGGGTTTTTGTTTTTGTTTTCAGATTCTTATGTTGCTGGGATCCTCGTTTCCTAAAACTAGAAGTTTTTGTCTTTGAATAAAATTCAACTTGGCACAATGGTTACTGAATACTATACAAAACACTGTGTAGGTTAAGAAGATAACTTAGATATAACTCTCAAGGATCTGAGAGTCTGACAAAGGGATAAAGAGCAAAAACAACTTTGATAGAAGGCACATCATGACAGGCATTGTTTACCAACAACAGTTTTTAGTTGATGATTTCCCAAAGCTTTTCTTCCATGTTTAATTACCAGTAGCTGCTAAGCATTTGAATAAAATGCAAATATTAAACAATCACCCAAATATGAGATCTACTCTCCGCTGTCACTTCCTCTGGTTTGCTGTCCTGGTATGAACAACATTCAAGCCCTCTAATGCACTA
Organism: Phyllostomus discolor; assembly: GCF_004126475.2. NCBI lineage: Eukaryota > Metazoa > Chordata > Mammalia > Chiroptera > Phyllostomidae > Phyllostomus > Phyllostomus discolor. The sequence continues at coordinate 49,068,446 of NC_040912.2, forward strand.
GCGTTCAGCTCCCTTTTCAATGAGACATTTGTATCCTCTAAAAGAAAGAACAATGATAAGCCAAAACAGCAGAGGAAGCTTTCAAAAGTAAGCCAGACTCTGGTGGGAAATGATTTAATTCTTTGTCATCTTAAAAGATCCAGGTGTTTTTAGAGTCCCTCAACAGATGGATTTTTCTTTAGATAGCTCTTACAAAAACACATGTAATACTAACACCTTAAAATCCCCCAATGTTTTGCATAAATATTTGAGACATTCACAGACAAATGCAAAACTCCAACTCCCTTTCCAAACTACAGAATTAATGAAGTGTTCTTTTAAAGCAAACAATGAGGTTTCTCTTTGGCAGAGTTACAGAAAAACATTTTCTTTAGAGAATGATCATGAAGACTCTTTATTCTCAGGATGTGAATGCCATCTATTTTCAGTGTATATCATATCTATTATATTTTCTTATTTTCCTCTAATGCTTCAACTCCTTTCCCTAATGTCACGCCCTCTACTAAACCTGAAAATTTAGTCTTTGAAGTCAACCAGATAAAACTCCCTAGTAAGTTTGACTACCCAGCAAATCTAGTGAACTTGTTAAATATTTTTTTAGTTGCACTGATATGGCAAAATCTTTGCTCCCATATGAATTCATCTGTGATCCCAATGAAGTTTTGATGAAATTCATTTGCTCATATTCAGAACTCCAAAATCAACATGGGTTTCTTTCCCAAGAGCAGACATTAAAAGAAACAGAGAAAGCACTGCCCACATGTTTAATTCCAGGGAGGTACCAAACGCATCAGCCATGGTGCCCATCCCACCACAGCCAAAGCTAGGGAGTTTGGCTTTGTTCCAAGATACTGTGACCTCACCTGACTGGTGGAACAGGAGCCAATCCACAGCTTGGCTAGTGACCTATGACATATCCTGATGTGGAAAGTTGATGAGACCTTGTCTTGGAAATTTAAACTAGGAAATAATAAGGAGATAAGCACCTCACTCTCTTATTTTCTCAAGTTCATAATGGTAATGGTAATAAAAGCATTTACAACACAGCAGAAATTAAGTTGATCAATAAAATTAAAGCACTTAGAACAGGGTATGGCTTGAATAAGCATGGAATAAATGCATTATCATCAACATCATTATAATTTTGAGTAGCTGTCTACTATTCAAAAACCTTTCATAAAAATGCATATGTAATAATGTATGTGTAAAAGCTGAAAAATAAAAGTAATCAGGGATAATTAGCCCTACCATATAAGAAAATTAAAAAATAAAGCCACTTGAAGCAAAATGAATTGAGATTCATGGAGAAAGAAGCAAATATGAATTGTTCAGAATCCCTCAATATTCTAAAAATATTCATCCATATTTTTCTTCTTTTACTTTCATTCTTTAGATTTAAATCTTTAGCCTACCTAGAATTTATCTTGATGTAAGAGGTGATTTTGAGATTCTACTTTATTTTTCCAAGTAGTTGTCAAGTTGTTTCAAAAATAGTTATTAATAATTTAATAATATATCTTCTCTTCACTAATTTGAAATGTCACCTTCATTTTAACTAAATCCCCACACATATGTAATATTGAGGGACATTTTTTTAGGATGGAAAGATATTCTGAAGGCATTACAAATTACTAACCGTAACTAAATGCAAATGTTTGGGGAAAATTTTATAAAGACGAATAGCAAATGCAGAGAAATATTTGCAATACAAATCAAAGTCTAAGGACTAATTTTCATAAAGAACCCTTTCAGTAGAAAAATGGACAAGGACATACAAATGATCAATAAGTACAGGGGAAATATTTAATTTCCTTATGAAATAAATGTAAATTTAAGCAATTATGTATCACTTTGCAACTCAGATTAGCTGACTTCACTTATAACAATGATGTTGTTGAAGATGTTAAAGAAACAATTTGATTCACTGCTAGAAACAGCGTAGATTGGTACAGTAATTTTGAATGATAATTTGATAATATATTTTCAGCTAGGAATGAACATTCCCTTTTACCCAGCAATTCTATTTCTAGATACTCAGGCAAAAAATTCAAGATTATGTATAAAGATGTTCATTGAAACATTGTTCATAAGGACAAAATACTGGGAACAGTCTAAATGCCCATTAAGAAGGCACTGGTTAAATACATTCTGGATTCTAGAATACTATGCAGCCATTGTTAAAAGATGGGCCCAACAAAATGCATCTTTGGGCTAGATGCAACTCATGGGTCACCTATATATTATCTTAGGATTTTCTAGTATTTATACTTGCCCTCACTCTCCCATTGATAATAAGATCTACCCATTACCTAACTACCCCAGTCATCCCTACTAGAGCATAAGCAATAACAACAAAAAAACACTTTAATGAAGAAAGTACTATAATTAACCAGTCATTTGGTTTTTATGAATAAAATCGGCAATGACATTTTCATGATTTTGTAAATAATTCATCATTTTCTGGGTTTTTCTAATTTCCAGTAAATTCCGAAGTCCTTTGTTTTGTATTATTTTTTAATGAGTTCGCATTTGTGTTTAGGTGCCTTTACTACCCCTTTTCTTTTCAGGTTGGCAATCAATGGCTCCTTGGTCTTGCTCCAGTTCAATGCAGGTTCTTTTTAAAGGAGGTGCCAGCCAAGGTGCAGTCATGCACGTCCTGCTCTAGCCCGTGGATACATTTGCAGAAACCAGCCCCTAGGGGTCAGAATTAACAAACTAGAAGTGGCCTCAGGGGATTAGTCCTCAGCTCTCAGAGCAGAAACCCTCAGCTCTATTTCTCTGGGGAGTGACCTCTTATCTGTTGTGAAGGAATTGGATTTTTCCCCAAAGAAATGTTGACTTCACTCGGTAAGATTGGAGTAGGGTGACAAACAGAGGACAATGTCAAAAGCACTGTGAGTAGGCTAATGAACCTTTTGCATATTGCACAAAAATATTCCTGACTTGATAATTTGGGTAACTATTTTAAGTCTTTCCTAATTCTCTAGCAAGGAAGAATGTTCTTTGCTGATTTGCCAACTTAGACCAAATATGCTGTATGTTCACACTGACAGAATTCTTCCTCCTTGTTATGAAACCACTATATGTTATGTAATTTTTTAGGGAAAAAACAAACATTACACATATGTTTTTAAATTATAATTGATAAAATTCTTTGACAAACCATTTTCACAGAAGCACATTTGTATTTGATCTCAGTGGAGTGTGCCAAAGGCTAACAGTTGAGAAGTGCTTCATGTTTAAAATGTTTATGGTGTTAGAATTTCAGATTAACATGTAGTAGTTCTTGGTAGATATCCCTATTAGAAGGAGAATGGCTCCTTCAGATTAGAGTGAAAAACTACTCCTTTGGGAGGAGATAAAAGTCCCACCGTTTCCTGTATTCCAGTTGACTTCACTTTTGCCCAATAGAAGGATAAAGAATAGCAAAGGCCACTGTCGTGGGCAATGACCAAGCCCGAGGCACCAGTTGGAGCCCAAGTTTCCTCCTAGTCCCAGCAATCCCACTGCATCCTTGGACACTATGAACATTTCAGATCCTTCTGAGCGTCTGGCCCTCCCCTACTCTGCTCCTCAAATCCAATTTCCCACTATTTTCCTTCTTCTTAAGACTTATTTTCAGCTGTCTTCCCCACTTGATAATAAATAAATCCCTTTATTATTCTCAGCCTATTCAAAGATGTTCCCTGCCCTCTACGTCCTCTACTTCCCTTGCATAAGAGGGAAACTCTACTCTCCTTGAGACTAGCACTCTCTCAGTCACCTGGGATAAAAGCTCTTCTATATTTTCCGAGCTCTGCTTTGTGCAGAATTCCCCCGTTTCCACTTCCAAATCGTTAATACTTTCTTAAGTCCCTCATTGTCATCCTTATCTCTGACCTCACTACACACTGATCTCAGACTCAGGCACTTAAATCACCACTTCCTTCTGGAGGACTTACAGCTCGTGAAAAATGATGTCCATAGCCACCCTAGTCACAAAACACCTGACATCTCAAAACCACACCTTGAGTTTAATTACTCCCTAGAATTGTTCCATTTCTGATATTTTAGACTCAAATGCCCACCACCTTAACCACATCCTATTTTTCAAGATCACCACAATACAGCCACCATTCAATCAGACTGGCACCCCCAGTTCTGAATCCCACCCACTCTCTCCAGCCTGTCAACCCCATTTTGTGTTCCCTTCAATCTTTTTTTCCACCCCAGATTTCATGTTCACTCACTTTACTCCCTTGCCTCTTGACGAGCTTCTACTCTCTCCAGTGCCTCACCTGTGTGGACTATTTACCTTCTCCCAGCTCTTCCCTCTGTATTTTCACATTACATACTCTTCCTGAGTGATCTCATCTACTCCCACAGCTTTACCTGCTATGTATAAGCTGATGCTTTCTGAAGGCCTATCTACAACCAGATATTTCTTCTAAATTCAGGAGGAGACACATAACCAACTGTCTGTTGGAAACTCCCATAAGCACTTGCAAACTCACTTTGTCAAAACTGAGCTAATCATCCTTCCCCCACAGTTGAGGTGGAAAATGTGATCCTCCTCTTATATCCCTTTTATTAGTGAATGGTACATTCCACCTATATCCCCAAGTGCTCCTATACTACCTTGAGTAATGTTTATTATAGCATTTTTCACAATTTTGTGGAAGCTTATTCACTTGTCTGGCCTTCACATTAACCTATATTTTCAGAAGACAAAGGCTTTCCTTGCCTCAGCATACATACCCAAAGCATGCATAGCACAGTGTTTGGAACATAGAGAGTATTCAACAAATGTTTGCTGAATTAATGAACAAATAACTGATCCAACTAGTTTCACATTTTGCAAAGTAGACTCTGACTGAAATCAGCGGGTTTACAGGCAATATGAGAAAAGAACAGTGAGAAATTCAGACAGAGTTTGGAGAAAAGTTTATTAAGATAAGAAAGCTACCTCTGTGTTAGGCTCCTTTTGTCTCCAGGATTAGGCCTCCCCCTAAAATGTTACTAAATTAAAATGAAAATAACAAGTTGCTGAGTTTGACTTTTCATGGAAACAATGAGCAAGAGCCCCACATTAACATAATGCAGAAGGTGAGGTGTAGCATCTGTCTTCTCTGACATAAAAGAGTTCCTGGGTACCAATGACATTCTCAAAACTAGTAGGTATCTGGAGCAAAGAGAGGACAAAATCAAGCTTAACCAAGAGTGAAAAGACCTCTGTTGGTCCATGCAGAGGAGATGCATGGAAGTGACAATGAGATATCCCAAAGAAACAGACCTGAGTTGGCTCTCTGAGAGTAAATATAAATCAACACTTAATAGATGGGATTGGAGATAGAGTTGCTACCTACTAGGGCTGTAAACTTGACTATAATGCAATTAGTTTACCTTAAGAAATGTGTAATTTTGGACTTGGATAAGGTGTGTCAGTAACTAATGACTGATCAGGTCTGGAGCATAGACAAGGCTGAGCTTATGAGCCCTTAGGTCTGAGGACATGACAACCCAAAGTCCTGGGACCAAAGGGGGATTTACTAATATCTGAGGTATGTTTGTTAATATTAGCCACGCTAGTATTTCCTAGAGACACAGTCTATGGACTGAATTGTGCTTACTCTCTCCCCACCCCGATTCATATTTTGTTGTCCTAACACCAGTGTGATTATATCTGGAGACAGGGTCTTTAGGAAACAATTAAGATTAAATGACATCATAAGGAGGAGGCTAATCCAATAAAACTGTGGCCTTACAGAAAGAGGAAAATAGAGAAAAAGAGGCTTCTCATGTGAGACGCAGCAAGAAGACACAGAGAGAAAGCAGCTGTCTGCAAACCAGGAAGAGAGTTCTCACCAGGAACGAAATCAGCTGACATCCCAGGCTTCCAGCCTCCCCACCTGTGAGAAATAGGTTTCTGTTGTTTAAGCCACCCACTGCGTGGTATTTTGTTACGGTAGTCCAAGCAGACTGAGACAACACCCAATATCAGGTATGGGCTCCATACTTGAACTTCTATACTCTCCTCTGAAACAATGGGTTTTCTCATACAAAATTCAGATTTGTAGTCTAAAGCCAAAACGTGAAGTCACATGATCCTTGTTGAGTCAGCCTTTGGGATCCTCTCTCTGTTTTGATCTCTGTAAAACGAGAATGACAATTCCCACTCCATCAGTCTCACACCATTGCTGGGCTGACCAAATGCATAAGAACACTCCCCACAAACCAGGAAGTTCCAGGAAACGCGAGTAGCACAGGATCAGGCCCCTCTCTACCTCTGAGCCACACATTATGAATATAGGCTCTTGGGGGTTTTTTCAACTAGTGCAAATGCTTATTTTAATTCCTAGTTGGAATAATTAAATGAGGAAGTGTTCAAAAGCAGCAGGAAAATTTCAGGCAGCCTATGCAGGGGAAGTCACAAGTCAGGAGGGAAACTTGGAAAAGCTGAGGCAGGAAAAAACAGAGTAAGACAAATGTGCAGCTTAAGGGGGAAAAAGCCAAAAAATCTAAGAGCTCTGGCTTCTTTTCCCAAGGCAACAGTCTGTCGCACAAGACAATGTCCCCTTCCAAAGGGAAGAGGGAGAGGTTTTCACAGGATAGCTCTTCTCTAGGCATGGGTGTTGGCGAGGGGAGAGGGACTGTGTGTTTGAGGTCTAGAGAAGACAAATCACTTGCGTAGAGTAAGGGTAAAAGTAAAAGGAACAAGGAAAGGAAGAAGGCCAGCAACCTGAATTTGGACTAAAGTAAATTCCGTCAAACATGATTAAATATACATAATGCAGAGAGCAAAAGCAGGAGCTCCAGTTCACACATCAGCCAAAACCTCAATCTCTCACCTGAGGAGCCAAGACGCAGAGCCCACATGGGGTCACACCCAGTGCTCTTGGATGAAGCCACCATGGACCAGAGGCCTGGAAGCATCGCTAGTGTGGGCATGCCACAGCCAAAGTACTGGAAAAGCATTAGTGAGTCCTATAAAGCTTTTTATTAAGATAAAGAAAACAGCCCTCACTGGTGTAGCTCAGTGGGTTGAACATTGTCCTGAAAACTGAAAGGTCATCAGTTCAATTCCCAGTTGGGGCACATGTCTGGGTTGCAGGCTAGATCCTAGGTTGGGAGCCTGTAAGAGACAACCAATCAATGTTTTTCTCCCTCTTCTTTCCCACCTTCCCCTTTCTCTAAAAAAATAAAATAAAATAAATTTTTTTTTAAAATACAGGTTTATCGTTTCTCAGCCTTTGGGCTAAGATCAAGTGTAGTATCTGTTCTTATCAGTTTTAAAAAATACAGGTTTATGTTAATGAAAAAACAAAACAAAACACTGGAGAAGCCAAAATGAAAAGTGAGCAAATATGACACAATGAAAAGTCCCCCACCTGCATGTTCCACTCCCAGCTCTACCGCTGAGTCCAGACTCTACCACAGTTCGCTTCACCTGTGTGGACCCCAGTCTTCTCCGTTATAAAGTGGGTTTCATAAAACTGGCTCAACCTGCTTTCCAGGGTTGTTAGGAGAATCAAAAGAGTTATAAGAGAAAGTATTTCATAAGTGGAAAAGAATCATACAAATAACTGGTATTCAATATAGGTATTTCCTCAAAGGCCACACCCCTTGCAGCTGAGGTTAGACAAGAGCTCCTCTAGGGACCTCAGCGCACTGTTCGCTCCAAGGAGCTCCCCACCTTCTTCCTGGGAGCTTGAGCCCCTGGTGGTGGCAGGAATGTGCTGCACTTTCTCTTCCTCTCCTTTCTCAGAACCATGCCCAGCAACAACAAAATACAAAACCTCCAGACTCTTGCACTCCTCACGCACTTCCTCCTGCTCAAATTCCTCATCTCCCCACTTCCCCAAAAATGGCATTAGTCACACACACAAAAAAACAAGCCTATTACAGGGTCTGCTGCTCACTCCACACGCCTCTACCTTTGAGTGTAACAAGATGATGCCCCTTCCTCCTGCCAGTGAAAAGGAAATGTTTGTCTTAGCCAGGCTGGAAGAGGGAGAGCAGTAGGGATTTTCCTGTGATGATCCAGATAAGCACCTCAGGCCCTTGGGGAACTTTTGGGGGCCCTCTCAGAACACCCGTAGGGGCATTAAGGCAGCTGGATTATGTGGGGTCAAAGAGGAGTCTGTAGCCCTGGCTTGCATCTCCTCTCCACCCACTCCAGTTGCAGGCCCTTGGCATCCACGCTGCCACCTGGCCCCACCCTGGGATGCTTCTGCCCTGTCCCTGACCTCTGGTGTGCCCCAACGCACTGACTTGTCCCCGCCTTGGCTTCACCTTTTCCTGGCCTCCTGCTCTCTCACCTGGAGAACCCAAAGAGTGGCCCAGGACTCAGGAATTTAGGCATGCTGGGCTCACTTTTTTCTTTCATTTTTTTCTCTTTGTTGGGGAAAAATTTTTCTCTCTGTGCTCACCGTCCAATATAATGAACTGTGTTTATTTACAAGGGCTTATTCACGACAGGTTTGCTCCTGACTCTTGAGGAAGAGTCTTGAGAATCTTGAGTCCCCAATCCCAGGGACGGAGAGAAGTTGTTTTGCTGATGAGATCTTGAAACACTGGGGTGGAAAACAGGACTTGGGGGCCCCCCCCCATAGTGACAGGACATATGCTTTTGTTATGCTTGACAGTGTACAATACCCTTACATGACTACATTATTTTAGTGGAGCCCCATGCAACCATAATAGGGGGTTGTTCAGATTAGAATTAGGGAACTCACAAAGGTTAAAATAACTGGCCCCGCAAACATCTAAGCTGGTTAGGGATGGCCCTGAAGCCTAGGCCTGATGCTTCTGCTTCTTCCCCCTCACCACAGTGACTCTACAGTCTCTGCTGCCTTCCAACCTCCACCCTAGATGCCTACTAGACCCGAGGGTTGCTCTGGGGAAGCAGACCCTGCCTCCCCAGGAGCAGCTCTGGTAGCAGGAAAGCCAAATGAGGGCTAAGTAGCAGGGGCCTTCAGAGAGACAATGAAGTCTCATGACGTCCCTGATGAGGGCCCCCTCCACTCCTCAAGCCTGCTTTCCCCAGTGGACACAAGCTGCACGTTGCTTGCTGCCTGTCTTGTGGCAGCCTGCAGGAAGTTTCCTCGGAGATAAATGAGAGGTGACTCCAACTCAGTGCTCCCCAATTTCATCACATTAGAACCACCTGGAGACCTTATTAGAAATGCTGGTTGCCCAGATCCCATCCCAGAGCAATTGGATCAGAATATGAGAGGGGCCTAGATATCTGCATATTTTTTAATTTCCTCAGGTGATTCTGCTGCACAGGGAAGATTTGGAACTACTGCTCCAACGGGCTCAGAATGAGTGGGGCACAGACGTGGCATGGTGAAAGGGGGGTGGATCACAGAATAGGGGTGCCCTGAAGTGTGCTGTCACTCCTTTTCTCCTCTCTCCCCAAAACATTCCCTCTTAACATGCATTTCTGGCTTCTCCTGGGGTGTCCTTCAGTGTCATAAGAGAGGAATGCTGGTTTGTGCAAGGCCCTAACTTTCTACCAAACAGCAGACCCACTTGTTGATGGGAGGAGTGGCTGAGAGAAGTGGTGACCACCCACCCTGAAGAAGGGAGGCAGTGAGATGAGAAACTGTGCTTGGACACCAGCTACTACTCAGCACTTTCAGCTGGAGGCCGAGGGGCCTAATCATTAGCTTTCCTTTCAGACATTTATCTAACAAAATCTCTGAACCAAGCTTTTCCCAGACTCCCACTGCTTACTGCCTCCCTGGGGCTAAAGCAAGTGACCCCTTTATCCAGCATTATAGTCAGAAGGACCCCCACAACTTAACATCAACTTAACCGTAACTCCCACCTCCCCAGAAAGCCTGTACACCCAGACCATGTCACAGGAGCAAGGAGACAAGAAACGGTCTCTTGAGTGGGAGGGGAGCAAGGTGTTTACTGCAGCAATGGAAAGTGCCCTACACAGCATATGCAATACAAAGGGAGAGGAGTAGATGTTTTTATAAACTGTTTCAATTATCTTCACAACAACTTGTGAGGCAGTAATTATTATCTCTGCTTTAATAACTATCATCTCAGCTCAACAAAGATCCAAGGGGGACATATACCCAGGACCTAGAAGGCAATAAAAGCAAAAGCATCATATACAGGCCTCAAGCTTAGGGGATAGGGTGAGGGGCAGTGATATCAACTGCTCATCAATAATAAATCTGTGCAGGGTAATAGATGGGACAGAAATCCACTGACCTCTCATGCTAACTAAATTCAGAGGAATATTATTCAGCCATAAAAAGAATGAAGTACTGTGACATGCTACAAATGGATGACCCTTGAAGACATCAGCTTAGTCAAAGAAGTCAGTCACAAAGAGCTACATATTTAGGATTCTGTGTATATGAAATGTTTGGAATAGATTAATCCATAGATATAAAAGTAGATTCCTGGTTGCTGGGGCCAGGGGCAAATGGTAAGTGACTGCTAATGGGTATGGACAGGTCTCTTTGGGGTGAGAAAAATGTTTTGGAATTAGATAGGGGTAATGATTGCACAACCTTGCAAATAACTAAAATTTACTGAATTGTACACTTTTTATCGTATATGAATTATATCTAGAAAATAAAATTTAAAAAAAACCCAAGGGTGAAAGACTTCAAAATCTGAAAGCAAACAGAGTTCTTTGAGGATCTTAGGGGGACCTGAGAGTAATTTTTGTAAGATCTCACAAGGGGCAAAGGTAGAATAGAAGCTAAAATTAGTCCGGTTCTGAATGCCCTGCTTTCCCCCCACCCAGTATCAAGTTCAGCCAGTCCCCTAACTCATCAGCAATGCTTGTTAGCTCAGGCCAGTTCCATCCCTCCTGATATCTTGCTCGGGTCTGTAGCACTGAGGAGCTGGGATTTAGGTTAGACGAGACTGAACTAGAAGAGGGTATGGGCAATGTGGGCCCAAGAATCTCTCTTGAAGGCTGGAGGAGCCAGGTGGTATTGCCACAGAAAGCTAAGGGGAACCTTGGGGCAGGACAAGGTCCCTGCAAAATCCCAGCTCCTGGCACAATATCCCACCCATGCCTCCTAAGCTCCAGCCCACAAACACTGACACCAAGTCAGGCCTCTCAAGTGGCAACTGCCATTCACTGAGCACCAGTGAAATGCGCCTGAAAAACTTCAGCCCCTCCCTCAGCTCAGACCCCAGCAGCCCTCAGCTCCCTATAAAGCTCAGTCCAAATGTCCTGACACTCATCATTACTCAGGGTCATGTGCTCAACTTTGGACCTTTGTACTGGCTGTTCTTTCTACTTGGGCCCCTTTTCCCTGGTCACCTATACAGCTACACTCTTGAACGTTGCTTCTGAATGAGGCTGACCGCTCTATTTTAAACCACACACACAAACACACACACAGTACTGCTGCCTCTGCACTTCTCATGCCCTCCTTATCCTGCTCACCTACCTTGTCTTACCTTTTTTCCATAGCACTTAACACCTAACATAGCACATCATTTACTTGGGTATTACTTTGGTTATTTCTTTTCTATTTCCCCCAGCTAGAACATAGTTCCACTATGTGAAAGTCTTTGTGTTTGCTGATGCAGCTCAGCCCCCCAGAACAGTATCTGACATAATTGTATAATGTTTGATAAACACATGTGAAGTGACAGCTGAACTGAAGAATTTGCATTTTGGTCTGTATGTCCCTAATCTACCAGACAGCTGGGGACCCACCACAGACACATACTTACCTGAGCCCTCAGGAACACCTGCACTGAGCTCAGCCCCAGCCCCATTATTACCGAATCACAAAAGTGAGGGTTTGGCTGCCCCCTGCTACCAATACGAAAATTCTGGAGGCAGGGGTTGTTGAGAAAGGAAAGAGGTCTTTACTCAAATGCTGTGCAATCTGGGAGAATGGCAGTCCTGTCTCAAAACCTATTCCCTCGGGGAAATCTGGAGGAAAACCCAGCCACCCTCAGCCAGACCAAAATCAAAGGCAGCATCCAAAGTTCCTTTTCCCTTTCAAAGTACTGTCCCCTGGGAGCTGCAAGCAGCCGTTGAAAGGTCATCCAGGCAGCTGAGCTTTTCACCAAGCCACTGTCAGGCCTCTGGCTCCCTCCTCAGAACACGCATGTGGGGCAGACACTGCATCCGCCATGTGGCTTCCAGGGCCAGAAGGTGCTGCAAATGCACTGGCCAGTACATTGGTGAGGTAAGCAAGCGTGAGTCCCCTTTTTCCCCTGGACTTCTATTAGTTTCCCATGTGAGTTGGACCAAGTGCTTTCTCAGCCCAAACTTCCATGCACTCAGGAAGAATCAGTCCCCAAAACAATCCCTCCTTTTCCCCAAACTAGACTGACATGTTCCCCAGGCCCCCGCCACTGGTGTCGCCATTCTGACCTCTTTGCCTCTTGTACCTGCCTTCCTGTCCCACCCCCAATCAGCTACCAGAGGAGTGTAGGAGGGCTTTTCCCCCATCCAATTATCTTGCCAGCCTTGCACGTGCTTACTGCAAGACTTCCCCCTGTGACCACCTTGCCCAGGGGAGGGGGATCTACCTCCAGGAGCAGGATGCATCAGGCAGCTGGTAGGCAAGGCAGCAGCTTGGTTACCCAGACACAGCAGCCCCACCCACTACGTTGGGCAGTTTGCAAACTCCTCCTCCGTGGACCTTCATGTTCCTCGTGGTCTGGCCAGGCTATTGGTATCACCATAAATCAGCCTTTTTCAAAGTCTTTTTTGAAAGACTTCCTCACTTCTAGCCAAGCCTATGTCTTCTCTTCACTGAGACCAACATCATCTCCGAATACCACCTCACCTGCAGTCCTCTTACAAAGAGGCATTTTTTTTCTCAGCTTAAATGCACCATCCACAACAGCTACTTTCCCAAGCCAACTGTGTTTCGCTGTTCTCTTCTTCCAGCCCCTTCTTTCTTTACTTCGAAGAATTTGTTTCAACATGAAATTGTTTTGCCTTTCTCCCCCTAGAATACAAGCTCCGCAAGGACAGTACCTATTCTGTCTTCTCCACTACCATTACATTAGCACTTAGTACACACGACAGGCACTCTGTTTTTGAAAGGAGAAGAAAGGCAAAGCTGAGGGCACTGGAGGCATCAAGGAGAGCTGGATTCGTTCTTGTTATTCCAAACTCTTCTGCTTTATTCAGTTGCACAGGATATAATTCCACTGAGGCTTCCAGTCCCTCATTCCACATTAGACAGTGAGCAGATCTTGAGAAGAAACAGGAGTTCTGAATATTAAAGGGGCAGAGACAAGATCTGCTAAAGAAGATCTGATAATGGAACCTAAGTGGGAGGAAAGGGGGTCCTGGTCAGCAGGAAACAGGAGAGGCTAGAGCCAAATCCAAGCCTATTGTCATGTTCTCTCCTGTTTGCTTGATTAGGGGATTTAATTCTAGAATCCAAGCCATGGGCATAGATGGCAACCAGCAAGCTAATTCTTCCAATCCAAATGGTGGTAACATTATTTCCCCAATTTTCCAATTAAATCCAAACATGTCCGTGGAGTGACACCAAATGCAAGAGTGTTTTCTCCACATTTAGAATAGCAAACTTGTACTGGGCCCTTCCAAAGTGCCGGCCCTCCCTGAAATGCATAATATGTATCACTTGGTCTAATTCTTACTGCAACTGTTACAGAACAAACAAGGGGGGCCTGGGACGATATACTATTATTGAAAGAAGCCCCCAGGTCTGTTATGTCTGCCGCCCAAGGAAAGACGTCTCTCAATGCCAGAGATTTGTGAAAAGGAAAGGAAATGTTTATTTAATGCTATACAAACTTAAAGTAGTGACCTGATGTCTTTATCAAAAATCCTAAAGTCCCTTTTAAAACACCCACAGACAGTCCTTCCTTCCTTCCCCCTTTGCCCAGTCCAGAGTACCGTATCTCAGGAAAGGAAATAGAAGTCCATGGCTCAGGCAGTCCTCTGGTTCTTCCCAGTTAGTACTCCATCTCAACTGGGAGACCTCCCTGGGTTCCCGGCACCCTCAGCTGAGTCGCCAGGATCTCTGCTAAAACCAGGTGGTGGTTCTCCCTTCTAAAGCTGTGGGGGTTCCCACTCTGGCAAAGGCACATGGCCCTCTCTCCCAGGGCCACGGGAGTCCCCACTCTGCCAGAGCCACGTGGTTCTCCCTCTCTCAGGGCTGCGGGAGTCTCCACTCTGTCAAGGCTGCAGGAAGGGAGAGTCCCCACTCTGTCCAGGCCGTATGGTTCACCCTCTCTCAGGGCTGCGGGAAGGGAGAGTCCCCACTCTGCCAAAGCCGCATGGTTCTCTCTCTCAGGGCTGCAGGAAGGGAGAGTACCCACTCTGTCAAGGCCGTGTGGTTCTCCCCTCAATGGCTGCCGTGTCTGGGTTTAAATCCCCACGCCAATCTTCCTCTGCAGCCCCATTTCCGACTCCTCCTATACTCGGGCACACGTGCCCTCAATCTGCTGTATTCTCCAGCTTTTCTGGTTGCCACTGTGGGTCTGGGCAGGTGTGACCCCATGTCCTGGAGCCAATCTTCTCCGAGCTCCCACGCAGGCGCTGTAACGGGGGACCTGCCCCCCAGTCACATCTTGGGGGGGAGGTCCCTTTCCATCCCCCTGGCCCAGAGCATGGCCATAGCTATTTAGCATATCTAAGTGACCAGCCAAAGGCTATAGGTATGTTAAATGACCATGCCATGGATTAGCTGCAAAGCTGCCCTGCATGATCTTGCTCTGTGTGCCCCTTCCCCCAACTCACACCTGTGGGGGAAGGGGTGAAGACACCTTAAAATCTCCTGGACACCTTGAGTTCTGGACCCCATTTCAAATGCCTATTTGGGATCCCCCCTCTTGGCAGCACCCTGTAACACAACCACATGATATAGCTCTCCTCATTCCCACTTTACAGAGGTAAGCAGGGAGCATGAATCTTAATTCAGGCAGCATGGCTTTGAAACTCACAGGCTTAAATACCACGTCTTATTCTATCTTTTCACTGCTTAGTAAAGCAACTCGTTTATTTTGTACATAGTTCACTTGACAAGGATGATAACCCAGCCCCTCTGTGCTCAGACCTAAACTGTGACTTGTTTACAAAGCTGACACTACAGTTGTTGATGCAAGAAAGGTTCTAGCTCTCAAGAGTTAGTAGAAACTTTTTAAAAAGCTGTTGTCAACAATTGCCTCTGTGCTGTTTTATTTTTAATTTTCATTACATCATTGCCTGAAAACCAGTCCTTTTGTTCCCATTTTGTGAAGATGGGAAAAGTCACAAGGCGTCAATAACACAGTGACCATCAAGATCTCTTGGTGATTTGCACTCCTCCCAAGCCACCTGCTGTAAAGAAAGTTAAGTAATTGAGGACGAGGCCTTTGAAGGGGTTTTCACGTTGCAAATATCTATCAATGCGTCACTTACTTAGCCTTTCCAAAAATAAGACTTTGATTCAGACCTACTTTGTTCTCCTTCACAGAGAAACTACATTTGAATAAAAGCATGAGCACCACCTGCAGTGCTTTTGCGCAAGTACACTGATGTTATTTCTGAAGCAGGACTACAAGGTTGGGGGCAGGGAGTAGTAGCCTCCTGCGAAGTTTTACTTAGGATGTTCCAAATTTCAGGCTGAGCCACTGAGTGTGACTCCTGTTCACCTTAGATGTTGACTCTGTGGAAAGGTTTTCCAGATATGCCAGACTCTTTTCCAAGGCCATCAAAGGTGTTTCTGGGATTCTGCATCTATTTAACAAACAGTATGGTTAAAAGAAGCACCTAGGGCAACCTAGAAATGGAAAGAAAGGGGTGGAGAGAGATTGTCCATGAACATGGAAAGCTTAGAGGCTGGAAAAATAGAAGAATGAAGGAAGAGATTGCTCAAGACTTCGTCAAGGTGTGGGGGCCTAACAGCTATTTATTTATTGATTTGCATCAGTAGGGACAGGAAATCTAAGGGACAACTTTTCCCTTCCCATATAGCTTTGAAGCTCTAGTCTTCCTAGAGCTGAAACCCATGCTAACCTTTATAAGAAAGGCAGATTGCAATTAGAACTTTGCCTGGAACTTGGAAGTAACACCTCCCCCTGCCTGTTCCCTAGAGCCAGTGAGTCCTGCAGAAAAGTGGCCCCTTGTCTTCTCTTCAGATGAGAACAGGAGGTGCTGGACACCAGTCTGAAGGAGCCCTGAAACTGGATTATAATAATCCAAGGCCCCAGAGCAAAGTGAAGTCCAGGCCTATTCCAAAACAACTTTGCAACCTGACTAAAGCCATATGGCTTGAATATATTCAAAGTAGATTTTGTGTGGGAGAAAGACCTTGATATTCAATCCATCTCTAAACTCATGATCTTCCATGAAGGGGACAGTGTCCTCAAATATCTAAAAGAGGGCTTTCTCCGACGTGTGATTCCCTGGACCATCTGAATCAGCTAAATTACCTATTAAAAATTCAGAGTCCTGGGTCCCAACTCAGACATACTAAATCAGATTATCTGGGATGGGTGGCACTTGAGAATTTGCATTTTGCAGATTAGGGGATTCTGAAGCGTATTTGGGTGTGGGAATCACTGGATTTGAAAAGTAAAGACTTAACTATTTTTGGGAAAAAGCTGGCCCAGGTGACATCACATTTTTAGACCAGTATTTCTTTCAAGCTCCCTCCTGTTATTATGCTAACAACAAGGCACTTACGAAGTTGCAGATTCATTGCAGAACAAAAGATCTGTACACAGACCAGTGGCATCTAATTCACTTAAAAGTCTCTGCCTTGCTAATAGTGCTATTTGCTGCTTAATGGCAGTTTGCTCTGAACAAAAGGAGCAGAAAGACTGTGTGTACAGGTGAATCTGACTTGTGCTAGTGATTACCATGGAAACGGCAGCCATTATCACTAGACAGATCCCCCCCAGGCAATCTTGCGGGTCCATTTTTTTTAAAGGCCTGGCTTGTGCTTACTTCAGACTGGAAATCCTGCCTCCTTGGGGCATGGTTCTGAGAGTTCATAAATGTGTGTCCCAAAAAGATGTAAACAGAAAATTTGCGTTCCTACCACTCTGTTTTCTTCCCTTAAGTGTCTTCCAAAAGCATCTCAGCATAATCTAAACAGGATGGAAATTCTCATCACTTAGCACAGATCTGGTCTTGCCTGTTGCTTGTAGGGCAATAGGAGAGGGTGAGTTTGAGATTGAAATAATACATTTGCCTTCTTCATTTCCCTTCTTAATTAGTCTGCCTAATAATAAATACATCTTCACTAAGATTTTAATTAAGTTGAAATTTTAAAACATTGTTTATTCTATACTGCGGCATTCAGGGGAACTTTTAAAAGGATGAATTTGAGGGAAACGATGTCATACTTTCGATCCAGAAACCTAGGCATTATTGCTGAGTACCCATGCACAGTGCACACTGTGTCTGCATTAAGAACTGAGCATTTTCTCTTTGCCTAAAAATGGCAAAATAACAGCAGCTACAAGCATATGTGTTTATCACAAAGGAAACAAGCCTCAGTGAGTTGTATCTTTATCAAGGAAACTTCCCACATTCCAGGGTAAGGCCTTCCCCTTCCAGGCTCAGAAACCTGAGTGCTCCCTGAATATATTCATCTCCTCAGGGGCAGACTCAAATCCACTAACCCCCAAAACCAAATGCCAGATGGCTCCATTTACAATGAGAACTACCTCTCATAGGAACAACACTTTCTCTCTTAGTTGGTCAACCCACAAAGAAAGCCAAATAATTAATAGAAAATGCCATTTTGCTCATTTACAATCAGAAAAACAAAACCATTATAAGGAATGGGATACTAAAAGTTTTTGTAACAGATGGCATATTTCGTAGAACTAGAACAAATAATCCAAATATTTATATGGAACCACAAAAGAACCCCAAATAACCTCAGCAATCTTGAGAAATAAGTGCAAAATTAGAAGAATCACACCTGATATCAAACTATACTGCAAGGACACTATAATCAAAATAGCATGGTACTGGCATAGAAACAGACATACAGATCAATGGAACAAAATAGAGAGCCCAGAGATAAAACCACACCTTTATAGTCAATTAATATTTGACAAAGGAGGCAAGAACATACAATGAGGTAAAGATAGTCTTTTCAGTAAACGGTGTTGGGAATATTGCACAGCCACATGCAAAAAGAAAAAAGAAAAAAGAAACTAGACTACCCTCTCATACCACACACAAGAATAAACTCCAGTAGATTAAATACTTAAACATTAGACTTGAAACCATAAACATCCTGCAAGAAAACATAGGCAGTAAAATCTCTGACATTTCTTGTAACAATTTTTTTTCTGATATATCTCCTCAGGCAAAGGAAACAACAGAAGAAATAAACAAATGGGACTACATTAAACTAAAACTACTTTGCATAGAAAAGGAAACCATCAACAAAATGAAAAGATGACCCACTGAATGGGAGAACATATTTGTCAATGATGCATCTGATAAGGTGTTAATATCCAAAATTTATAAAGAACTTATAAAAACCAACACCAAGAAAACAATCCAGTTTAAAAATGAACAAAAGCCCTTACTAGACACTTTTTCAAAGAGGACATAGAGATAGCCAATAGACATATGAAAAGATGCTCCATGTTACTAATCATCAGAGAAATGCAAATTGAAACCAGAATAAGATATCATCTCACACCTGTCAGAATGGCTACTATCAACAAATCAATAAACAAGAAGAGCTGGTAAGGATGTGGAGAGAAGGGAACCCTAGTGCACTGTTGGTGGGAATGCAGACTGGTATAGTCACTGGAAAACATTATGGAATTTCCTCAAAAAGTTAAAAATGGAACTGTCTTTTGACCCAGCAATTCCACTACTGGGATTATACCCTGAGAATCCCAAAACACCAATTCAAAAGAATTTATGCACCCCAATCTTCATAGCAGTGCTATTTACAATAGCCAAAATTTGGAAACAACTTAAGTGCCCATGAGTAGATGAGTGGATAAAAGAACTATGGTACATTTACACAATGGAATACTACACAGCAGAAAAAAAGGAATTCCTACCTTTTGCAACAGCATGGATGGAACTGGAGACTATTATGCTAAGTGAAATAAGCCAGTCAGTGAAAGACAAATACCATATGGTTTCACTTATAAGAGGAATCTAATGAACAAAATAAACTGAGGAGCAAAATAGAACCAGAGGCATAGAAACATGGAACAAACTGACAGCTGTAAGAAGGAGCAGGGGAGGTAGGGATTAATTGAAAGAAAGTGAAGGGATTAATCAAAAAACATATATACATGACCAATGGGCATGAACAATGGTGTTGGGATTGATTATGAAAGTGGGATTGGGCTCTATGAAAAGGGGAAAAATTGGGACAACTGTAATAGCATAAATGATAAAATATCTTTAAAAAAGAATATATGTACCCCTGTGTTCATTGCAGTAGTATTTACAATAGCCAAGATTTGGAAGCATCCCAAGTGTCCATCAGTAGCTGAATGGATAAAAAAGCTGTGTTATCTTTACGTAATGAAATACTATTGGGCCATAAAAAAGGAAATCTTACCCTTTGAGACAGCAAGGATGGACCTGAAGAGTATTATGCTAAGTGAAATAAGTCAGTCAGAGAAAAAACAAATATCGTATGATTTCACTTATATGTGAAATCTAGTGAATAAAATAAACTAACAAACAAAATAGAAACAGACTCATACAGCGATCAGACTGACAGCTGTCAGAGGGGAGGGAAGTTGTGGGACTGGGTAAAAATGGCAAAGGGATTAAGCAAACACACACACACACACACACACACACACTTCATAGACACAGACAACAGTACGGTGATTACCAGAGGGAAAAGAGAGTGGGGGAGAGAGAAGAGGGTACAGGTAGGATAAATCTTAATGGAAGAAGACTGGAGTTGGGGTGGTGAACACACAATACAATCTACTGATGATGTATTATAGAATTATACCTCTGAAACCTATATAATTTAATTAGCCAATGACACCCCAATAAATTCAATTAAAATGCCATTTTGTTCATTAACAAACAGAAGAAAAATGACAAGGAATGTAGTACTAAAAGCTTTTGTAACAGGTCCATTTCTGTAGGCAGAATTATAGAGGAAGTCAGATAATAATTAGAGATTGTCTGAAAAGCAGGAAATCAGAACAGACTTCAGATAAATCCAGTGTTTAATGGCATCAGACTTAGATAGTCTGATGCTTCCAGCTTTGTAATAGGACTGGTCCAGCCAGTGAGAGGGGATTAGTACCTCCCCCTTGGACAATGCTTTGAAGAGCCCTGCCAACTGTTCCTGGTGACTTCCAAACTAATCATCATGTTTCTGACTTTCACATTATTTCTTTAGCTTTGCTTTGAATGTCAGTCAAGTTATTGTCTTGCAGGATAGGGTTAGGGTGAGGCATTGTCTTTGAAGTGGAATGCATATTCTATGTGCTGTATTCTGCACCACATTGTGTTGATTTTATAGTTTAACTCTGTGCCAGCTACCTTATTTCAATTTTTGAGGACAACTTCTCTGAAGCTCCTCATAAATGGTCAACATATCTAAGTTTAATGTTATATTGCTTCTAATTTGCAAGTGACTCCACCTGGTATTTGAGAAGACAGTAACAAATTCACAATCCATCTCTTCCTTAGCATGGGTTTGCTTCAGACTGTGAGCTGGACTAAGCTACCTTCAAATGCCATTACAGAGGCATCATTGGTTACTTTGGAGATGCCACTCTCCTTATTGTGCTGGTTTGCCTTTTCCCCTGGTTACCATTTGCCCATCACCAGATACCCATTAGGTAAATGCTTGTACCTTCAACTGAGAGGGCTGCGGGCAGATAGGAGAGGAGAGGAGGGTAAAGCAGAGGCTGAGCAAGAGAGTGCAGATGGAGACCTAGTAGTCCCAGGGCTAGTCTGCAGAGACACAGCAAAGAGGCCATTAGAAAACATTTTAAAAGATTTTATTTATTTATTTTTAGAGAGAGACAGGAAGGAAGGGAGAAAGAAAAGGAGAGAAACATCAATGTGAGAGAGAAACGTTAGTCAGTTGCCTCTCATACTCACCCCAGCTGGGGAATGAACCCACAGCCCAGGCATGTGCCCTGAAGCGGCGACCTTTGGCTTTGTGGGATGACGCCCAACCAACTGAACCACACTAGTCAGGGCCATTAGAAAAGTTTTACATTTTGATTTGTTCTATTAAAATTTTTTGATTTGTTGGACTGAACATCCACTGCACGACTATACCTGATTTTACACATAATTATCTTTTCAGGTAAATTCTGATAAGCAGAAGGAAAGGGGAAACACTTTATATTGCTTTATTTAGGTTACTGAGGGAAAGGAGCTAGGGATTCAAGTTCTTCTGAAAGGTTTAGGCTGGAATGAAGAAGCCACCACTCCGAAACAAAGGATTAGGCCAGGAAAACAAAATAGAATGTAAAAAAAAGAGAGAGAGAGAGATACACAAGGCCACTGAATCCATAGATTCTAAAAGATGTGCAGGGTAGGGCATGAAAGAATGGCAACCTATTAGAAGGCTTCAGGCTTTACCTTTTCCTTCCCTTTGACCCTTTCCTCTACTTTAGCCTGTGGGTCTCACATTGTGAAGCAAAGCTGGCAGGTTATTGGCTGCTGGGGTATCATTAGGGTCTCTGCATGGAAAGTGTGGGCATCGTAAGGACACAGCAGACTACTGGAGTGGCCTGGCCCTCTCTGTGGGGTGTTTGTGGGGTCCTGCAACAATCTAAAGGCATGTAGACTTCTAGTCTGGGCTTCTTCCATCTCGAGAAAATTGGGGATCCAACCGAAATAAGGAGAACAAAGGAGTCTTAAGATTCTGCTGAAAAGGTCTGGGGTTGTTGACCATGACTCATATTGAGAGGTGTGCTGGTCCAAGCTGATCAGGAAATAAACAATTCCCAGGATCTCTATGGAGCTAGTCAACTGCTCATCAAGTCACAGAATACCCCAGAAAAGGGAAAAAGATGCAAAATGTCTCAGGGTCTATCCAAAGTTAAACCCTAGGGGGACTTCCAGCCAAAATGGAGGTGTAGGTAGACATACTGTGCCTCCTGGCACAACCAAAAGAAGAACAATAACAATTTAAGAACAAAAAACAACCAGAACTGACAGAAAATCAAACTGTATGGAAGTCTGACAACCAAGGAGTTAAAGAAGACACATTCATCCAGATCACTAGGAGGGGCAGAGTTGGGCGGAGAGGGGTCACAGCAAAAAAAAAAAAAAAAAAAAAGCGGGGGCTGGTGGACCCCAGGCATGCAATGCAGCAGCTGGTGGACCCAGGTATGCAAGGTGGCAGCAGGCGGACTCAGCAAAGCAGCGGATTTGGAGGGGCTTGGTCCACAAGGTTGCTTCCAGAACTGGGTAGTCCCACATTCTTGTGCAGATAAACCAGGCACAACTGGGAAGTGAGACAGACTGCACAACCCAGGGTCCCAGTGTGGGGAAATAAAGCCTCAAAACACCAATTGAAAACACCTGTGGGGAATGAGGTGCCAGGAGGAACTCCCAACTTCACAGGAGAGTTCCATGGAGAGACCCACAGGGTCCTAGAACATACACAAACCCACCCACACAGGAATTAGCACCAGAAGGGCCCAGTTTGCCTGTGGGAAGCCAGGGAAGTGACTGAAATCCAGCAGAGAGCAGAGAAAGCACCACTGTTCCCTCTCTGACCCCTCCCCCACATACAGAGTCACAGCCCAGCTACTGGGTTGCCCCACTCTGGGGAAACCTAAGGATCTGCCCCTCACTAGGTAACAGGTGCATCAAGACAAAAAAAAAAGGCCCAAATGAAAGAACACATCAAAGCTCCCAGAAAAAATACAACTAAGTAATGAAGAGATAGCCAACCTATCAGATGCACAGTTCAAAGCACTGGTAATCAGGATGCTCACAGAATTGGTTGACTTTGGTCACAAATTAGATGAAAAAATGAAGGCTACACTAAGTGAAATGAAGGAAAATGCACAGGGAACCACTAGTGATGGGAAGGAAACTGGGACTCAAATCAATGGTGTAGACCAGAAGGAAGAAAGAAATATCCAACCAGAAAAGAATGAAGAAAAAAGAATTCCAAAAAATGAGGAGAGGCTTAAGAACCTCCAGGATATCTTTAAACATTCCAACATCTGAATTATAGGGGTACCAGAAGGTGAAGAGGAAGAGCAACAAGTGCAAAACTTATTTGAACAAATAATAAAGGAGAACTTCCCCAATCTGGCAAAGGAAATAGACTTCCAGGAAGTCCAGGAAGCTCAGAGAATCCCAAAGAAGTTGGACCCAAAGAAGAAACACAACAAGGTACATCATAATTACATTAGCCAAGGTAAAAATGAAGGAGAGAATCCTAGAAGCAGCAAGAGATAAGGAGACAGTAATCTACAAAAGAGTTCCCATCAGACTGTCAGCTGATTTCTCAAAAGAATCCTTGCAGGCAAGAAGGGGCTGGACAGAAGTATTTAAAGTCATTAAAGGCAAGGACCTACATCCAAGATTGTTCTATCCAGCAAAGCTATCATTTAGAATGGAAGGGCAGATAAAGTATTTCTCAGATAAGGTCAAGTTAAAGGAGTTCATCATCACCCAGCCCTTATTGTATGAAATGTTAAAGGAACATATCTAAGAAAAAGAAGATAAAAATATGTACAGTAATATGAAAGCAAATTCCCAATTATTAACAACCACGCCTAAAACAAAACCAAAAACAAACAACTAGAACAGGAACCAAACCACAGAAATGGAGATCAAATGGAGGGTTAGCAACAGGGGAGTGGGAGGAGGAGAGAGAGGGAAAAGGTACAGAGAATAAGTAGCATAGATGGTAGGTAGAAAATAGACGGGGGAAGGGTAAGAATAGTATCGGAAATGTAGAAGCTAAAGAACTTATGACACATGGACATGAACTAAATGGGGGGAATGTGGGTGGGAGAGGGTGTGCAGAATAGAGGAGAGTGAAGTTGGGAAAATGGGACAACTGTAGTAGCATAATCAATAAAATATATTTTTAAAATAAAATAAATAAAAAATAAGTGAAAAAGTACAAATTGGTAGTTACACATTAGTCACAGGGATATAGAGTACAGCATAGAGAATATAGTCAATAGTATTGTAATACCTATATATGGTACTGGGTGAGTACTAGACTTATCAGAGGGATTAGTTCATAAAGTATATGCCATTCATCTAAAACTAATGAATAATATTGAGTATGTCAACCATAACTGATTATTCAAGCAAGCAAAATACAACTAAAGACACTGAAATTGAGAACAGGCTGATAATGACCAGAGGGCAGAGGGGAGGGAATTTCAGGGGAAAAGGGTGAAGGGTTTGCAGAAACAATTATAAAGGACACATGGACAATAACAAGGATAGGAGTGGAAATAGGGAAGGGAGGTGGAGAGGGCTGAGGTGTTGGGCTGGGGTGGGGGGAAATGGCAGAAAACTGTACTTGAACAACAATAAAAAAAAAGTTAAATCCTAGGGATTAAGCAGAGGCAACTCAGATAAGCAAAAGGCCAATTTACCAATTTTAGGCCACAGAACACAAAAATCTTGGAATTAAACTTTGCAATCTAGAAACAAGATGATGTAGGAGAGGCATCAGGAGTCCTGTAACACATGTTAAAAAAATTAAATTGGGGGCTAAGATGGCGTCAGAGTAGGAAGGAGCAGATTCAGCTTCCCTCTGCTCAGGGGAGAAAATCCTGACCAATCTACGGAGTAGAGAAGCAAGCAACCAACATATTTCAGCATATGTGAAAATAGGAGACCAAGGATTGTGGCAGAACCGAAAAACGGGACCCTAAGAAGAGTGCTGCAACAAGGTAGGGTCCCAGGGACCAGCGTGTGGTCCAGGGGCTGCACCCCAGGCCCAGAGACCGCTGCTGGGTTTGCCTCGGAGTCTTTGGGAGAGAGCCGGGACAACTGCTCCCTCCCCAGCCAAACAAGGTCTGAGCAGCACTGGGAGGAATCCAGGTGCTGGCAAACATACAGGGGCTGTGAGCACCTTTGGAAGCTGTCGACCCTGGAGAGGCTGGGTCACGCAGCAGGCCCCGACTCCCACAGTCACTGGTCTGGCTGGAGAGTTTGGTGGCAGCGGGAGAAACCAGGCCACTGTGGGGAGTGGCAGACTTGAACAGAAGGAATTTCTCAAGAGGAAGGAGTGAATAGACACGGACACTGTTTGGGGAATTCTCCTAAAGTGATCAGCGGCTCCAGCCTCCCTGCCACCCAGCCGTGGGCACCAGGCACACAGGCGCACATGCCGGGAGAGCATCCCCGCACCCCAGTCCACAGCAGTAACCCTGGGGAAAGACCTGATTCCCACACCCAGGGTGCAAGGCTGCTGGCCAAGGAAGAAAAGCCATACCAATCACCCCTCAGCCTGCTGCAGCCAGCAAGAGCAGAAAAACCGGTTTGGCCACTTTGAAACCAAGAGACTTTTTAACTTGATTCTATTTTTTTAATAATTTTTAATTTTTTAATTTTTATTTTTATTCTCTTTTGATTTCTTTTTCCTCTCTTTCCTGATTTCTTGTTTTATTCCTTCCTCCTTCCTTTCCTCCAATTTTATCTCTTCTTTCTTCCTTCGTCTGCCTTTTCTATTTTTACTTTTTAAAATTTTTGCTAAATACCTACAAGTGAGACAAAATCCTGGATCTGTGAAAAAACCAAAGTTGAACCCAAAGACGGGGCATGACAACAGCTGGGACAGTGAGATAAATTTCACTCTGCTATTACAGAGAACCTGCAAGTTATTGCATATTTGTATTATTATTATTATTTTTACATCTTTTTTAATAGTATTTTTGTATCCCTCTTCTTTTTGTATAGTCTGCTTTCCTAGGCTGGATATATTGTATTATCTAACAGCTTTCCCCTGATATCTCTTTCCATACTGTATTGCTAATCTACTGTCCTTTAACTCACCTGTGTCCCATTAGCACACTACTCAAGGTTTTGTACTCCATATTCTTGTTACCTAGATCTCATAGATTCTGTCATATGATTGTTGCCATAATATTATTGTAAATAACTGCTATTCCATGCAATTGTAATTACTTCACAACACCCCCCCCCCACCACCAGATCTTAGCCCATTTCAAAGTTTCCTGAACTCTATTACTGTAGTGGATAACTCTATTCTCTCACTCACTACACCTATTTACTATCCTTTACTCTCACCTTACCTCAGAATCTGACCTCCCACAACCTCCCTGCTTTATAGATCCAACTCATGATCCTTCCTTCCCCAACAAGAGTCTTATCTTCTTTCCATCCTTTCTAAAAATCAGCTAGCTGGGTGGAAGATCATGGTTAACACTATACATAGTCAAAGGATCTCCTATCTCTTCCCTACTTGCTACTACTGTAAATATCATAGAATTCTCTGTTGCTGTCTTAAACCATTTTGCCTTCCCCCTTCAACTGATGACAAAAAAGAATAGGTGGAGGTGGTGAACACCAGGATACCCACTGGAAGAGGAAACCCAACAACAAAGGAACCACTAACAGATAACAACAGAAGAAGGTGAAGGAGGGACTAGTAAACACACAAACCTCAATCCAGGACTTGTTTGGAAATACAACTAA
This sequence comes from Phyllostomus discolor, assembly GCF_004126475.2. Taxonomy (NCBI): domain Eukaryota; kingdom Metazoa; phylum Chordata; class Mammalia; order Chiroptera; family Phyllostomidae; genus Phyllostomus; species Phyllostomus discolor. The sequence continues at coordinate 49,095,018 of NC_040912.2, forward strand.
ACAGTAGAGACAGTACCCAATACAAACAACTGAACAAGAGCAAGAAAGAATGCTTTCAACCTTATACACACAGAAGAACCAGCTTCAACACAACCTGCCCTCACCAGCACAATGAAATACAGGAGGTGGTGGACAGAGTGACCCTCATTTAACCAGCTGGTGGGAAGGAACCACCAAAGAAAGACTCAACAACAATCAAAACCCAAGGCAAACACAAAGCCAACTCAAATGTCAGCCCAAGACCAGTGAGCTTGGGAGATCAAGGAAACTTCACCACTGAAACTTACTGCTATTCTACTGAAGAAGTTCACATCACAAACCCAGGGAGCCAGAACAGATCAATTTAAGAAGCTAAGGCCAACAAGAAGAGTCTCACAAACAATGGGAAGAAAAAGAAACAATCCCCAAATGAAAGGAAAGGAGGAAGCCTCAGAAAGAAGGTTAAATGAAATACAGGCAATTCAACTATCAGATATTGAGTTCAAAGCAATGATCGTCAGGAAGCTGAATGAGCTCACAATGAGCTACCAGAAACTACAGGAAAGCTACAATGAACTCACTGAAAACTACATCAGCATGAAAAAGGAAATAGAAACTCTCAAGAAGAGCCAAGAGGAAATGAAGAATATAATTTCTGAACTGAAGAACACAGTAGAAGGAATGAAAAGCAGGATCGATGAAGCAGAAGATCAGATCAGCGAGCTACAGGACAAAGTAGAAGAAAACACCCAGAAAGAGCAAGAAAAGGAAAAGAGGTTCAGAAAGAAAGAAGAGGGATTAAGAGAAATGCAAGACAATATGAAACGTAATAATATCCATATAATAGGGATACCAGAAGGAGAAGAAGAAGAACAAGGGATAGAAAACCTAGTTGAACAAGTGATGATGGAAAACTTCCCTAATTTGATGAGATAAAAAGTCACACAAATCCAGGAAACACAAAGAGTCCCATTCAAGAGAAACCCAAAGAGACCCACCTCAAGACACATCATAATTAAAATGACAAAATTTCAAGACAAAGAGAGAATATTAAAGGCAGCAAGGGAGAAACAGGAAGTAACATACAAGGGAACCCCAATAAGGCTAACAGCTGAGTGTTTCTCAATGGAAACACTCCAAGCCAGAAGAGAATGGCAAGAAATATTCCATGTAATGAGAACCAGAGGTCTGCAACCAAGGCTACTTTACCCAGCAAGGCTCTCAATCAAGATAGAAGGCCAAATAAGAAGCTTCTCAGACAAAAGAAGTCTAAAAGAATACACCTCCACCAAACCAGCTCTGCAAGAGATGCTAAAGGGACTGCTTTAAGGAAAGAAAGGAAAAGAGAAAGTGAGAGAGGAACACACGTACATAAAAGGCAATGAATAAGTACCTATCAATAATAACCTTAAATGTAAATGGATTAAATGTTCCAATCAAAAGACATAGAATAGCTGATTGGATAAGAAATCATGACCCACACATATGCTGCCTACAAGAGACTCACCTCAGGATAAAAGACTTGCACAGGCTGAAAGTGAAGGGCTAGAAACAAATTTTCCAAGCAAATGGTCAGGAAAAAAAAAGCCGGGATAGCAATACTCATATCTGACAAAATAGACTTCCAAAAAAGGTCCATAAAGAGAGACCCAGAAGGTCATTTCATAGTACTCCAGGGAAGAATCCACCAAGAAGACATAAATATTGTAAATATATATATGCACCCAACATAGAAGCACCCAAATACATAAAGAAAATCTTAGAGGACTTCAAGAAAGATATGGACAGCAACACAATTATTGTGGGGGATTTTAACACCCCACTATAAAAAATGGACAGATCGTCCAAACAAAATATCAACAAAGATATTGTGGCATTGAACAATACCCAAGATGAAATGGGCTTTACTGATATATACAGAACCCCCCATCCCAAAGAAGCTAAATACACATTCTTTTCAAATGTACATGGAACATTTTCAAAGATTGACCACATGATAGGACACGAAACAAGCCTCTACAATTTCAAAAAAAATTGAAATCATACCAAGCATTTTCTTGGATCATAAGGGACTGAAGCTAGAAACCAACCCCAAGGAAAAAAACCCAAAACACTCAAAATCATGGAGATTAAATAGCATGCTATTAAACAATGAATGGGTCAAGAATGATATTAGGGAAAAAATCAAAAGGTTTCTGGAAACAAATGAAAACAAACTCACAACAACCCAAAACTTATGGGACACAGCCAAGGCAGTCCTGAGAGGGAAGTTCATAGTGATACAGCCCCACCTAAAAAAGTTAGAAACATTCCAAACAAACAACCTAACCTTACGTCTGCAAGAACTCGAGGAACAACAACAAAGACAGCCCAGAGCAAGCAGAAGGAAGGAAATAACCAAGATCAGAGCAGAATTAAATGACATAGAGACTAAAAGCACAATTCTAAGGATCAATGAATCCAAGAGCTGGTTCTTTGAAAAGATAAACAAAATCGACAAGCCTTTAAGCAGACTCATCAAGAAAAAAAAGAGAGAAAACCCAAATTACCACAATCAGAAGTGAAACAGGAGAGATTACAACAGATACCACAGAAATACAAAGGGTTGTAAGAAATTACTACAAAGAACTGTATGCCAAGAAATTTGAAAACCTAGCTGAAATGGACAAATTTCTAGAAAAATATAATCTTCCAAAACTCAATGAAAAAGAAGCAGAAAGGCTGAACAGACCAATAACAGCAAAAGAAATTGAAGCAGTAATCAAAAAACTCCCAACACACAAAAGCCCTGGACCAGATGGTTTCACAGGAGAATTCTACAAAACTATTAAAGAAGAACTAACCCCTATCCTTCACAGACTATTCCAAAAAATCCAAGAAGATGGAAGACTCCCAAACTCTTTTTATGAGGCCAACATCATCCTAATTCCAAAACCAGATAAAGACACAACAAAGAAAGAAAACTTCAGGCCTATATCACTGATGAACATTGACGCTAAAATCCTCAGCAAAATACTGGCAAACCGCATCCAAGAGTACATTAAAAAGATCATACACCATGACCAAGTGGGATTCATTCCAGGGATGCAAGGATGGTACAATATTTGCAAATCAGTAAATGTAATACATCACATAAACAAAAGCAAAGACAAGAACCTCATGATCATATCAATAGATGCAGAAAAAGCATTTAATAAGGTACAGCACCCATTTATGATAAAAACACTCAGCAAAGTGGGAATACAGGGAGCATTCCTCAACATAATAAAGGCCATATATGAGAGACCTACAGCCAACATCATACTCAATGGGCAAAAATTAAAATCTTTCCCACTAAGATCAGGAACAAGACAAGGATGTCCACTTTCACCACTTCTATTTAATACAGTTCTAGACGTGTTAGCCACAGCGATCAGACAAGAAAAAAAAAATAAAAGGCATCCAAATCGGAAAGGAGGAATCAGAACTGTCACTGTTTGCAGATGACATGATAGTGTACATAGAAAATCCTATAGACTCCACCAAAAAACTGCTTGACCTAATAAATGAATTTGGCAAAACAGCAGGATACAAAGTCAATATCCAGAAATCAAAGGCATTTCTGTACACCAACAATGAAACAGCAGAAACAGAAATCAAGAAAAAAATCCCATTTGAAATAGCAAAAAGAAAAATAAAGTATCTAGGAATAAACCTAACCAAAGAGGTAAAAGACCTGTATTCAGAAAACTACATAACACTGAGGAAAGAAATTAAGGAAGACACAAACAAATGGAAACATATACTGTATTCATGGATTGGAAGAATTATTATCATCCAAATGTGCATACTACCAAAAGCAATTTACACATTCAATGCAATACCTATTAAAGTACCAATGGCATATTTCACAGACATAGAACAAACACTTCAAAAATTTATATGGAACCATAAACGACCCTGAATAGCTGCTGCAATATTGAGAAAGAAGAGTAAAGTAGGAGGGATCACAATACCTGGCACTAAACTATACTACAAGGCCACTGTAATCAAAACAGCCTGGCATAAAAACAGGCACATGGACCAATGGAACAGAACAGAAAGCCCAGAAATAAACCCAAGTCTCTACTATCAATTAATATTTGACAAAGGAAGCTGCAACATAAAATGGAATAAAAATAGCCTCTTCAACAAATGGTGTTGGGAGAACTAGACAGCTACATGCAAAAAAATGAAACTCGAGCACCAACTTACAAATAAATTCAAGGTGGATAAAAGACTTAAATATAAATTGTGACACCATTAAAGTCCTAGAGGAGAACGTAGGTAGGAAAATCTCAGATATTTCACATAGAAACTTTTTTACTGACATGTCTCCTAGAGCAAGGGACATAAAGGAAAGAATAAACAAATGGGACCTCATCAAAATTAAAAGCTTTTGCACAGCTAAAGAAAACAGTATCAAAATTAAAATAGAACCAACTGTATGGGAAAACATATTTGCCAATGATACCTCAGACAAGGGTTTAATCTCCAAAATATATAAAGAACTTACACGACTCCACTCTAAAAAGACAAGTAACCCAATTATAAAATGGGCAAAACACTTGAACAGACACTTCTCCAAGGAGGACATACAGAAAATCCAAAGACACATCAAACAATGTTCAATATCACTAGCTATCAGAGAGATGCAAATTAAAACCACAATGAGATACCACTTCACACCAGTCAGAATGGCCATCATAAACAAAGCAACAAACAAGTGTTGGAGTGGTTGTGGGGAAAAGGGGACACTAATGCACTGTTGGTAGGACTGCAGACTGGTACAACCACTATGGAAAGCAGTATGGAACTTCCTCAGAAAACTAAAAATGGATCTGCCTTTTGACCCTGCAATTCCACTGCTGGGTCTATATCCTAAGAGCACTAAAACACCAATACAAAAGAATCTTTGCACCCCGATGTTCATAGCAGCACAATTTACAATAGCTAGATGCTGGAAGCAACCAAGATGCCCATCAGTAAATGAATGGATCAAAAAGTATGGTACACTTACACAATGGAATTCTATGCAGCAGAAAGAAAGAAGGAACTCCTACCCTTTGCAACAGCATGGATAGAGCTGGAAAGTGTTATGCTAAGCAAAACAAGCCAGGCAGTGGAAGACAAATACTATACGATCTCACCTTTAACAGGAACCTAAACAACAAAACAAAGAAACAAGCAAAATATAACCAAAGTCACTGAAATAGGGTACAGTCTGACAGTGACCAGAGGGGAGAGAAGAGGGAATTTCAGGGGAGAATGGGAAGGGTTTACAGGAACAAATTTAAAGGACACATGGACAAAAGCTAGGGGGAGGGTGGTAATGGGAATGGAGTGGGGAGGGTTGGGTGGGTGGGCTGGAACAGGAGTAAATGGGAGGAAACTGTACTTGAACAATGATTAAAATAAAACTTAAAAAAAGGGAAAAAATTATATTGAATAGATATTTTTTGAAACATTATTAACCCGAGGGAAGAAGAAAGCAAGGAAAAGTGTAGAGACTGGGAAATGTTTCATCACATACCAGAGTTTTATTTCTTTTTAAAGCAGATCTTTTGGAACTAAACAACTCTACATTGATTAACTGTGAAAAGTGTATGTGTATGTATATTTAATTTGTTGACATAAAAAAGCTAGTTACAGCCCTGGCTGGTGTAACTCAGTATATTGAGTGCCAGCCTGAGAACCAAAGGGTAGCTGGTTCAATTCTCAGTCAGTGAACACCCCTGGGTTGCAGACCTGGTCCCCAGTAGGGGGAGCATGGGAGGCAACTGCACACCAATGTTTCTCTCCCTCTCTTTTGCCCTCCCTTCCCCTCTGTAAAAATAAATAAATAAATAAAATCTTTTTTTAAGCTAGTTATATTTCATGAAACAACATCAAATAAAAGTAGCAGGGACCAGACTTCTGGCCAAGATGAAGGCATAGGTAGAGAGACTCTGCCTCCTCGAAAAACCAAAAGAAGGACAACAACTAATTTAAAAACAAAAACCAACCAGAACTAACAGAAAATCGAACTATATGGAAGTCCGACAACCAAAAAGTTAAAGAAGAAACATTCATCCAGACCAGTAGATGGGGTAGAGATGGGAAGCCAGGATGGAGACGACTCCAGACAAGGCAGCAGCAGCTGGTGGATTGGGAAATCCCATATTTGTGTGCAGATAAACCAGGGAGAGGAACAACTGGGGAGCGAGACCTACCACACAACACAGGGTTCCAGTGGGGGAAAGAAAGCCTCAAAACTTCTGACTGAAAAAATCTGTGGGAGTTGCAGTGGTGGGAGGAACTCCCAGCCTCACAGGAGTGTTCATTGGAGAGATTCACAGGGTCCTAGAATGTACACAAAACCACCCACCCAGGAATCAGCACCAAAAGGGCCCAGTTTGCTTGTGGATAGCAAGGGAAGTGACTGAAAGCCTGTCAAGAGCTGAGCAATCAATATTATTCCCTCTCAGACCCATCCCCCACATACAGCACCATAAAGCAGCAACCTGGGTTTCCCCTGCCTGGGGAATACCTAAGGCTCCACCCTTTACAAATTAACAGATGCACTGAGACAAAAAAAAGATGACCCAAATAAAAGAACAGATCAAAGCTCCAGAAAAAATACAACTAAGCTATGAAGAGATAACCAACCTATCAGATGCAGAGCTCTGAACACTGGTAATCAGGGTGCTCACAGAATTGGTTGAGTATGGTCACAAAACAGAGGAAGAAGTAAAAGCTATGAATAGTGAAATAAAGGAAAATTCACGGGGAACCAACAGTGACAGGAAGGAAACCGGGACTCAAATCAATGATTCGGACCAGAAAGAAATAAACATTCAACCAGAACAGAATGAAGAAACAGGAATTCAAAAAACTGAGAAGCTTAGGAACTTCCAGGACAACTTTAAACGTTGCAACATCTGAATTATAGGGGTGCCAGAAGAAAAAGAGGAAGAGCAAGAAATTGGAAACTTATTTGAACAAATAATGAAGAAGCACTTCTACAATCTGGCAAAGGAAATAGACTTCCAGGAAGTCCAGGAAGCCCAGAGAGTCCCAAAGAAGTTGGGCCCAAGAAAGCACATACCAAGGCACATCATAATGACATTACTCAAGATTAAAGATAAAGAGAGCATCTTAAAAGCAGAAAGAGAAAAGGAGACAGTTACCTGCAAAGGAATTCCTATAAGGCTATCAGCTGATTTCTCAAAAGAAACCTTGCAGGCAAGAAAGGGCTGAAAAGAAGCTTTCCAAGTCATGAAAGGCAAGGACCTACATCCAAGATTCCTCTATCCAGCAAAGCTATCATTTAGAATGGGAGGGCAGATAAAGTGCTTCCCAGATAAGTTAAAGGAGTTCATCATCACCAAGCCCTTATTATATGAAATGTTAAAGGGACTTATCTAAGAAAAAGAAGAAGATAGCCCTGGCTGGCATAGCTCAGTGGATTGAGCTCGGGCTGCAAACCAAAGTGTCACAGGTTCGATTCCCAGTCAGGGTAAATGCCTGGGTTGCAGGCCATGACCCCCAGCAACCACACATTGATGTTTCTCTCTCTCTCTCTTTCTCTCTCTCTCTCTCTCTCTCTTTCCCTCCCTTCCCTCCCTCTCTAAAAATAAATAAATAAAATCTTTAAAAAAAGAAAAAGAAGAAGATCAAAAATATGGACAGTAAAATGACAACAAACTCACAATTATCAACAAGTGAACCTAAAATGAAAAAATAAAGATAAATTAAGCAAACAATGAGAAGATTCAGGAACAGAATCACAGAAATGGAGGTCACGTGGAGGGTTATCAATGGGGAAAGGGGGAATGGGGGAAAAGGTACAGGGAATAAGAAGCATAAATGGTAGGTACAAAATAGACAGGGGGAAGTTAAGAACAGCATGGGAAATGGAGAAGCCAAAGATTTTATATGTACAACCCTTGGACATGAACTAAGGTGGGGGAATGCAGGTGGGAGGGAGTGTGCAGGGTGGAGGGGAATAAAGAGGGGGAAGGGGACAACTGTAATAACATAATCAATAAAATATATCTTAAAAAATAAATTCTTGTAAAATCAGCAGCCGAGATTTTTGCAATGTCTGGGAAGCAAAATTAAAAATATATTAAGTTTGGTCTAATTAAAAGCTCAAATGCAACTCATTGTTTCACTCTATTCTTAATCAGGAAAAAGCAGCCTTGGAAAAAATGAGCCAGATGACACTTTTCTCATTTCAAATATTGAGTTCAGCTGATTGCTTACCATTTATTTTTAATAAAAATTCTGATTATCAAATAAAATAAAATAAAGTAAAATAAAAGTGGAAAGGGGTAAGAACTCTGGAATTTGAGTTTAATTGCTTGTAAAATCTCTACCTGAGCAATCATAGAAGCCCAATATACAGGTGTATCCTTCTTTAAAGAAATCAGTTATGGCATCAAATCCTTTCCTATGTTTACACACTCTAGTTCTGCAATATTTCCTATTGCAAGTAAATTTATATTCAAAATATAGAAAGTGTCTTCAGTCTCATTAAAAGAATAAAAATAGCTTAAAGCTCACTACTTTATTTTTAAGTTTTTCTATTATCTTACATTCCTTTATTTATGCAGATCTGTCTTATGTACAGTAGCTGGTTCTGTCAAATAATCATACAAAGGCACTCTATTGGTAATCCTCCCCAAAAGAGATTCAGGTAAAATATATATTAGTGCACTTCACATACCATGAAAACTTGAGACTTCATTACAGATTTCAGTTTTGAGGTCATATGTTACAGAATGGATCGAGCGGTTACAGGGTCTCTCTGTCACTGTGGATTGTTTGTTCACCACTGAGGAATTAGAATTATGGCTCTCAATGCTTGAGTTTGGTAAAAGAAAAGGAGCTATTTATTCAAAATTTATATAGGTTTAGAGTAATGGCAGAATGTCACCATTAGATACTCAAAGTCCCTTAAAACACCCTGTTCCCTGCCCCCACACACAGTCCTTCCTTCCCCATCTGCCCAGTCAGGCCAGTCAGGGGTAACATTTCCCAGGAAAAAAAAATAGAAGTCCGTGGCTTGACTAGTTCCCGGTTCTTTCCAGTAATCCATCCTCAGCTGGCTGGCCTCCCGTGGTCCCCAGCAACCATCAGCTAGGTTGTCACGATCTCCAGTTCTCAGTCCAAACCCGTGTGGCACCTTCTTATGGCCCACCAGTGAGAGTCCTTTAACTCCTTTCCTTTCTGCAACATCTCTCCTGTATTCTTCCAAACTGCTAAAAGAGAGCTCTGCATGGCAGCTACATGTTGCTTTCCTGCTTCCTAAGCTGCATGGTTAAGCACACCCCACAAGGCTGCCACACCTGAGTTTTAAATCATGGCGAGAATTTTCCTCTGCATCCCCATTTCTGACTCCTCCCATGACTGGCTACACCTGCCAGCACTCTCCTGTTTTTCCAGCCTTTCTCAGCTGCCATATTTAGTCCAGGCAGGCATGGCCCTATGGGTAGAGCCAACCATCTCCACTGCGACCAGGAGTTAGGTCATGACCAGTTACATCATGGGTCAAATTCATGCCCATCTCCCTGGCTCAAAGCATGGCCACAGCTACTTAACATATCTATGAAGCTAGCCAGCTGTTATAGACATGTAAAATAACCCATTTTGCATATTGGGTATAAAGCTGACCAACTGTTGATATGCAAAATAACTCCCAAGGGCCCTGGTCCATGTGTCCCATCCCCTAGTCCAGACTTCTGAGGGTGAGGATATCCTATATTTATATATTTTCTGGACACCGCAAGCTCTGGACCCCATTACAAACCCCTCTCTGGGGGGGGGCCTGGCTACACCGCATTACACAGGCACAAAATTCGAAATATACACAAAATTCGAAATATACATAAACTGAGGTAGGGTGATAAAAGTGGGCTGAAAGAAACCACAGGATTAAATTGTGTGTTTTGCTTGCATGAGAGCTTTGGTGTGAACAGAAAATGTAATCACATAGCTCTAGTAGTGCAAGGGGCTTCTGTAATCTATGGCAACTGCCAGGCAGTGGGCAAACTGCTGGTGTGCTCTGCTGGAGACTTCGCCAAGAGCTCGCTTCTTCTCAGCCTCTTCTTTCTTAGGTTCTTGTTTCAGTTTGTAATCAGCCCAAAAACTTTGGCCACATCTTCAGCCAGCACGGAGCAGGGTAGTTTCACAGAAGGAAGGCAGAGTTCATTGGCAATATATTTTTGATCATCATGGCTTCCTCCTCTGTCTTCCCTTTCAGCCATTTGGTGGCTAATGAGCCGGGGGTAATTGTAGAACCACAGTCAAGGGTTTTAAACCTGGTATCCTCGATCTTTCCCCTTTCATCCACTTGGATCTGCCATTTCATTACATCACCACAGGCTGGAATCCCCACCAATCCAGTTTCAACATTTTTAGATGTCTTGCCAAGAGACCCCACATTCGAGGATTTTTATAATGATAATCTATCTTCTTATGATGGAGCTGGGCTCCAGACAGCAGGGCCAAGGCTACCAGCCACCACCACCTTGCACAGACAGGCCAAGCCTAAAGCATCAACACCGGAAAAATCCCAATGGTATGTACTATATTTTCAAACTTGAACCATTTGGGCCATGCAGCTGCCCACGAACTAACTGATAAAAGCTAAGGTTTCTAGTGCAGACAATGGTATTTATAAGTAAAGCTTTTTTCATTCCATTGTTTGCCATGATCCACATCCTGACAGCCAGGCCCTGCCCTGCCCACCTGAGAGCAAGCCCACAGCCTTGCCAGCTCCACCCCATGCAGTGTCAGCCAGAAGAGTCCTTATTGTAGCAAATGAAAGCCACACTAGCTACTCAGTCTTTCCTTCTTACACATGAATGGACCATTTAGGATTGCTACGCACAGGAATAAAACTAGCAATAAGAGAGACCAAGATAAATAAATAATCAAAGAAACAGAAATAATTCAGGAAACAGAGCCAATGAGCTATCCATAAACCAAGGTTAAAGTACTAGAAATAAGGAGCAATCAGGAAACATAAAGAACTATTAGAAATTATTAGTTACTGACATAAAAAAATACAACAAAGTTCTCAGACCTTAAAACAGAAAGACAAAAAGATAAAGAAAAAAATGAGATAAAAGTTGAGGCAATTTTATGTTTTGTGTGTTTTAGCTACCTCTCCCTACCCTCAACACACACACATAAATGCTGAAACAAGACTAATTCAACAAGTGTAGCATTCAACAAGTCAATTCAGGAGAAGACAGAGATTACGAAGAAGAGGAAATTAGCAAAGAAATAATGAAAATTTTTTAAAGCCAAGGGATCACAAACCATGGCTTAAAAGTTTGAAACTATCTATTAAATGCCCAGTTCAAGAATTTTAAAATACTTATTCCAAAACATATTACTATGAAATTTTAGAATGCCAAGTATAAAGAGAACATCTTTAAATCTTCCAGAAACTAAAACCAACTCAGCCACTAAAGAGCAAGCCAAAGTAGCCTCAGATCTCTCATTGGTGGTGGTGGGTGATGGAAGGCCACAGAGCTATACTTTCAAAGGTGTTAGGGAAAATAATTTTCAACCTGTTGTAGTGAGATTATATCTTGAAGTATTAATCTGCATGTTTCCTGTGTGTTTCTTTTCCTCTTTACTTACTCGTCGAACCACTAGGGTCCTTTCTTCTTCCAGTCTCTTCTACTCAGATTGGCATGAGTTACCCATTTTAGAAGAAGCAAGAAAGACTATGAAATTAAAAGGAACAAACCTTTAGACAAAGGACCAGACAGAAAGATATATTTTCATGCTTGCAGAACTAGTTTTTCCACCCCAAAGACTAAATAAAATGTGGACTGGGGAAGAAAAGAAAAGGGCAGAAGGACCACTTCAGAAAGGAATGAAGAAAGCTCTAAGTTGAAGGGGGGAATTGGCAAAATGGGGAAAGACTTTCTTCCAACCAACATCTCAGCTGGTTGCCTGGAAACTGATTTGGTATTGAACTGCCCATACTGGTTTCAGTCTCAAGTGAGGAACTCCACCCTTCTGATATTATGGCTGGCCATCAATCTATTGAGTGTCCAGTCTGATGAGACATTCGTTAATATGAATAGACAGTGCACTGTCTGATGATATACACCCAAGATGTTTTGTGAAATGTTGGTGGCATGAATAAAATTGTTAGAATGTACTGGGACATGGACCTAACCCACCACCTATGCTGGAACAAAGAAGGTATAGTCACAGGCTAAATACCTGACCACGTATCAGCAACAGAAGCATAGCTGTTGGCATCCTGCTGGAAACCAGTTAAATCCTCACTGCCCCTTCCCCTGTCCCTTGAGATTTTTACAGAAGCAGCCCTCACCAATCAGATACCCTGGACACTGGGGCAGATCAGCAGGGTGATTCACCCTCTGCCCAGGGGTCTGCTACACACCTTAAAAGCCCTCTACCTTTTCTCTTGGGTCTGCCATCATTTGGGACCCAGCCTGCATGATTGCAGTGTCCTGCCTCAAGTAAAAGCCCCTAATTGGACTTTTCTGGCTCCAGGTCCTTTCTTAGCCACCTTGGCTACCTAACAAAAATGCATTTTCCTCTGCTTAAAATTGGGCTGGGAAAAACCAGCTGAATATAGCCCCATTCCAGTTACTTGAATACCATACCCAAACTATCAAATGCATTGACAAAACTGAGATATTTTGAGACATTCATATCTTAGTTTTATACTATTTTTAGGAAGTTTCTTGATCTATTTTATCAAAATGAGGGGAGGCAAGAAAGGAAGATATGGGATTCAATAAACACACTAAATATAATATAAACAAACAGTAAAGGGAAACCCTAGTATTCTCAGAATATTTGCTATAGTATAGACCTAGAATATAAGCAATTCTTTTTTTTTTAATCCTCACCCAAGGACATTTTTTCATTGTTTTTAGAGGGAGAGAAAGGGAGAGGGGGAGAGAGAGAGAGAAACATTGATTGTTGCCTCCATACATGCCCCGACCGGGGATCAAACCCTCAGCCCAGGTATGTGCCCCAACCAGGGATCAAAACCTGCAACTTTTTGGTTTATAGGACAATGCTCCAACCAACTGAGCCACACCAGCCAGAGTAAAAATAAGCAATTCTTTTAAGGAACAGGAGAATGGAGGTCTCTGTGGGAAGGTGGCCTCTATTCTAAAGGTAATCTTGATGAAAAAGGTGGTATATGGACAGAATGTTTGTGTCACCTCAGAACTCATCTATTGAAACCCTACCCCTCCCATGTGATGATATTAGGAGTTGGAGCCTTCTGGGGGTAATTAGGATTACATGAGGTTATGAAGGTAGGGCCCTTATAAGAGTCACAAAATCCCTTTCTCTCTGCTCTCCACCACGTGAGGATACGACAAGAAGTTGCTGTCTACAACCTGGAAGAGTGCCCTCACCAGAACCAAAACTTACTGGCACCTTGTTCTTGACCCTCCAGCCTGCAGAATTGGAGATAAACGAGCTTCTGTTGTTTCAGCCACCCAATCTATGGAATGCTGTTATAGCAGCCCAAACTGACTAAGACAGATAGTATAATGCAAAGAATTATTCTAAACCAGTTCTTCAAGAAACAAATCAGTGTGTGTGTGTGTGTGTGTGTGTGTGTGTGTGTGTCTTATAAGGCCACTAATCCCATCATGAGAGCTCCTCCTCCATGACCTAATTCCCACCCCACCCCCAACCATTCAAATGCCCATACTGCCAGTAACGTCATATTGAGGATTAGGATTTCAACAATTGAATTTTGGGAGAACACAAACATCATTGCATAGCATCAACTATAGAACTGGGCAAAATGACTATCTTTCGGGGAGTAAGACAAAGAAAAAGCATTGAAAAAGATGAGGGGCAGGCATTAGAAGGGGATATGAAAGTTCCAAGGCCCAATAAGGGATTGTGTGGCCCCTGATGATTACCTAGGATGTCTTTAAGTGTGAAGCAGGAAGGGAAGGGAGAGGCCCTAGAGGGCTCTTTCTGTTCTAAAGACTTGATGGCTCTCCTCCCTCTGTGGACCTGAAGTAATTGTGCTGCATCTGGGAGAGAGACCTGCTGACCTCCCCTCCCCAGATTAGGCAGTATCTCTCAAACTTTGTCCTCACTGAGTCATACCAGACCACAGAAGCTCACCTGGGTTTGCAGATAGGCAATAATGACAATTTGGCATGGGTATGGCTGACTTTGCTTAGATTTTCTCTAAAAGCAATGAAAAAAGAGCTGCACAAAGTATATAAACAAGGGAAATTTGCTGTAGTGTACAAAGATTTCCCATTGCCTCCCTTTATATTTTCTTTTCTCTTTTCACTATTTTTTAAATTGGGGTGACATTGGTTAATATGATTATACATTTCAAGTGTAGAGTACTACCATACCACATCTCTGTATTGCATTTTGTACTCATCACCAAGTTTAGTTTCCTGCCATCACCATATATTTGCCCGCCTTTGTTCTCTTCAATCTCCCCCCACCCAACCTTCCCCCCTTTATCTTATAGCGATCTTCCCAGAGTTGGTGATCTTGGCAGCTTGCATGGATACCTTTTATGCTCCAAGTCAGAAAATACTTACACTGGCATACAATGATTTTACTATCCAGGAAGTTACATCTCTCAAACCATTTATTTGGTTTATAGCCTTGAAATGTTTATTGTGTCAGCCCTGAAACAAATCTCCCCTTATCTGTGCTTATGCTTCTGGGCTGACTTTTCCATTTATGTCCACTAGACAGGCCGGCCATTACACATGCCTGACCTTCCAGAGGTGGACCTAGTTCTGTGAATAATGGCAGCTCACTCTAGTGAAGACTTAACTGGACAGAGGAGAAGAGATGAGTATCTATTGACCTTTCTGGAGCAAGGAAGCTTCTAATATACCACATAAGAAAGGGAGGGCTGCAAGCAGTGTTTCAAAAGAATGTATTGTTTAGTGTTAGTGGAGAATAAAACAAATTTACAATATAGTTTCTTAATAAATCATAAACTACTTTTCTATTGTTATGAATTACATTGATGATGGTATTAAGGATATTTATGTTTTTTTTTAATTTCATGAATCCTGATTTCAAATGTTTGAATTTGCAATGATTGATGAATACAGATTCCTTTAAAATTGGGATTTTTCAAATAGTTGTTTGGGTTTTTTTGTTGTTGTTGTTATCAAGAAAACTTTTTAAAATACTTTCAGCAGTGTAAGAAATTACCTTCTGTACTTGGAGGGTAAATTTGTGATGACAGTGTTTCTTCTTTACAACTCCCCCTATCTTTTTGGAACAGGCTGTGATTGTGGGTGGATTATTCTGATATTACTGCTTTGGCTGTGCAGTATTTTGCAGCTTAAAAGTTGAATTTTGCTGTTATCACTGAACATGCATCCTTGCTAAACACACAATGGCAGTTCTCTAGGTATAAATGAGTTCTTTAGGTTCTGTTATTTCAGTTCAGTGTCCCTCAAATTTTAGCATGTATTAACATCACCTGGAAAGATTTTTTTAATGCACATATCTGGGCTTTACTCACAAAGTATAAGATTGAGTAGTCTGGGTAAGGGCCCAACTATCTCCACTTTAAGCTTTGACCTGAGAACCACATTCTGAGGGTAAATCATTGCCTTAGAGCAGATTTCTCAGTCTAAGCATGGCCGTGACTTTAGTTGAATGAGTACTTGCTATGGGGCTGTTGTCTTCATCTTGGGAGACTTAGCAGCACCCCTAGCCTCTGCCCACTGGATGCCAGTAACATCCCCATCTTCCTAGTTCTGACAAACAAAAATGTATCTAGACATTCTCAAATGCCCCCGGAGTAGATCTGCAAATCACTGCCTTATAATCTTGGTTCTTATAAATTCAAATATCCTAGCCACCCAAGCATTCTTGTGAGTAATATATGGGACTTTAGTCTCACATATTAATTTTCTTAGGACTCTATATGATAAAATGAGTCTTTTGTCATGGAGAGTTCAAACTAAGGGCCTATGATTATTTCTAGCCCCCAGACAATTCTTATTTGACCAAAATATTTTTTAAATTACTAAAGTTAGTTGCCAACAGCCCTAGGTGGTGTGCCTCAGTTGGTTGTAGTGTTGTTCCATAAACTGAAAAGTCACAGGTTTGATTCCCAGCCAGGGCACATGCCTAGATTATGGATTCAGTCCCCACTCGGAGTACATTCAAAAGACAACCAATTGATGCTTCTCTCTCATATCAATGTTTCTCTTCCTCCCTCTCACCTTCCTTTCCCCTCTTTCTGAAGTCAATAGGCATGTCCTTGGGTGGGGATAAAAAAATTAACTGCTAACAAACAAAATTTGAGATTAGTATTCTGGCTTTTGCTTGAAAAATCAGGTCTTTTCACATTAGCCTTGAAGGTAACGTCACAGGTGGGCACAGGTAACCAGGTTCTTAGTGATTGGGACAAAGAATTGAACCGAACACCCAGAGTTTATAGAAGAGAACATGGGAGCAGGCCAACTGCAAGCAGAGATTGACCTCATTGGCCGGAGGGACTCTATTCTTACAGGGCGGATCCTTCCTGGCTAGTTTTGGTGGGCTTTACTGCGCATGTACAAGTAGTAGCATTACTTTAAAGCTACTGAGCTTGTGGTCTCCCATGATCCTCCCCAATTGGCCACCAGGGAAGAGGGTCCCACAATGCTACTGAATTGACCCCTGTTTCTCCTGCGGTCCCCCTGTACTAGGTTTGCCTTTCCCTAAGCCAGAGAATTATAGCTGTCCATGTTAGGGATTGGTGAAAAGGAAAGGAATTATTTATTCAAGTTACACAGCCTTAAGAGTAATGACTTAATGTCTTCATTAAAATCCCAAAGTCCTTTAAAACACCCACAAACACACACAGTCCTTCCTTTCCCCCTTTGCCCAGTCTGGGGTACTGTATCTCAGGGAAAGAAATAGAAGTCCATGGCTCAGGCAGCTCCCGGTTCTTCCCAGTAATCCTTCTCAGCTGGTAGTCCTCACTTGGTTCCCAGCACCATCCACTGTGTTGCCGGGATCTCCAGCTAAAGTCTCGTGGTGATTCTCTGCTAGAGCTGCATGGTGATTCTTCTCATGGCTGCAGCGGGGTGGGGGGAGGGGCGTGTCCCCCTACTCTGGCCAAAGCTACGTGGTTCTCCTCACTGCCACAGATGCATGTTCCCTTCCTTACATGGCTACAGCTGCGTGGCTCCCTCTCCAATGGCTACCAAGTCTGGGTTTAAACATCCTTCCAGCTTTACTGGGGTGCCATCCATGAGTCTTCGCAGGGGTAGCCCCATGTTGTGGAGCCAGTCATCTCCAAGCTCTCACGCAGGCGCTGTAATTAGGGGGAGTTGCCTCCCAGTTACATCTTGGGGGGAAGTTTCTTCCATCCCCAAGGCTCAGAGCATGGCCACAACCATTTAACATATCTATGCAACCAGTTAAAGGTTATATGTTATGGTTATAGGTAAAGATTATAAAGGTTATGTTAAATGACCACACCAGAGGTTAGTTGCTATGCAAAACAGCTCTGAATGGCCCTGCTCCATGTGTCCCTTCCCACAACTCACACCTGTGGTGGAGGGTGAAGACATCCTATATGTCTTTCTAATATTTCCAGGACACCTTGAGTTCTGGACCCCATTACAAGTCCTTCTTTCGGGGGCCCCCTGGCTGCACCCTCCTACAGTAAGAATCAGCTGAACTAGAGGCACAGCTAAAGTAGAGACGCAGATGTGCTTTCCAGTTGCCTGAGTCTGCAGTTGGCAGGCCTCACTCATCCATAGTATCTGCCCGGCTCCTAGAGGCGCTGAATTTGCAATTCTGGGTTTAAAGCTCCACAACTACTAGCTGATGTGGAAAAATTCTGTTAGGGTTGGCAACTGTGATGCTAACTCTTGAATGTATTAAAAATGAATTAGATTGTAAGGCAATGGATCAAATATATTAATCTCCTGTGATTACTATATCTTCTCATATACTTATGAAGAATTTTATGTACTTCCACCTTTCTAAAGTAAAATTTTGTTCATAGGCATTCAGCCCCATTTACTAATTTATCACATTCTACAAAACCTTTTTTTCATTGACTAATGCAAGTTTGCCTTCTGAGAATTCTCTTTCTTAAGTGCTGGTTCTTGATAGGCAAATGAACCATTTCCAGGGAATAGAAAAACAAAGGAGAAATGGGTGTGTGATGCACTCCTCTCCACAGTTACTCTCACCCCACCCAAACCTATGCTGTTGTGGGAATAACAATTTCATATGAGACAGCTAGAAACTGGAACTTGCGACTGATCTCAAGATAAAAGTGGAGGAAAATAACCTGGTGTGGAGATGCATTCATGGACATGTAACTGTACAGTCACATAAGACCCTGTGTATAGAGGGACCCTGCACTTCATTTCACAGAGTGGCCATGCTGAATTTTTTTTTCTTTTTTAAATTTCTTGTAACTCTGTAGTAGCAAATACCCATCTGTAGGAACTAACTGAATAAGCCACATAACAGAGGACTGTGAAGCTGCAAAAGGAACAAGGCAGACAACCACATACTATTGTCTGGAGAAGAGGCTATTTTATTTTGTTTTATTTTCTTATTGTGGGATGTGGGAGTGTTCAAGAAAATTAAGTTCAGGGATTTCATTATTATAAAGGGAGGTAGGGTCCTTTTCCTTGTTGAGATTGGAATAGATTTATTCAGGAAATTAATAGCCTCTAAGAACCATCTATATGTAGGGAGCTGCTAGGCAGTGAATAAAAAGCACTGATAAAAACAAGGCAGTATGGTGGTATGGAGCCAGGTGTAAATGGATTCTAATGAACTTAGATAAACCACATAATAGTTCTGATCTTAAGAAGTTGTAAGATTTAAATGTGTGTGAGCGCCTGGTGCAGTGGTTGGCACATAGTAAGCCCTTGATATATGGCAGTATATTAATATGAAGGGGAAATAGATGTATCAAACCATGACAGTAGAACCTGAGGTATTAGTGAGATCAGGCTGCCATAGCAAAATACCACAGACTGAGTAGCTTAAGCAACAGAACTTTGTTTTTTCAGAGCTCTGGAGGCTATGCGTTAGGATCAGGGTGCTGTCTTGGACAAGTTCTAGTGAAAGTACTCTTCCTCAGCAAGGAAGAGAGAGTTTGGGTGTCTCTTCCTCTTCTTATAAGAATGCCAGTTCTACTGGATAGGAGCCTTATAAGGATGCCAGTTCTACTGGATCAGATCTCCACCCTTAAAGACTTCACTTGTCTTAACACCTTAAAGGCCCTGTCTCCAAATGCAGTCACAAGGAGGATGAGGGCCCCTCGTTTGTATTTAAGGGATACAATTCAGACCATAACACCTGACATAAGTACAAGAAGGACATCAGTGAAAGTGCACAGCTTTTCAGGTCGAGGGAGGTCAGAAAGGCTTCACAGAGAAGGTGATTCCTGAAATGTTTCTCTGTCTAAAAGGTATAAAAGATTCCTGGTTTGGCCACTTCTTTGGGTCATATTTTTGTGGGGCAGCTGAACATACGTACTTAATAATTTTTTTCTCCTGTTAATCTGTCTTTTATTAGAAGTGGGGGTGTTTCACTCAAGATCCTAGAAAAGCAGAGGGACAATTATTTTTCCTGCCCTATACCTCCTTCCAGAAAGTATTTACATTTTGAATGCTAAGAAAGGTAAGTTAATCAAAAATAATTCATCTCAAAAGGTAAATTTTTAAGGACCAAATCTCCCAAATGGATGATTTGAGCAGCCATTTACCCCTCAAAATCATTTACCCCTCAAATGATTTTGAGTAGTAAGAATGTGAGTTATGGAGAGAGGGAAGGGGACCCTTGTAGGGAGAACTTGTAAAGGCAGGTCAGATGGTGAGTAAACAATTCTCCATCTTTCAAATTTATGAAAAAAAAATTAAAAAGGAGATGCCTCTCTCCAAACTTATGTTTGAAAACAGAAAAGTTGGATAGCATTCTACTTGGAGCCTATGGCAGAAATTCCTTTATCTTCAAAAACAACAATGGTAAATTCCCAAAGAGAATGAACCCAAACTGAAAAGCACTCAGTCATTTTCCATTTCCTCTGCAGGGAATGAGGGAAAATAAGAAAGACTATTGCTCACTTGGCCAGCCTCTTTCTGAATCAGCTTCTTCTAGAAAGCTGAACTACTTCTACATAGATATTGCAGATATCAGAGGTCTCATTAACTAACTGTACCTCTGCTAGTAATAATGATGGTTTTAATACAGGCTGTTATACAAGGAAGACTTTTTTTGTTATGACAAATGTTAAGTTACAGATCTGAGAATGTGGCAGTCTTTTCAAAACTACAGAGAAAATGGACATCAGTGGAAAAGAGTTGCAACTTAGAATAAAGATGTGGTTAAGCATGGAGTCTCCATACTGCTTTAAGTTCCATTCCCTGCCCTTCATGTTGTGTGATCCCAGCTAAGACAGGGAAAGGTAGGTTGAACATCATTTAATAGTTTCAAACTGAAGATCACTTAGATATCCAAGCATACCCTCAGCAGAGAAAGAGAAGAAATGAGGTGGTTGTGGGTAGTGGGTCAAAGATAAATTTTAATCTTGAGCAAAAAGACCAACAAGAAAGTTTAACTATAAGGTGTAGAATGAGTGCTAAGCCTACCAGTAAGGAAACAGGTATAGAAAAAGAACGCCTTTAGAAGGAAGGAGATGTGTGCTTAGTCCCAGTTTTATGACTATGTTGTCATCCACTAGCATGTAAGCAAGATGTGGGCAAGAACATTTTGTCTGTTTTGTTCACTACTACCATAGTCCCACCCACAACTTCATTTTCTGTGGTTTCAGTTACCTGCCATCAACTGCAGTCCAAAAATATCAAATGAAAATACCAGAATCAAAGAATTCATAAGTTTTAAATTGCATATCATTCTGAGCAGCATGACAAAATCTCACACCATCCCACTCCCCCAGCCAAGGACGCAAATCATCCCTTTGTTCCGCATATCCACACTGTATACATTCCCTGCCCTGTCTTGGTTGTCAGATCAATTGTCACAGTATAGCAGTGCTTGTGTTCAACTAAACCTTATTTTCCTTAATAATGTCTCACTCACCTCACTTCATTTCCATCATGTAGGCATTTTATCATTTTAAATCATCACAAGAAGAAGGGTGAATATAGTACAATAAGAAATTTTGAGAAGATGGAGGCATAGGTAGACACATTGTGCCTCTTTGCGCAACCAAGATAGGGACAACAACAATTTAGAAACAGCATAACAAGCAGAACTGAAAGAAAATTGAACTGTATGGAAGTCAGACAACCGAGGAGTTAAAATAGTCACATTCATCCAGACCAGTAGGAGGGGTGGAGTTAGAGTGGTGGGACCCCACATGTAAGGCATCCCGGGCATGCAAGACCACAGTGGGCAGACCCTGGGTGAACAGGCGGTGGCTGGCAGGCCCAGAAAGACGGCGACTGTGAAGCAAGGAAATAGAGCCTAGGGGAACTGATTGAAAACCCTTGTGGGGGTTGAGGCACAGGGAGAGATTCCCAGCCTCACAGGAGAGTTCCATGGAGAGACCCACAGGGTCCTAGAATGTACACAAGCCCACCGACACAGGAATCAGCGCCAGAAAGGCCCAGTTTGCTTGGGGGAAGTGGTTGAAGTCCTACAGAGAGTGGAGCAAGCACCATTGTTCCCTCTTTGACACCTCCCCCACATACAGTATCACAACCCAGTGACTGGGTTGCCCCACCCTGGTGAACACCTAAGGCTCCACCCCTCATACTTAACAGGTGTGACAAGACCAAAAAAAAAAAAAAGGCCCAAACGGAAGAACAGATCAAAGCTCCACAGCAAATATATCTAAGCGACCAAAAGATAGCTAACCTATCAGATGCACAGTTCAAAGCACTGGTGATCAGGGTGCTCACAGAATTGATTGAATCTGGTCACAAATTAGATGAAAAAATTAAGGCTACACTAAGTGAAATGAAGGAAAATGCACAGGGAACCAATAGCAATGGGAAGAAAACTGCGATTCAAATCAATGGAGTGGACCAGAATGAAGAAAGAAACATCCAACCAGAAAAGAATGAAGAAACAAGAATTCAAAAAACATGAGGAGAGGCTTAGGAACCTCCAGGACATCTTTAAACATTCCAACATCCAAATTATAGGGGTACCAGAAGGAGAAGAGGAAGAGCAATAAGTGCAAAACTTATTTGAACAAATAATAAAGGAGAACCTCCCCAATCTGGCAAAGGAAATAGACTTCCAGGAAGTCCAGGAAGCTCAGAAAGTCCCAAAGAAGTTGGCCCAAGGAGGAACACACCAAGACACATCATAATTACATTAGCCAAGGTAAAAATGAAGGAGAGAATCCTAGAAGCAGCAAGAGATAAGGAGACAGTAACCTACAAAAGAGTTCCCATCAGACTGTCAGCTGAGTTCTCAAAAGAGACCTTGCAGGCAAAAAGGGGTTGGAAAGAAGTATTCCAAGTTATGAAAAGCAAGAACCTACACCCAAGATTGCCCTATCCAGCAAAGCTATCATTTAGAATGAAAGGTAGATAAAGTGCTTCTCAGATAAGGTCAAGTTAAAGGAGTTCATCATCACCAAGCCCTTATATGAAATGTTAAAGGGACTTATCTAAGAAAAAGAAGATTAAAAATATGAATAGTAAAATGACAACAAACTCACAATTATCAACAGCTGAACCTGAAAAAAAAAAACAAAAACAAACACAAATTAAGCAAATAACTAGAACAGGAACAGAATCACATAATGGAGATCTCATGGAGAGTTATCAGAGGGGAGAGGGAGGGGGAGAATCGGAGAAAAGGTACAGGGAATAAGGAGCATAAATGGTAAGTACAAAATAGACAGGGGGAGGTTAAGAATGGGATGGGAAATGGAGAAGCCAAAGAACTTACATGTACAACCCATGGACATGAACTAAGGGTGGGGGAATGCTGGTGGGAGAGGGATGCAGGCTGGAGGAAATAAAGACGTGGGAAACAAATGGGACAACTGTAATAGCATAATCAATAAAATATCTTTTTAAAAAAGAAAAGAAATTACAGCTCAGAAGGGGCAGCCCAGGAGTCTGTGAACTGGGCAGCAGTGGCCCTGAGAGGTTCTAACCCAGCTGTCATTCTCTGGACACTGCCTTCTGCCCTTGCCACTAGTGGCTTAGAACCCTATTGCTCTCTATCCCGAGTAGCATGTTGCAAGATAATTCAGATATACACATGCTCTCTAGCTATCCATGCCAAATTCTACAAGTTTGAACTTGTACCCAGTTTGCTCTTGTATTTGTCATCGATAAAATTTCTCTTTGTATCTTCTCTATCTCATTTAGTCCTAGCCCCAAGTCTTCTCTGACCTCCTTAGGGGTCATTACATTTTCTACAAAGTCCCAGAGGAGCACTGGAAAGGCACACTACATTCTGCCAAGCACACAATTACGGCTGTAGCAATCTGCCCTGAAGAGGACCGTTAAACTTTCACTCCGTCCTGCCTTTTACCCTTTGTCAGTTCTGAATATACACAGTAAGACTGAGACAACATAAGCTGTGCCTTTTCTCAACCTATCATTACAAATGAAGAATTGTCCTATTTTAAGATATCTGGAGAGATTTCTCACCTTCTAAGTAACTGTGTTCAGCAACCCTCACAGAAGATTCTATTATAATCTCATCTATCCCATATGCTAAAGTTAAGACCTGCTATTTGTTGAAGCAGAGATTGGTTCAATATTTGTTGTCCTCCAATATCCTTTCCTTCATCCTCTATGGTAATAGAAGCTCTGATTGGTAGATATTCATATAGATACTTAGTATCAAGATTGCATAATTTTGCCCCCCCCATACACACACATTTAAGTGTGGCCATGTTGCTAAGAGCTGGCTAATTGCATGTAATAGGAAAAGATATGTTCAGCTCTGGGATATGTCTTAATGAAGGGGCATGACCACCACTCCCCCACTTTCTATCCCACTGCTTGTAATGTGGATATGGATATGATGGCATGTCATATAGGACCATGTAGATAAAAGCAGTATCAAAAGTATCAGAGAACAATAAAATGGAAGGAATTTTGGATCCCTGAGTGATTCATGGAGCAAAACCTCCATTCCATCTCTGGAACCATCTACTCCTTGACTATAACATGAGAGAGAAATACATTTCTACCTGGTTTTAGTCTCAGTTACTTTGGGAAACTATATAATAATAAATATACTTGCTTGTTGTGCATGAATCTTCTTTTAAGTCCAATCACACTCATTCTTCTGACTCTATCAAGATAAATGTCTATTTTCCCCTGCCCTTGTAACTTTCCTGTAAACTTTCTCCAGATACTCTCTATTACTCAAAGTACTTAACTTCTCTAGGGGTTCATCTCCTCATCAGTGAAGTGGAGACAGTGGTACCTACTTCACAGTGTTATTAAACATTAAATGAGACTGTATATATATATATATATATATATGACAGATTAAAGATGGACACAATTTCATTGGTATTGCTCCCACTGAGAGGCAAGTTCTCTGCCCTTTCGCCTTTGAATCTAGGTGAACTCTATGACTACTTTTATCAGTAGACTACGGCAGAAGTAATGCTGTGGCCCCATTCAACATTGCTCAGTGCTATGGTGCTATGGTTAACACTTAACCAAGAGTTAACCTAGTTACCCTTGGTTAAGTGACCTTCTGAGGGTCAGTAAAACACTAGCTTGAATTATTTTCCCTTTTTCATAATTTTGTAGACCAGATTAAATTAGAAAAATACCCATATTTATACTCTTGGCTTCCACTTCTGTCTCTTGGAACTCTTATTCTTGGAAGCCAGCTGCCATCTAAGAAGTAGGTTACCCTAAGACCACCATGCTGTGGGAAGCCAAGCTGTATGGAAATTGGGGCCAAGGAACATTGAGGTGCCAAGCATGTGACTGTGGGCCTCCTAATCTCAGATGCCCTAGGGATGCATGTAGATCCTAGACAAATGGCCCAGCAAAGGCCTCCCCAAATTCTCTGCCCACAAAATCAGGACCAAAATAAAAGTCTGTTTTAAGTCACCAAGTTTTGGGGGTAGTTTGTTAAACAGCAATAGATAACCAGAACTATGGACATAAGCATGTGATAAACACTGACTGTTTGCTGGCCCTGACTCAGGTTTAGCAGTCAGCACTCAGTGACTCCTTGGAAGTCCTCCAGCATGATGATATTCTATGTGAATAATACTGCACTTTAATAAAGAAACACATTTATTATTCTTATCACAGTTTTTATTTTCACTATTTTGATAACAGTATTTTAGTTTAGTTGGTTTCCTTTGTAATACTGTGTATTTTGTTTGACACAATTAAAAATCTTATGCTTAAATAAAATCCATAAAACTTCATTAAACTTCCAAAGAATTTATGACAAAAAAGTGAGAAAAAGAAGAAAATAAATAAAGAATCCTTGTTGGGGGATGGCAGAGCAGATGAAAGGAAACTGGGTCCCTGAATAATTGCATGAAGCAGAATCCCCTCCCTAAGCATTCCCACAAACTTGTAATGGACTGTGATACCAGCTTAAAATAAACTTTATTGTGTTAAGCCACGGAGATTTGGAAGTTTTGTTATTTAGCCTATTCTTCCTAATATAATGTCTAAATATATAAGATTTCATTTATATGCATCAAAAAATGCTACCTGGAAGAGAGGCTATGATAAAGGACAGAATAGTTTAGCCAGGATAATATAAAAAGATAAAGGTGACTCTAAAGATTATAACCAGTCTCACAGATGACCTCAGCCTGGGATCTTGCTGCACTGGAGTCCCTCCTTGCCCAAGCTTTACCATCTCTCCTAATGCACACTCTCGGGTGCTTGATCTCTTCCTTAATACTGACCCTTTGCCTCCTCTAAGCTTTTTCCAGGTTCTCTGAGGGATGGCTATTGCTCAGTGTTGACCCTTGCTGCCTTTGAACACTGGCCTCTGACTCTCCTTGGCTCAGGATGATCTCCTTGGCTTCCCCCTGTGCCTCATTCTTGGTCTTGGCCTGAAGTCTTCTGGCCTGGCTCCCACCCAGTACCCAGAGTGCCCCCACCTAACATCGCCTGATGCTGAAGTTAAGCCATTCACCCTTGCTTGAGTGACCGTCTGAGGGTTAGTCAACACTAGTTGGAATTATTTTTCCTTTCCCATAATTTTTAAAGCAGATTGAGTTAGAAGAATATACATATTTATACTCTCAACTGTTCATATTACCTACTATATAGTGCATGAAAGTAAAAAAAAACCCTCTTTATTGAGCACTTTACTATGTGTCAGCCAATATGTTAAGTACTTTTGCATTTCCTTTAATCATTGCCAAAATATCCCTCTGAGGCAGATATTATAGCTGCACATTTTCAGAAGAAATAAAATGGGGATCTACAAGATTAAATTATTGCCTAAGATCACACAGCTATTAAGAAGTAGAGCTGGGAGTCTGAACTAGATTCATCTTGTTCCAAAGCCCTTCTCTTTTTCACTCCACAATGTTGACTCTGACAACCCCATTTTGGGCTACGATTATTCAAATAGGCATATAGAGTACATATACAGTAGGCAAATAAGGCTGGAGGAAATACAGTGCAAATGCATGAGAACTGTCCTGGCCATCAGTATTTCATATTTCTCTCAACAATTTGAACCACGCAACAGAAATATGGCCATCACACCCTGGCCAAGCAACTCAGTTGATTGGAAAGTTGTCCCTTCCCATACACCAAAACACTGTAAGTACAATCTCCAGTCAGAGCATGTACCTAGATAGTGAGTTTAATCCCCTGTCAGGGTGAACATGGGAGGCAACTAATTGGTGTTTCTTTTTTTCTCTCTCTCTCTTCCTGCTTCTCTTTCTAAAAATCAATGAACATATTCTTGGGTGAAGATTCAAAAATAGAAAGAAAAACAATGTAGCTATCACTTGCCAATGATGTTAAGGTGATTAGTTGAGCAGCAGTCAAAAATAGTCATGGTAAAATTTAATAAGGACAGAACTTCAAAAGCAAAAGTACAAATACACACCTTAGAAGATTAATTTTGTGTATACTTAAAAATATTCCCAGGTTCACAATCACTCAGCCGAACAACCCTAATGATATATTTTGATGTTGGTGATAGTGTTGAATATTGTGCTGTTATTTTTTAAAGTATGACTCCAGGAGTTATTGGCAAAAGAAATCATGGCGTGGAGAAACCATGATGTAACCTTTCCACTCTGTTCAACCTTGGCCAGGACTTTATTGGATTATGTGGCCATTTTGGAGCCCCTCATTGCAAGTGGTATATGAAGGCCTTGGCCATGTTCCAGGGGCAAAGCAATAAAAATGGTTAGCTTGGGGTACAGAGCTTTATTAACAAAGCCCAGGAGATCATGTTTATGGAGAAACAAGAGAGATAAGTCACTAGAGATCAGGGTGAAAAGTCAGAAATTTCAAACGCTATCGAAGCATTTTTCAAATTGTGCACCAGAGGCCACAGGCATCGATCACCATCACCGCAATGCATTAGAAACGCAGACCTTGGAAAGATCCCAAACCTACTAAAGCAAATTTCTGTTGGAGGACAGGGAAGCACCCCAAAGGATTATGAACACTAAAGATGAGAATCTTTGTGCCGGTGTTTTCCAACCTTCACTGTATGTTGGAATCACCTGGAAACACTCCCCAGAGATTCTAATTAATTGGTCTGGGATGATCTAAAGGCATCAGAATTGTTAAAGCTCCCCATGTGATTCTAATGTACAGCCAAGGTTGAGAACCTCTGCTCCGCGCTAAGATATAGCATATGAATGCCAACAAACAAACTGGCCAACTTCCACCAAATAGTTGAGAAACTGGGTAATATTAAGTTTGTGAAACATTTTAATTAAATAATTCCTTAGTATTCACTGTGAGTTACCTTTCCAGGATATTTTTATAACAGTGATTTGTCTGCTCTGGTAATCAGGACCTGAACCTCAAAGTCATTGTGAACATAAGTTTTTTTTCTCTGGATTCTGGAGACTGCATTCTACCTTTCATTTCGGTTTTTCTGACAAGGGCTATGTAGGATGATAAATAAAGTTATTATAGAATGCTTTTAAACAATGGCAAATGTCAGAGAATGACCTGAGCCTCTTGATTCTCAGTGTGGTCTTCCTCTTCACTATGGTCAACTCTAGGCACCAAATCTGATCATTAGAAATGTGCTAGTAGTCATAGGTGCGACAGGGAACTTGTTCCATAGCAGAATAGGGGCAATTACTGCTGCTGATATCAGGCATTTGTGCCTTAGATCAAATTTGAGTTTCTTACCAGGGATATTTACATTTGGGACCTTATCTGATTGTATAATGATATTAACTGGCTCCTGAAGGTGTCTGACAATTTCTGGTAAAGGCCCTTCCCTACTCTCTTAAAATTATATTTTAGGCAAATTTCTTCTTTTTCTATAGATGCATAATTTTGTACCTTATATTTTAAAAATTGTGACAAAATATACATAACATAAAATGTATCTACCATCTTAACCATTTATAAGTTTACAGTTCAGTAGTGCTAAGTACATCTACATTGTTCAACTACTCTCCAGAATTCTTTTCATAGTGCAAAACTGAAACTCTACCTATTAAACAGCTTTCCCATTCTCCCCTCCCCTACTTGCATATCTTTTGAACATGAGAGTTACCAGTTTAATCTACTCTTTAATAAGTTTCCTATAATTAAGTGGTCTACAAAGTTTTATTTGGTGTTAAGTATATTTGCCAATTTAGTCTTAGATCAAAATATTTTCTTTCTCCTTCATGGATCCATATATCACTGGTCTAGGGCAACACATACAAGTACATTCTGGTTTTTCTTTTGGTAAAGTATTCATCCATTTAAGAAAGAATAACAGTGGAATTTTTTAAACTAAGTTTCTCTTTAGTGAACATTTAAAACTTTTATAATACCAGTGGTAGAGAAATCGTAGCTCTCAAATGTTGGTGGAAAAGAAAATCAGTTTAATAAATTAGACAATATCCAACAAAATGCATAGACATTCTTTCATTAACTATTAAACTGCCATATCTTTACAGGTATAGTTACAAAAGTTAAAAACAACTGAAATGTGAATCAATGGGAGCTGGTTAATACAGTATACTGTATAACAGACTATTATACAACTGTTAAAAATAATATGATAGCTCTGTGTATACTGATATGGGGAGATCTGAAATATATTATTAGTGTCCTAAAGAAGTACATAGATAGGAAAATCTCAGATATTCCACACAGCAATATTTTCACTGACATGTCCCCTAGAGCAAGGGACATAAAGGAAAGAATAAACAAATGGGACGACATCAAACTGAAAAGCTTCTGCACAGCTAAAGAAAACACCGGCAAAATCAAAAGGGAAATATCTGTATGGGAAAATATATTTGCCAATCATACCTTGGACAAGGGTTTGATATCCAAAATATATAACGAACTCACATCACTACTCCACACCAGGAAGACAAACAATCCAATTTAAAAAATAGGCAAAGGACCTAAATAGACACCTCTCCAAGGAGGACATACAGAGGGGCCAGAGACATATAAAAGGAGGCTCAATATCACTAGCCATCAGAGAGATGCAAATTAAAACCACAATGAGATATCACTTCACACCAGTCAGAATGGCCATCATAAACAAATCAACAGACAACAAGTGCTGGAGAGGTTGTGGAGAAAAGAGAACCCTAGTGCACTGTTGGTGGGAATTCAGACTGGTGCAACCACTATGGAAAATGGTACGGAATTTCCTCAAAAAACTAAAAATGGAATGGCCTTTTGACCTGGCAATTCCACTGCTGGGATTATACCCTAAGAGCTCTGAAACAACACTTCAAAAGAACCTATGCACCCCAATGTTCACAGCAGCATTATTTACAGTAGCCAAATACTGGAAACAGCCTAAATGCCCATCAGTAAATGAATGGATCAAAAAACTGTGGTACATTTACACAATGGAATACTATGCAGCAGAAAGACAGAGAGAGCTCCTACCATTTGCAACAGCATGGATGGAACTAGAAAGCATTATGCTAAGTGCATTAAGCCAGCTGGTAAAAGACAAATACCATATGATCTCAGCTATAAGTGAAATCTAATCAACAAAACAAGCATGAGAACAAAGTAGAAACAGAAACATGGAAATAAAGAACAAACTGACAGTAGCCAGAGGGGAAGGGGGAGAAGGACAATGGAGGAAAGAAGGGGAAGGGTCAAGGAACACGTATAAAGGACACATGGACAAAGACAATGGGGTGGAGGGAGGACTGAATGTGGAAGATTGGGGAGGGGAGAGTGGGAGAGAGTAATAGGGGAAAAATAAGGACAACTGTAACTGAACAACAATTGATAAAAAAAATTCAAGGTATAATGGAATGGCATAACCCTTTTGTGAAAAAAATCTTAACTTTATACATACATTCATACACAAATATGTATGTATACACATATATGTATTTGTGTGTCTGGGGATATATTCCCTTTTCTGGAAGGGTAAACAAGCAATTGTTAACAATTGTTCCTTTGGGAAAATAGGCAGGTGGTTAGGAAGGTGTGGGAGACAGTAGAAACACCTCTCAATACTATTTGAAATTTTTAAAAAATGTGCTTATATTATTTTTAAGATTTTAAAAATATCACCGAGTTATCTATAAAATGGGATTATGGGCCATTTAAATTTTAATCTTTATTATTTTCTCTATATAAAGAAGTACACTTTAAAAGTCATTGGCATCTCTGGCAAAACAAATCATGGAATTTTATTTTCATGCCTTAGATATTTAGGCAAATACTTTCATTACTAGTTTAAGTCGTACAGTCTTCCAACTGTTTATGTCTCTACAGTAAAAAGCCAACCAAACTAAATCAACCAACCAACTGAACAAACAAACAAAAAATCCCTGCTGTATTTTCTTTTTTTGACAATACAACAAAGGACATTTAATAAAACTCCCCTCAGTTTTCTTCTTGGGGCTCTGAAAAGAGTCTTTGTAGGAGCTTTGTAATTTTATTATTTTTTAAAGCTTTAGTACAGGATTCATCATTTTCTATATATTTTGCTTAGACAGTTTTGCTCAAAGATTTCATTGAATAGAATATAACATCTATGCATCATTCAGGGTCTGAGACACTTAAAGTTTCTGTTTTGTAATAAGATTGCCTCTTTTTCTTCTAAACCTGGGAGTTAAGGTTTAAATATATTTTTTAATTGATGTGAGAGAGGTGTAGCATCCAGCAAACGCGAGGACAAATATCGGAGACTTTCAGGGTATCAAAGATGTTACTTTATTGGCCAAGTTTAACCTGCGCAGGGGCGAACTCTCAAAGTGTCCAACGACACAGTGCCCACAAGGAGCTGCAAACGACAGCTGCGCCGAGCGTTCACATCCAGGTCCTTATATAGGGTTTTTGGTGCGAGCAAGCAAGCATTCCACAGAAGCTGACATAGTGGTTAGCTATTTGCTTACAGAGACGGCGCGAGGGAATTTCAAACCAAGCATTCTTACAGTAGGCGGGAAGGCAGGATGTTTGTTCAGTAACCTAGTAATCTCCTGTCTCTAACTAGCTAGGTTCCCATTTTCTCATGGTCTAAGTTTATCCCTACTCCTTACAAGAGGCAGGGGAGAGAGATCAGTTTGTTATTCCACTTATTTACGCATTCATTGGTTGCTTTTTGTATGTGCCCTGACCAGGGATTGGACCCATAACCTTGGCGTATTAAGATAATGCTCCAAACAACTGAGCTACCTAGCCAGATTCTGGGACTTGAGTTTCATTGCAAGTGAAAACATTCTGCTTTTCTCAGGTCAAAGAAACACATTCTGATGCAGTGCAATAGAACAAAAGGTCTTCCGTCTCTGAGAACTAGCTCAAGATTTCCATATATATCATGCACTAAAAATTAGAGAAGAAAATGTTTCCTTTTTTCTGTTGTAAAAGGACATGTGGTGTTAGTTTTCTGGTTATTATAACTAACATGATGTTTACCTCTGTGCACGAATAAGTGCACTGAGCACTTGTGCCAAAAATTATGTAAATGAGCTATTTCATATGGGATCAAAGTTGCCATTCCAGAGGAACTGCCTCACACATCTTGCTCCTTGAAACTTTGGACTAAGCCAGACCTTGGCCTGGGTCAAACCAACATTGTTTTACAACTGTTTGTAAAGCCAGCAGGACAGTGGACATCTTGACCCCAAAGACTGATGATTAGAATCTGAAGGTAGAATTAGCAACCGGTCATGTATAGCCAAGAGTAGCTCAGTTGATCAACATCTATAGAAACACTTTTGTGTTTGTGTTAATTATTCCTTTCCTTTTCTCATAAAAACCCTTGCTTTCACCCTGTAATTGGGATACTACTTGGGTTTCTGCCTGAATCTATGCTCTCTGAATTGCAATTCTTTGATTCTAAATAAATGTTTCTTGATTCTCACTTCAACTTCTTAATTTTAGGTTAACAGTTGTAACAAATCAGCTCCTAATTACTTTTTTTTCCAAAAGGTGTTTTTGTTGAAAACCAATCACTTTGAAAAACAATAAACAAAACCCAAACTTACTTTTAGTTACCAGAATATCAGAGTTACAAAAAAGTCCAGACTATATTATATAACTTTTAATGGTATTCCCCCTAAATTGAACTCACCCTACTATGTCCCAGCATAAAAATGCAGAAAGCGCTTATTTAGAATTGAGTAATATTCATTGGAAAATAAATTTCTGGCAAAAGTACAAAGAATGTGCAGTTCCCATAGAATTAAACAAAAATAGATCTTGTTCAAAATAACAATAAAAATCCCATGGGACTAACTAGTAAAAGATGGCTGGCACTGTTTGAATTCCATTACAAGAGCTAAAGTAGAACTTTACAAAGTAGTAACATAGAATCATTTATCTTTCTTTGCAACCCAAGCAGCCATCTTGGAACTATCCTGGTGACCACAGCTTCAGATAAGAATTCATACTAGTGACCATGCTGGACAGACAAAAATTGCTTTTCTACTTGGGGGTTTCAACAAACATGTGCTGTCCAGATACCTCAGATGTTAGCCATCGTGCTGATCACAGAAAAATCATACTTTAAACACAACTTCTTGTTTAATTTATGCTAATGTGTCTAAAATGTCATTCCATTGAGCAGAAATTTTTCTTGCTATCAGATTCTAAAATAAGAATAACATGGTCAGAATATATTGTTCTTTAAGTTCTTTTCACATAAGGATGAAACTTATCATGTCAGATTTCAGTTCACTTTGCATACTATAAATACAGCATATTTCCACACCCCTTCCACCATCATGTAATTTTTACTAATTTCAAAGAAAAAGCAATTGATTCCCAATTATAGCTAGATGGTTAGGTGATTTTTATGTCTTTGTAAGAATTTTCATACAATAAACTCAGTAATCAGAAAAAATCTTTTTAAAATTTATATTATTTTATTGTTGTTCAATTACAGTTGTCGGTATTTTCTCCCCATCCCTCCCCCCACCCCCTCCAAACCCATCTCCCTCCCTTTTTTCCACCCTCCCCCTTGGTTTTGTCCATGTGTCCTTTATAGTAGTTCCTGAAAACCCATCCCCCCACTGTCCCCTCCCCTCTGGCTATTATTAGATTGTTCTTAATTTCAGTGACTCTGGTTATATTTTGTTTGCTTTTTCCTTTGTTGATTACATTCCAGTTAAAGGTGAGATCATATGGTATTTGTCCCTCACTGCCTGGCTTATTTCACTTAGCATAATGCTCTCCAGTTCTATCCATGTTGTTGGAAAGGGTAGAAGCTCCTTCTTTCTCTCTGCTGCATAGTATCACATTGTGTAAATGTACCATAGATTTTTGATCCATTCATTTGCTGATGGGTACTTATGTTCCTTCCAGCACTTGGCTATTGTAAATTGTGCTGCTATAAACATTGGGGTGCATAGGTTCTTTTGAAGTGGTGTTTCAGAGCTCTTAGGATATAATCCCAGCAGTGGAATTGCTGGGTCAAAAGGCAGATCCATTTTTAGTTTTCTGAGGAAGTTCCATACTGTTTTCCATAGTGGTTGTAACAGTCTGCAATCCCACCAACAGTGCACTAGGGTTCCCTTTTCTCCACAACCTCTCCAGCACTTGTTGTCTGTTGATTTGTTTATGATGGCCATTCTGACTGATGTGAAGTGGTATCTCATTGTGATTTTAATTTGCATCTCTCTGATAGCTAGTGATATTGAGCATCTTTTCACATGTCTCTGGCCCCTCTGTATGCCCTCCTTGGAGAAGTGTCTGTTCAAGTGTTTTGCCCATTTTATAATTGGGTTTTTGTCTTCCTGGAGTGGAGTCGTGTGAGTTCTTTTTATATTTTGGAGATCAAGCCCTTGTCCGAGGTGTCATTGGCAAATATGTTTTCCCATATAGTTGGTTCTCTTTTCATTTTAATACTGTTTTCTTTAGCTGTGCAGAAGCTTTTTAATTTGATGAGGTCCCATTTGTTTATTCTTTCCTTTACATCTCTTGCATTAGGGGACATATTCCTGAAGATGTTGCTGAGTGGAATGTCTGACATTTTCCTGCCAATGTAGGAAAACTCTTTTATTCAGAATATTTGTCTTAGAAAATAGTCATTTAAAATGAGGCAAAGATTCCAATTTGCCTATTTGTTCTTGGAGAAGAGTCTCTTAAGACATTAAAAAGGAAAAGCATGAAATGCAAGCCATTTGTGTGTATATAAGTGTTAGCTGGTTTGCCTTTTAAAATAGCTAGAAGGGGTTATTCCCTACTCCCCAATCCTTTCTAAATAAAAGGAAAAAACTCTGTTGGATGCCTGTGCTAGGTCAGGTGGCCAGCTCCATACAAGCCCCAGCAGAATGGAAAGTAGTTCTCCAAATGGACCTCACACCTGCTGGTGCACAAGGCTCCTATCTTCCCACGTCAATGGTCTTTGAATGGTCATCGAGGTATCACAGAGTCATAGTTTATTTCAGGGAAATTGTCTCTCCAAAAGATTCAGAAATGGTTGAATGGCATTGTTATGGAGATGCATGGTGGCAGAGTAGAAAGAACATGGGTTTTGATATTAGGTGGATCCAAACTCAATATCTTGCTTCTACCTATTCTAGTCATGTCATCTTGCACAAGTCATTTTGTTTGTCTAAGTCTCAGTTTCTGCATCTATAAAATAAGGACAGTAATGATTTCATAGATTTTTGGAGGAGAGTAAATGTGATAATATTTTTAGTGTGTATTGAATATAAAAACTCTAACAATTGTAGCTGTTGTTATCCTGGGTGTTGTTACTGTTGGTATAATTTCCTACTCTAATTGGCACACTTAGAATTTATGTTCTGTCCTTGCCAATCCAATATTTTCATTCTTAAGTCTCTGGTGGTGCTAAAATGTTGGTTAAATAACTGTCTCCCCTATTAGGTTGAAAGAGCCATGAGGACAGAGGTCTGGTCAACTTCAACTTTATATCCCTCCTTTTAGCTTGGCATTCACAGTACAGGTTGTTTTTGGTATGCTGAACATGTCTGAATACACTAGAGCCTAATAAAGCTTATTTGAACCTTTCCCATTTAAGTTACTTAAAATATGCGAGTATTTCAAAAAGCCTAAATTCACCTCCAAAAATGCTTATGAAATATATTTCAACACACAACCATTGCCAAGACGTAATGGCAATATCAAAACACATAGCAACACCTTCTGCTTACTGCTGTTAATCAGAAAACAGCTTAGTGCATCTATGCATGTGTTCTCATTTGAAGTGTTCCTATGAAATACATGATGCATCAATATCATCAGCCTCATTCTATGGGTGAAAAATATGAGACGAATAAAGTTAGTAAATATTGCACTGAAAATCTATTGTGTAATCAGTGGTGACATAAGCACAGAACCATCACCTAGTATAATTCTCCCCTTTGAAACAAATGTTTATGTCTCAAGATTAAGCATGGGTGTACATTTAGTGCTTAACTGGAGAGTTACTTACTATCAATATAATTTGCTTCCCCAATTGGAATTACTTCCTTCTTTCCATTCTAAAAACATTTATTCATATTCTCTAATGACACTTATTGAAAACCCTCAGAAACAATGTGACTTTTAATTTTATCACTTGAAATATCCAAATGTCCTTCACAGAGCAAAAGGCTGATATCATTAGAAAGATTAGGTGTCCTTGATTAGTATTTTTCAAAGAAATAAAGAGTTATGCAGATTGCTTTGCGGTTATGGGGAACTCCCTCT
This sequence comes from Phyllostomus discolor, assembly GCF_004126475.2. Taxonomy (NCBI): domain Eukaryota; kingdom Metazoa; phylum Chordata; class Mammalia; order Chiroptera; family Phyllostomidae; genus Phyllostomus; species Phyllostomus discolor. Next base: position 49,131,263 of record NC_040912.2, read on the forward strand.
GACATTAGTGCATGATTTTACAAGGATATAGAGTAAGACAAATAAATTCATAGCATACAGGAGGAAATTTTACTCTTAAGAGAGTCTTGCATTTTCTGGATAAGGGAAGGAGGGCAGTTTCAGACTTACTGCTGTTTTGGTATTATTATAATGTGTTGCAACCATGTAATATAAATCTCCCTTTGCTTTCCTTATAAAAATCATCCTGAGAAAAGACAGCAACCTTTCTCAGCAACTGGCTCCTCTTCCAGGTGTGCAATCTGCATCCTCACCAAGAGGGACTTCAGCTTGGAAACTCATGCAACTGCTGTAAGGTCACAGCAGTTCCAACCCTGCAGACAGTGTCAGACAAGACATAGGAGATTCTTCCCCCACTCAGCCATTTTCCCTGACATACAACATAGATGAGTATAATTTTTGAAGAGCCATTGGGGTAGGTCTACTGTGCAAATGGGAACCCACTGGGCTTTGCCTTGCTAAAAGCAGAGAGGCAACTAAGTAGAAAACATTCTCCTTGCTATCCCAAATTCCTTCCCATTGGGCTAGCTGATATTCAAATTCTGTACATAGTTTCATTCCTTACTTCCTTAATGAGAATATTTCTGGTGGGGGAAAACCAACATTAAGCCTCTTGTTATTTTCTCTTTCTGCCTCTTTAGAGAATGGAATTAACCAAATCCTTTCTTAAAAGCAATGTATAATAATAGAGAATAAGGGCTATTGGGAAAGGAGAAAACAGAGGAGGGAAAAATCACTAGCCAGCTTCTCTTGGGCCATGTGTAATGGTTGGGTACCTTTGCTCTAGGAATATACTCACCATTAATAGGACACTAAAGAATCCTAGAACTTGTCCTTTACTGGTGTATTAGCTAGACTTGGAGATGAAATGCCATTTGCTGAAAGTCTTCCACAACTAAGTTGTCTTTTATTTAAGATTCTGATGTAATGACTCATATCTTAGAGTCTCAAAAACATATCCCCATGAGATATTCTAATTTCTTAGTGTGGTGATTATATCTGAAACAGGAGTGCAAACTTTTTTTTGCTAAAAACACTGGAGAACAAAAAACAGTTAATCTTCCATAACACTGTTCAACTCTTCTTAAGAAACTGTTTGCTGATAAATTCTGCAGTCCTGTTTTCCTGTCCTGCTGGTTGATCAAGGGGTTCAAGGCTCAGGACATGGGCCAGCTTACTTCCTCCTGTTTTTATCAGGGCTACTGCAGCAGTGCTCCAGTGGTGGCAGCCTTGATAGCCCTCCCCTTTCTGTCCCTCTTTCCCTAATTCTAGACTTCAGTGTGGTCACCCTTTTCCTTTCAAAGACAGCTGTGGGAACATGAGAGCTCAGACTGTTATTTTGCTGTAAGGCAAAACTATGTTTTAAGCATTTAATCATTCCATAACATTTGAAATTACCACTTGCATATATATATAAAAGGTCACAAAAATGAAGGTAATACCCTCTTTTTTAAAAAAATCCCTGTATTGAGACTGTAGTTTAGATAGACAGATACATGATAGATGATTGATAGATAGATAGATAGATAGCTAGAGAAAGTCAGGAGTAAAAAAAAATTACCATTTATGTTTGAATAGTGGTTTACATGAGATGTTCCAGGATATGCGAGGTCAGTCTGGGAAAAGTCCAACCATTGTTAATATGATGAATAAGGTTTTCATGGCTTTGATGTAACCTGGCAGCCAGGGAGAGTGTACTGGAATGCACATGTATGAACAATGACGACTTCACTGTACTAGTCAGTGGGGGCAGTAGATGCTATTGAGTGAGCATGTATGGCTGTCACATTCAAAATGACTGAGCCATTAGAGCAACAAATCTGCATAAAATTTTGCATTAAGCTTGAACATTCCTCCATAGAAGCTATTTGGAGGATTCAGGAGGATTTCAGAGACAATGCCATGAATACAGTGCAAATAAAAGTGTGGCATAAATGCTTCAAAGATGGTCAAGAATCTGTTGAAAATGAGCCACATTCTGGAAGGCCTGCAAGCAGAACACCTGAGAATGTTGAATGTGTACAGACTGCAATGGCAAAGATCAGTGACTGACAGTGTGAGAACTAGAAGCTGATCTGGGGATTCCAAAAACTACTGTGTCCAAGATTCTGATGCAGAATTTTGGCATAAAACATGTCATGGTACAATTTGTTCCATGGTTTCTGCTACCAGAGCAGAAGGAACATTGAGTTGCAGTTGCTAATGACTTGATTCAAAATGCTATGAAGGAACAAGATTACCTCAAAAAGTTCATAACTAGACATGAATTATGGATCTGCAGCTATGATGATCCAAGAATGTAGGCCCAGTTGTCCTAATGGAAGTCACCTGGTTCTCCACTCCCAAAGCACAGCAAAATCACAATGAGATCAAGACCACGTTAACTGTGTTTTTTAATTGGGAAAGCGTTGTCCATCACAAGTATGCCCCTCCAAGCCAAACAATTAGTAAGGAATACTATCTCAGTTGAGTGATGCAATACATTGAAAACTGCCACAGCTATGGGCAACTGGTGATTGGGCAGCTTCGTCACGACAATGCACCCACTCGTGCATCGCCTGTCCTGCAGGGGTTTTTTTTGGTGAAATATCAAATCATCCTTGTGACTCAGCCCCCTTACAGCCCAGATTTGGTACCTGTGACTTGTGGCTTTGCCCAAAACTAAATCACCTTTGAAAAGGAAGAGATTTCAGACCACCGATGAGATTCAGGAAAATATGACAGGGCAGCCAATGGCGATTCCAACAAAGGATTTTGCAGAGTGTTTTTTTAACAATGGAAAGAGATGCTGGGAGAACTTTGTGAGGTCCCAAGTTGCCTACTTTGAAGGGGACTGGGCATCTTTGTTCTATGTACATCATTTCTTGTACCTTATACCTTCTTCAAAAAATGCCTCTATTTACATGGATGGATACTTTCTGGACAGACCTTGTAATGTTTGGCTAAAATATTTTTCTAATTTTACTCAATACTTATGTATAAACTAAGTTGATACAGTTCACAAGCTAGCTGGGGTCTTTTGTCTAGTGCTTAGCCATGAGCTAAAACTGAGCTTTTATTTTGCATGGAACCAAAGAATAATGTGGGTATTGTGTAGCCTATTAGCTTGACATTGCCACAGAAAACAGGCAGCTGAAGAAGCCTGTGCTATTCCAGCACCCATTCCTCAGAGCTCCTTCTTTCACATTCTTCTGCCTTGACTCCAGTTTATCTTACCTTCACTCTCTAGAAATAAAGTCACTTAAAGTCTGACCCAGCTACCTCTAGAAATGCTAAGTGCTTTATGGACATTTTCTTATTCAACCTGTAATACCTCTAACAGACCCATGGGAAACAGTTCCATTACTGCAGCAAAGAAAATTAGCTCCATGTAGTCTAAAATATCTACACACAGCAAGCTGATACAGCTACCAAGACAAGAAATCAAAGCCTAATCCATTAAAATATGATTGCCTCATTTCTTTGTAACCCAAGGGTTTGTTTTCATTTGTTTGTTTGCTTGTTTTGGTGTGACATTGTCATGAAAGTATGGATGCTATTTAGTAAATGGAAGAAGAGTACTTTAACCTTTCTGATAAAATTCAGCAAGCATGAGATTGTCACAATTAGAATCAGTTGTCTTTTCCAGATTTAGGTGACCTTTTCTAAGTGGAGCAATTAAAGTTTAATTAAACACAAAGAAGTTTAAGGTTTCACTCAAAAGCCAATTTCTAAATCCAAAATTTCAGTGCTAAGGCTCTGCTTACTTTTAACTGAAAAATAATTAAAAGAGGATTTTTGAAATATTGCATGTGCACTGGTTGATATAGTCTCATAAAGAGTTATTCAATAATTTCATTAGCTACTTTTAGATGTCAAAAGAAATATAAAACATTTGAAAAATGAAGTCATTGATAGTAAATGCTGCAATCAACTTTGCATGGCACAACAGTTGTCAGATAACATATGGAGATAAAAATGTTCAGTACTGGACTGTGCCTTTCATTTGTGGCATATGGGAGGAGGGAAGGATCGACAAGTGGCTTTGTAGGTCAGTGTCAAGTTAACTTCAGGAATGACACAGAGCAGATTAGCTTCATGAGAAGATCTGGGAAGGCTCCTGCATGTTCTTTTCACTGACATGAGAAAAACAAAGAATCTCAGGCCAGGTGTGTCCCTATTCACTGAATTAATTAATTAAGGATGTTTTCATCCTTAGTGAAAGCGCTAAAGATGGTTTAGGCACTTAAAAACAATAATAACAATTCTTACACTTATATGGGACTTAAGTGTTTGAAAACACTTTCATATCATTTCTCATTTTGTCCACACCCAGCCCATTATCTCCATTTACTGAATGCAGAAACACTCAGTTTCTCTGAAATTCAGGCTATAACCACTCAGCACCATGAGATGCAACATTGAGATACAATCCAGAATTTGCAGCAGATTGGAGAGAAACATTTGTGCCCTTCCACCCTGCCTGGCCCTCAAAGGCTGAGAGCAAAGCTACTGCCAGACCCAAGAGTCAGCAGTGTGAGGTTCTTGTGGGAATGAACTATTGACTGGACCTCTGGGTGGGGGTTAAGGACAGAAACGTCTGTGCCATTCAGCATGCCAAATTCCTCCTTTTCAGGCTGAGTCACGGTCAGATTAAGCGGAATGTGCACTGTTGTGAATTAGGCCCTGTGAGGTAGCCCAACACTTCCATCTCACAGAGCACGTGCAGTCACTCTGTAGGCGCATGCGCTGAGGAATGCACCTGCAACCGTGACTGTCGCTCACACCAGATTGGCTGCAGAGCACACAAGCCTTTATGAGGTCTCCCGTGAAAAATTTTACATTCTGACTCTAAAATGTCCACTAGGAATTAGTTCCGCCTCCGACCTAAATTGAGTTAAAAGAAACACATTCAACATTTTTCAAAAACCAAAGCATGAGTCCATTTTATAGATACAAGAATGCCAAGGTAGGCAATGGGTGCCACAGAAATATGGCTCCATTTTGAATTGAGCCAGAATTCATATCTTACCCACGTGAAAAAAATGTTCTCTAACAGAACCATAAGAAACTTCAATTTTTCTTGGAAAATTCCTGTTTTTTGTTTGCAGTGGTAAAGTTGAAACCTAAATATCTATTGGGAAGAACAACTTATTTTAGGAACCAAGTTACTTTGGATAGCATCATGGCTCCCAAATGCCCCACAGGAAGTGTTTTCCTGTGTTGTGCACAGGTACAGGTTTTTGTGGGTGGCTGCAGTATTTTTCATGTTATTTCAGAACACTGAAATACCCTTCTTACCACCACATGTTTACAAAAAGTCAACTGAAGCATAAAGAAACTGTCCAGCAATTAGAGTCAGTTTAGGGCAGTGATTCTCAAAGTGTGGGAAGAGGGCTCCTGGGGATCCTTCTCTAGGTCTTTCCTTTTCCAACCACATATCTGTGTGAGGCAGGATTTTGTTCATATACTTCAACCAAAACAACATATGGCAACAGTTTCAATGCAGAAGCAAACTAGAGAAGCAAACCATCTTTTGTTAGGCCACACATCAAAAAGATTTGTAAAAATATAAAACAATGCCATTCTTAATGAATTTGTTTTTGCTTTGCAAACTATAGGTTTTTGTCATAAAATATATTATTTATGTTTACATGTAATTGGTCTCTTATTGTAAATGAAATAGGGCCTTGACCAGGTGGCTCAGTTGGTTGGAGTGTTGTTAGTGCACCAGAAGGTGCGGGTTTTATTCCCTGGTCAGGGCATGTGCCTGGATTGTGGGTTCGAGCCCTGGTCAGGGCACATGGAAGGCAACTAACTGATATTTCTCACGTCGATGTCCTTCCCTCCCATTGCCCTCTCCTTTTTCCTCTTCTTCTAAAATCAGTTAAAAAACATGTCTTCAGGTGAGGGTTTTAAAAAATAAAATACTTAATATTTAAAAAATTTCCTAGTTGCAATTTCTAGTATTATAAATAGCAATAAAAATAACTCAAACAAAAGCTCTTTGAGGTCCTCAATAAATTTTCAAGGAGTCTTTTTTTTTAATTTTAACATTTTTTATTGCTGTTCAAGTGCAGTTTTCTGCTTTTTTCCCCCACCCCTGCCCACCACCCTGGTCCTCCCCACCTCTCTCCCCTGTTTCTACCCCCCGCTTTTATTACTGTCCATGTGTCCTTTATAATTGTTCCTGCAAACCCTTCACCCTTTTTCCCTGTAATCCCCTGCCCTCTCCCCTCTGGTCACTGTCAGCCTGTTTTCAATTTCAGTGTCTTTGATTATATTTTGCTTGCTTGTTCTTTTGTTGATTAGGTTCCTGTTAAAGGTGAGATCATATGGTATTTGTCTTTCATTGACTGGTTTATTTCGCTTAGCATAATATTCTCCAGTTCCATCCATGCTATTGCAAAGGGTAGGAGCTCCTTCTTTCTTTCTGCTGCATAGAATTCCATTGTGTAAATGTACAATCCTTTTTTGATCCACTCATTTTCTGATGGGCACTTAGGTTGCCTCCAGCACTTGGCTATTGTAAATTGTGCTGCTATGAACACTGGAGTGCACAGGTTCTTTTGGATTGATGTTTCAGGGTTCATATAATCCCAGCAGTGGAATTGCTGGGTCAAAAGGCAGTTCTATTTTTAGTTTTTTTAGTAAATTCATACTGTTTTCCACAGTGGTTGCACCAGTCTACATTCCCACCAACAGTGCACTAGGGTTCCCTTTTCTCCACAAACTCTCCAGCACTTGTTGTCTATTGATTTGTTTATGATGGCCATTCTGACTGGTGTGAGGTGGCATCTCATTGTGGTTTTAATTTGCATCTCTCTGATAGCTAGTGATACTGAGCATCTTTTCATGTGTCTCTGGCCCCTCTGTATGTCCTCCTTGGAGAAATGTTCAAGTCTCAAGGAGTCTTGATACCAAGAAGTTTGAGAACTGCTGTGTGAGGGAATAAAACTCCTGTTAAAACAGAAAGTAAATCACATTATCAAAAGGGACTAGTAAGGATGGATTTAAAATTTAAATGAAGAAATCAATGTTGTAGTTAAAGGAAAAAGGGATTCAGAGAGAAAAGATATTTTCAGTAAGATTAAGAAAGAAAACAAAGTCTTAGGCAAACATATGCAAAGACCAAATAATATAGAAAATAAACTTCAGGGAAAGGCCTTCTCCTTTTGAGACTTTCATGGGAACTTGTTTTTGAAGGGGAATTTGGGTGTATTTGCTCTAGTGGGATGATAGCAAAATCACTGGGAAGGCAGAAAAGGAGTTTTGTCAGCAATGAAAGTATTATGGATGGATCAAAATATTTGTAGGTCTAAAATTAACATGAGGTCTCAGATTGATACATGAATTGATTTTAATTAAAAGATAAGTCAGGATACAATCTAAATGTTTAATAATTGTGATTTGGTTAAGTGAATTTATACATCCTTATGATGATATGTATATTCAGCCAATTATGTTCTGGAAGAATATCTAATGACTTGAAAAAATGTTCACAAATTGGATCTTCCGGCAAGATGGAGGAATAGGTGGACGGACCGTACCTCCTCGCACAACCAAGATTGGAACAACAATAATTTACAACAATAATTTACAGATAGAATAACGCCCAGATCCGGCAGAGGATTTATCTGAATGGAAGTCGGGCAGCCAAGAAGTTGAAGTAGACCCGTAAATCCAGACTGGTAGGAGAAGACGAGCCGGGCGGGCGCAGGGCTGGCGCGGGTCGGCGGCGTGCGGAGGTCAGGGAAAGTTTGGCGCGAAATCAGCGTGACAGCCATCCAGGGTGCAAGAACACAGCGGTGATCCCTGAGTACACAAGCTGCGGCTGGCAGACCCAGTGGGGCAGCGATTGTGGACCAAGGCAGAGCTCACAGCCCAGGATCCCAGAGAAGGGTCTAAGCCCAGGAGAACGGAACTACCACCATTGTTTTCTCCCGTCCCCACCCTCACATATAATGTCACAATCTAGTAACTGGGGTGCCCAGCCCCGGTGAACACCTAAGGCTCTGCCCCCCACCGTAACAAGAGCGACCAGACCGGAAAAAAAAAAAGGAGAGGCGGGGGAAAAATATGTTTTCAACAGAGCAGATCAGTCCCCCAGGACTCATCCTTTTGAGCGACCAAGAATTAGCCAATCTATCAGATGCGCAGTTCAAAACACTGGTGATCACAAAGTTCACGGAATTGATTGATTTTGGGCGCAATATAGATGAAAGGATGCAGGTTACCATAAAAGAGATGCAGGAAGATACGCGGAGGAGAGCCAATAGTGAAAGGAAGGAATCTGAGTCTCAAAACAATACAGTGGACCAGAAGGAAGATAGAATCAACCAAGCAGGAAAGCATGATGAAATAAGAATTCAAAAAATCGAGGAAAACCTTAAAAGCATCCAGGACACCTTTAAACGTTCCAATATCTGAATTATGGGGGTACCAGAATTGGAAGGGGAAAAGCAACAGATTGAGCACATATTTCAACAAATAATAAAGGAGAACTTCCCCAATCTGGCAAAGGGAACAGTCTTCCAAGAAATCCAAGAAGCTCAGAGAGCCCCAAAGAAGTTGGACCCAAGAAGAAACACACCAAGGCACATCATAATTACATTAGCCAAGGTAAAAACGAAGGAGAGAATCCTAGAAGCAGCAAGAGATAAGGGGACAGTCACCTACAAAGGAGTTCCCATCAGACTGGCAGCTGATGTCTCAAAAGAGACCTTACAGGCAAGAAGGGCCTGGAAAGAAGTATTCCAAGTCATGAAAGACAAGGACCTACATCCCAGATTGCTCTATCCAGCAAAGCTCTCATTTAGAATGGAAGGGCAGAAAAAGTGCTTCTCAGATAAGGTCAAGTTAAAGGAGTTCATCATCACCAAGCCCTTATTATATGAAATGCTAAAGGGACTTATCTAAGAAAAGAAGATAAAGAAAAGACATGTATAGTAAAAGGACAGCAAACTCGCAAATATTAACAACCACACCTAAAGCAAAACCAAAAGAAACTAAGTAAACAATTAGAACAGGAACAGAACCACAGAAATGGAGGGCACATGGAGGGTTAGCAGCAGGGGGGTGGGAGGAGGAGAGAGGGGGAAAAGGTATAGAGAATAAGTAGCATAGAATGTAGGTTGAAAATAGATAGGGGGAGGGCAAGAATAGTACAGGAAATGTAGAAGCTAAAGAACTCATAAGTATGACACATGGACATGAACTAAAGGGGGGAAATGTGGGTGCGAGGGGGGGTACAGGGGGGAGGGGAGAGAAGGGGGAAAATGGGACAACTGTAGTAGCATAATAAAATATATTTAAAAAATGTTCACAAATCTAAAAGCATATTTCAAAACAATATTTGGAAAAATATAAGTGTAGAAAAAAGATAGGAAGGCTATAAACAAAAATGTTAATTTGGTAATCTCCGAATGATAACATGAGTGATTATTATTACACTTTTGTATTTTATTGTATATTTAATTTTCCCAAAATAATAACAATAATAATATTACAACAAACTTGTTTTGGTGGAGCTGCCTAACATTCTTGTTTTCTTCAGAGGGTCCGGGCTGGAGCCATCTCTACCCAGACCAGCCACACCCACTGAGTCCTCCCTAGTTTTAATAAATAGGCCCAGGAAGTCAGTCTCTTCCTTCCTCCTACAAGGGTCATGGGAGCACTCCATTTTGTTCTTCAAGTCAGCAGTTCCAGCATGTGCTAATTGATTGTATTCTGTGAATGTATAATTAGATACTTTGAAGCAGACTGATGAACTCTCCTTGAAATAATAAATGCAAATTAATGTGAAAGTATAACTCCAGGATTTCCTGTAAGAATCTTTTATTACAGTGACAGGAGTTTTTAGCACAGTACTTAGCACAAATAATTTATTGCCTCCGGTGGCATGTTAGATACCTTAGGTGACTGTTACTATGGAAACATCAATACCCATATACAATTTAATTCTATTCCCACAAGCTGAAATGAAAGTTGGCATTATCTTAATGTTACAGATGTGAGAATTGAGGCATTCAAAAGCTAAGAAGCTGGCTCAGATCCAGCAACAAACAGAAGCAGAAGAGGGGATACCAGTCTGCTGACATTCAAGTCAGGATACTTGTTGCCTCTTCAAACTGTGTGCTCTGCAAGTTTGGTTTGGCACAGACTTTTCTGTACTAGAGTACTACTGGGACAGTCTATTACAAGCTCAAGGTGGGAAAAGACAGTGTTGTTAACTAGAAACAGCAGGAGAAAGAAGAGGGTGCAATTAAGGCTCTGAATGAAGTGCCCTTAGGAGTAAAAGCCAACAAGCCAAGGCATGGAGTAAGTGTGCACTAGCCAGTCAGCCCTGCTTTGCCCAAGTAGGAGAAGCTCCAGCAAGCAGGAAGGGAAGGAAATGTCCCTGTGCATGAAAGAAAGAAAGAGTGCTAAGAAGCATTTAGACACGTGAAAGAAAGACTATTTCATTTTAAATAAATGTGGTATGGGAAAGAAATGCAGATCATATTTAGATGTCAGGACTGATATTTTTAAGTAGTAATTGTCAAACAGCAAAAGTTTCAGCAGAGTAGCTTTTCTTCTGCTTTCCCCATTGTCAGAAGGACATGATGGCCCTTCTCCAGGCCATCTAATCCTTCTAATCCTCTGTTTTGGTGCAGGGGGTGGGGTTGGGGGTGAAAAATTCCAGAAAACCTAGATAGAGAAGATCCACATTTTATGTGGAGGTTATAGTCTAGGGAAACAAAGTTACAGTCAAATGACTTAAAAAGGGGATTATTTTCTTACAAATTGGCATAAAAAGTCTACCCTCCCACTAGCCACCACTTTTTATTCTTTAATACTGTTTGTCAGTCATTGTAAATAATACTTAATAATGCCTTATATGAATAAGAAATAATTTTGGGGGGTTGTCCTGGCTTCTTAAAAATTTTTTTAAATCATTTTTGTTGTTGTTTGAATACAGTGTCTCCATTTTCCCACCAAACAACAAGTGCTGGAGAGGATGTAGAAAAAAGGGAACCCTCATACACTGCTGGTGGGATTGCAGACTGGTGCAGCCACAGTGGAAAACAGTATGGAATTTCCTCAAAAAACTAAAAATGGGACTGCCTTTCAACCTGGCAATTCCACTGCTGGGGTTATACCCTAAGAATCCTGAAACACCAATCCAAGAAAACCTATGCACCCCAATGTTCATAGCAGCACAATTTACAATAGCCAAGTGCTGGGAGCAAAATAAGAAATTATTTTAAAAGACTTTAGAATTTACACTATGAAACTGTTTGCTCTGGTCTTGGTAAAAGAATTATAGATTGCTCTAAACCAGGGGCCCGCATGTGAAGATGCAGATGGTAAATATTTTAGGCTTTGCAGGATACACAAAATTTCTTTAAAAATGTAAAAATCATTCTTGACTCAGTTGTAAAGAAACATAATTTGCTGCCCCTGCCCTAACCTAATGCAGCAAGCATAGGGCAGTAAAGGGCAGGGGCAAGAATGAATGGGTCATCAGTATCCACCTCCGTCCTCTCCACAGACACGGTCCATTCACTCACACTGAATCTCCAGCCTCTAAAACAGCGTCTACTATACATTAGGCCTAACTGTATAATTGTTGACTTAGTAAATGTAATTCCAAATTTGGATGACTAGAGACAAGTTGCAACTTGTTGAAAGTCTGCAGATCCTCCCCTCTTCACCCTTATAATAAATGTAATTCCAGATTTGGATGACTAGAGAGAAGTTGCAACTTGTTGAAAGTCTGCAGATCCTCCCCTCTTCACCTTTATTAAATGTAAAATATATTTTGGTGCTGATTTTTTTCTATTATGAATCTGAGTGTTGAGAATCTATAGCAGTGGCCTCTACTCTCTCCGGGCCAACACGAGTCTTGTCAATAATAAAACGACTAAATATATGACATAGCACAATATGTTCTATGTGTATGAGCATTTAAACAGAAAACAGTACTTAAAAGGAGTTAACATGCAACAGAGACTTCTTTTATGTGAAAATCATCCTGAATAGAGGAACACAGGTATTTCCTGGTAGAGTGGAAGGAAACTCACAGTTCCTGAGCCAATTTTATGCTAGTGTGCTTAATACATCATTTAATATAATCCACACATGTCATTGCAAGATAGAGAATATTATATTTTATGGGTAGAAAACTGAGGCTCAGGGAGACTGAATAACTTGCTCAAGTTCCAAAAATAAGTAAGTGACATATCAGGATACAAATCCAAGCTTATCTGTTCCCAAACTTCATGATCTTTATATTATATCTGACTGTGGTCAAAGTTATATTTTTAGCTCTATCAACAATTTGCCATGTGACCTTTGAGATGATTGCTTTACCTTATTCATTAAACACAAATATAAATAGCTACTCACCTCTCTGGGAGTTCAAAGAATTCATGAATGTTACAAAACACAGCACATAGCACTACCTGGCACTCAATAAATATTTGCTGAATTTGAATTTTGTTGAACATCTCAATTGGCTGACTCCCCTGAGAAAGGAAAGCAGAGTGTGTGGAGCCCTGATTTACCACCCTGAGAGGGAAAATGAAAGAAGCATGAAATGCAATGAAATGTAGTCGGGGGTATAAATATAGGCAAAGTGGGTGCAAAGCAGAATTTAAGGAATAGATGATGTTGGGTTTCTAGAAAAATTAACATAAACATGTATCAATGATTTTCAAAGGATTTTTGGTTTTGCTTTTGTTAGCAACAGAGCTTTTCTTCAGAAATCTTATTGCAGATACAGAGCTATTCTTTGCCTTGCTTGTGGGTTTCCATGGTATCCCTTGAGGAACTTTCATGGAACTCCTCAGGCCAGCTCAGGGCATGGTTTGAAATTTCCTGTTTTTATACCTTCCTCCTTCCTTAATACCCAATCTAACGTACTATTTACACTTAATGAAGGGTGGGTCTCCTCTTTCTCCTAATAAGAGTATGGAGACCTACTCTGCAGAGTATTTTCCTGTTGATGATTATCACACTCAGAGGTTGAGGCTACTTAGGCATGGTTTAATTCAGGCTTTAAATGATGGGGTCAGGAATCTGTGTCTCTCCATTTTCAATACTGCATGCTCTGTGAAGACTCAATTCTCAAGTCTCTTTCCATATATGGCAAACATGGCCACCAACAGTTTCAGGCTTGTATTATCCTCAGTACCTACAATCTTAGGAGAGAGTGATGCTTGCTTAATAGTACAAGTTTCCTTAAAGGATTTGATTGGCTCATCATCAGTCATGTGCTCATCTGGATCTAATTACTACGGTTGGAGCAATTCAGAATTTGATTGGGCAGGCCTGGTTCATGTGCCCAACCCTAGCATCTGGGGAAAGCCAATTCCAGCAGAACATGTGGACTGCAAAGGATGTGTGTGAAGGGTGATGGCCCAAAGTCAAACTGGGCACAGAAAAAACATGTCCACTCCACTGATCAGAGAGTTGATCATGATGGTGAGCAAGCCCGAGACAGGGAAATCTGAAGACCAGGATGACTAAAGTGATAATATTTTAAAAAAAAAGTAGAAGTAGAATTCAGGGACAAAAAAAAGAAAAAGATGAAAGAAATGTCCTATTAGTGTGCATTTCTACTTCCACAGGAGAAGAAAAAGGTTTATTTGGTCTCTGAAGGGAAGTTGAATAGATTGTGAAGCCATACAAAGGACTATTTGTCATCAGGATAAGACGAAAAGCAGTCAACAAGTGCCTGCATGAGGATTTTGTGTGGGAACCCAGGTTATAAAGTTATTGGGGAAAATTTCAAGAGACATTTTTTGCAGTGATTAAGTTGCCAGGGGTGAAAGAACAGAAAGAACAAGACATACACCTTAGGAGTAGAATAATTTCTTATTTATTTTGGACACAGTACCCAGAGGGAAAAAAAAGTAGAGCTGTTGACTGGACACAAATAGCACTAAGTCAACCAAAGATACAGACCACTTACATGGTAGTGTAGCATGGTGGTTAGATGCTCAGGTTCTGGAATCAAATAGATCTAGGGCTATACAGACTCTTCCTCTTATTGGTGATACAATTTTATTCCTTCTGGGCCATGGCTTCCTCATCTGGAGAATGGGAATAATAATAGTTTCTAGTTCCTAGACTTTAGTGATTTAGAATTAACAAGATAACATTTGTAAAAGACTTTGTACAGTGTTCAGCGCATAATACATGTACATAAATGTTGTTTATATCATTTAGAACAAGATGGTTGATAGATATAATACACTGTAGATATTTTATACTTGATGACATCAAAACAAGTCACCTAAACTGGAGTGAAAAAACTGAATTGCCTTAGAGATAAAATTGGAGGTGGGGTAAGGGAAAGTAGACTATTGTAGTGAAGAGACCAAAATACATGATATTTTAAAATTTGAAATAGAGCAAGTCATTGAAGTATATTTTTCATGCATTCATTCTTCATTCATTCATTCAAGAATGTTTTGCTAAGACCCATCCACTAAGTGTCAGGCACTGTAAGCAAGATGCTATGCATAAAAGGAATAAGGCAAAACTCCGGATCTTAAAGTCCTCACAATCTAGAAGAGGAAAGAGAGAAGGACATAAATGATAACAGAACAGCATGAGAAGAACCACACAGAGCTTTAATCAAAGTGTGTGACAGGAGCAGAGCAGCGAGCAGCCTATTCTACCTGAACATTCTATGACTCTAGAGAGCATTAGGATACAGTCTACTTCATACTTAGAGGTTGGAGGTATAGAGAATAAGAGTTCAGTAATCTGTAGTCTTAGAAGGTCACATCTAGAAGCAAAACTGACAAATGTTAATATATGTTGAAGCTGGGACTTCTGGCCAAGGTGGAGGCATAGATAGATTCACTCTGCCTCCTTGCACAACCAAAAGAAGGACAACAACAAATTTAAAAATAAAAACCAACCAGAACTGCCAGAAAATCGAACTGTATGGAAGTCAAACAACCAAGGAGTTAAAGAAGAAATATTCATCCATCCTGGTAAGAGGGGCAGAGATGGGCAGCTGGTGCAGAGAGGACTCACAGCAAGGCAGTAGCTGGTGGAGTGGGTGGTCCCATGTTTGCATGAGGATAAACCAGGAGGAACAACCGAGAAGTGAGACAGACTGCACAACCCAGAGTTCCAGGGAAGGGAAATAAAGCCTCAAAACCTATGACTGAAAAATCCTGTGAAGGTTGCAGTGGCAGAAAAAACTCCCAACCTCATGGGAGAGGTCACTGGAGAGACTCACAGGGTTCTAGAATGTACACAAACACACCCACTTGGGAATCAGCACCAGAAGGGCCCAATTTGCTTGTGGGTAGTGGAGGAAGTGACTGAAAGCCTGCTGAGAGCCCAGCCAACGGCATTGTTCCCTCTTGGACCGCCCCCCCCCTTGCCCGCAACACACACACACACACACAGTGCTACAATACAGCTACTGCGTGGGTGGCCCCGCTCTGGCAAATACCTAAGGCTCCTCCCCCTTACTACGTAACAGGCACATCCAAACAAAAAATATGGCCCAAATGAAAGAACAGATCAAAGTTCTAAAAACAGAACTAAGTGATGAAGAGATAGCCAACCTAGGGAATGCTGGTGGGAGCAGGGTGCGAGATGGAAGGAAATAAAGGGAAGAAAAAAATGGGACAACTGTAATAGCATAATCAATGAAATATATTTTAAAAATTATTGAAGCTGGGTGATAGTGGTTCTATTATTCTCCCCACTTTTATGTATCTTTGAAAAGATGCTTATAAAACTTTTTTTAAATGACATATGAAACCTAATGTCTCAGAGCCAGAAAAGAACAGTGAAGCAAAGAAGCACTTGGCAGCAGCCATTCCAGGAACTTACAGACTCGAGGAGAAAAGAAGAAATTCAGGCCTCACTTCATATGGATGGAGGAGTAAGCAGAAGAAAGTAAAGAGTAGGGGCCTGAGAAAGACATATTAAGGCAATGATAACAAGAAGAAAAGGAATAGAAATGGAAAGTGGGAGTAAGCAAGAAAACTAAAACAGAAATTCCAAACACCCACTTACAAAAAGAAGGGGAGGAGAAGGAGGAGAAATGAAAGGAAGAAAAGAAAAAAGAAAATATGATCAAAGCAGGCCTAGATGAAAGCATTAAGGGGAAGCTGAATAAAAAGGTTAAGCCACAAGCAAAAAATTATTATCAGAGATGAAAGAAATTAGGATTCAACTCCAAATGAGGAATAGTGAAAGAAAAACACAGAGGAGTGCCCCACAAGTACAGAGGGAGAATAAGAATTTCAAATAAGCTATACAACAATGTGTTGATTTAAGGTGCTGCAGTTTAAAGAAAATTTTTAGAGTGCAGTTAGTTATTTTTTAGGAAGATTCACATATACACCTTGACAAGTTCATTAGTTCATTTATTCATTTAAATAAATAGTTACTAATCTTGTTCTCTTAATCTTGCCAATTATAAGATGGACATGTTGATCATAGAGTTTAGAGCCTAGTAGCGGAGAAAAACAACTAAACAAGCAATGGTGATAAATTGTGCTATGTGCCATGCAGGTAAGTTTATATGGCAGGTCCTCACAGGCTGCCTTCATTTCCATGCAGGATGTTCCCCTAGTCCAGGAGCTGCTTCTTGGGCTTTGTAGGTGCAGAAACTTGATCTGTCCCAATGCCTATATCCTTCTCTTGGGGATGAGCACAGCTTAGCCAAACTTACAAAGACATAACCACCAGAAGTTTCATGTATTGATTTATAGTAAGAAAAATAAATATGAAAGATTCAGATACTTGTATTCTCTGATGAGCATATTCTTTCATGATAAACAAATATAAGTGGAGTTGGATTGCTCAGACAGAATGGATCACAGTAGGGGGAAGCCAGCTGGATGATCTTGTGCCGAGTGTCATGAAGCAGTGACAGCCCAGTGCATTCACCTGCACTCTAGTCATTATCTGCCTCATGGAAGACACTGGTGTTCACAGGTCAGGGCACGATCCCTCTGGCCACTGCTAGAGGAGGTGTCATATTCTAACTTTCTCATTATCTTTTTTATAGATTTTCCTACTTCTATTCACACATTCATTCTCCAGACATGGCTCAATTTAATTAACTATAATTTTTCCTAGATATAATCACAATTCAGTCTTCTCCTAGGTAATACGTGGGTTATATTTGGGCACTCACAATCTGTGGGTTCCTCTCTCTATAGGTCTGATTTTATCTTTAATGTTTTAATTATTCCCGCTTTCACATTCAAAATGTAATTTTAACCTCATTTTTGGGGTGTGCTCTCTATTTTCCACTTATTAGGGCACTCTCTAACCAGGGAAGTTTGGATTTGGCCAATGAATGGGAAGTCAGAGATCAGAGGGAAGAAGGAAAGTGAGGTAGGGATGTTTAATACCTCAACTCTCTCTTTCTGTGGTCACTGCGAATAGGCTCACTCTCCAAGAGCAAAAATCACAGCTGTTTTTGGGAAAGTCTTCTCTGTTTTTGTACTGTTTTCCCCTTTTGGCCTCATGGTGGTAAGAGTTGCCTGGTTTTGCTATTGCCAAGATAGTGCACTGTCCCTTGTTGGTCGCCCTACGTAAAGTCTTTTTATTAAACTCTCCTCAATTATCTACTTTTGATAGGCCATCTCTTTCCTGTTGGGACCCTGATATAGGTTGGGGTTGACTTTAAACCTAAGTATTACTAAAAGGAGATAAAAGTAAACAAGGCTGGAGCACAAATATGTTTATAACTGATTATATAATGATTGACACACAGAGAGATAGGAATTTAATTTGGGGGCCAGTGAAAGAACAAAAGTTAGGTATTTTTACCTTCTTACAAAAAGAAAGTAGATAAGGTAAAGTAAAATTCTGAATTGAAAAGAAATCTTAAGGAATGTCAAGTTTCTTAACAATGTGTAAAATTGAGGCAAGTTATGTTAAGTGATCCACCCAAGATCCTAGATTTGGCTTTCTCATTCCTAGTCTTCTGCTGCTTAACTCTATTTACCCTGGGGACATGATATTGTTTCCTAGAAGAAGGCAACATAGGTGTCTTATAGTTTTCTTTCACCAAATGAGTATTCAAAAAAAGGGATAGAGAAGGAGGTATGTGGTAATTTTATACATGCCCACATTTTCTTCATTTTCTTTTTATAATTTCTCTCTTTAAGAGGTGGAGCTACATTCTCTCCTTTTGAGTGTGGGCTGGATTTACTAACTTGCTTCTAATAAATAGAATATGGTAGAAGAGATGATGTGCTTTTTCCAATACTAGATCATAAAAGAAAATGTGATTTTCTCCTTGTTCTCTCTTGGACACTTTCTCCGGCAGAAGCCAGATGCCATGTTGTGTGGACACTCAAGCAACCCTATAGATAAGAACTAGGGCTACCACCAATAGTCCTTTCAGGGCACCATCTTGGAAGCAAATTCTTTAGCACCAGTCCAGCCTTCAGATGATTATAGCCCTGGATAATAGCTCACCTTCAGTCCAGAGCCAGAGTCACACCTCTAAGCTGCTTCTGCATTCCTAACCCACAAAAATATGAGATAATAAATGTTTATTGTTTTAAGTTGCTGCATTTGAGGGTAATTTTATTACATAGTTAATTAAGATAATAGGGAAGTGGAAGGAAGGCAGAACAAGAGAAAGAAGGGAGAAAAAGTAGTGGAGGTGGGGAGCTGCTTGTGAAACATTCTTGCACACCATAGCCAAAAACTGTTCAGAAAATACATAAATAACAAAAAAGGTTGATGAGCTGGGGAAGTGCCAGATCAACATCATTTGGAGCATAGAATGCCATGGTTTCTGTAAGAATATAAGAAAACATGCTTTATAGTTTAAAAACTTGAAATGTGTCTCTCTGGTCAGATCACAGTTTATACAAGCCCAATAAATAAGATTTTGTGGGGGAATATGATTACTCTTTATGGTACTGATCTCTGAAATCAAGAAAACATGTCCACCATTCCTAATTTCAGGCAAAGATAGATATATAGAGATCAATATGTTTATATAATACACACATATACAAGGTGGAGCAAGAGTAGGCAGTTGTTTGTATAAAAAATAACACCAATAATAAATAATAATATGACTCAACTGTTTTGCATACTCAAAACTATAAATCTATTTTCCCCCAACCTGTATATATATATACATGCAGGCAGGCTGTATTTGTATATTTATGTATGCATATACACATACATATACTCTCTTAAAAGAGGAACTACTTTTTAAAAAGTATTAAGTTCTCCATCATTTTTTTCTTAAAACTGCCTCTGGGTTCCAAGAGTTGACCTTTCCAGCTAAAATTCTTGTTAGAGTCTTTGCAGGAAATCTGGGAACTTAGAGGCTAAAGGAAGCTCTGCTAGTTCAATGTTAATATTTTTTCATTTTTTAAAAATGTATTTTATTGGTTGTGCTATCACAGCTGTCCCATTTTTTTCTCCTCTTTATTCCCCTCCACACTGCTCCCTGTTCCATCTGCATTCTCCAACCTTAGTTCATGTCCATGAGTCATACATATAAGTTCTTTGACTTCTCCATTTCCCATACTACTCTTGACTTCCCCCTGTCTATATTGTACCTACCATTTATGCTTCTCATTCCCTGTACCTTTTCCCCCATTTACCCCTCCCCACTGATAACCCTCCATGTGATCTCCATTTCTGTGATTCTGTTCCATTTCTAGTTATTTGCTTAATTCATTTTTGTTTTTGTTTTGGTTTTTAGGTTCAGTATTGATAGTTGTGAGTTTGTTGTCATTTTACTACTCATATTTTTGATCTTCTTCTTTTTCTTAGATAAGTTCCTTTAACATTTCATATAATAAGGGCTTGGTGATGATGAACTCCTTTAACTTGACCTTATCTGGGAAGCACTTTATCTCCCCTTCCATTCTAAAGGATAGCTTTGCTGGATAGAACAATCTTGGATGTACGTCCTTACCTTTCATGACTTTGAATACTTTTGTCCAGTCCCTTCTTGCCTGTAAGGTTTCTTTTCAGAAATCAGCTGACAGTCTTATGGGAACTCCTTTGTAGGTGACTGTCTCCTTTTCTCTTGCTGCTTTCAAGATTCTCTCCTTATCTTTAATCTTGGATAATGTAATTATGATGTTCCTTGGTGTGTGCTTCCTTGGGTCCACCTTTTTTGGGACTCTCTGAGCTTCATGGACTTCCTGGAAGTCTATTTCCTTCACCAGATTA
Source organism: Phyllostomus discolor (assembly GCF_004126475.2). NCBI lineage: Eukaryota > Metazoa > Chordata > Mammalia > Chiroptera > Phyllostomidae > Phyllostomus > Phyllostomus discolor. The sequence goes on from NC_040912.2 coordinate 49,151,444, forward strand.
GGGAAGTTTTCCTTTGTTATTTGTTCAAATAAGTTTCCCATTTGTTGCTCTTCCTCTTCTCCTTCTGGCGCCCTTATGATTCAGACATTGGAACATTTAAAGTTGCCCCAGAAGTTCCTAAGGCTCTCCTCATTTTTTAAAATTGTTATTTCTTCATTCTGTTCTGGTTGAATGTTTCTTTCTTTCCTCTGGTCCAAACTGTTGAATTGAGTCCCAGTTTCCTTCCCTTCACTGTTGGTTTCCTGTGAATTTTCCACTTTGAAAACTTTTCCACAGGAAAAGTGAAATATTCACTTTTCATAGCCTTTACTTCTTCCTCTATTTTGCGACCATACTCAACCAATTCTGTGAGCACCTGATTAGCAGTGTTTTGAACTATGCATCTAATAGGTTGGCTATCTCTTCGTTGCTTCATTCTATTTTTGGAGCTTTTGATCTGTTCTTTCATTTGGGCCATATTTTTTGTCTGGGTATGCCTGTTACATAGCAAGGGGCAGAGCCTTAGGAATTTGCCAGGGCAGGGCCACCCATGTTGCTGCAGTGACACTACATTGGGGGAGGGGTACAAGAGGGAATCCTCGGTTGTGCAGTCTGTCTCGCTTCCCAGTTGTTCCTTCCGGTTTATTCTTATGCAAACGTGGGACCTCCTGCTCCATAAGCCACTGCCTTGCTGTGAGTCCTCTCTGCCCCAGCTTCTCATTTCTGCCTCTCCTACTGATCTGGATGAATATTTCTTCTTTAACTCCTTGGTTGTCAGACATCCATACAGTTTGATTATCTGGTGGTTTGTTTTTGTTTTTAAATTTGTTTTTCTCCTTCTTTTCATTGTACGAGGAGGTGCAGTGTATCTACCTACACCTCCATCTTTGCTGAAAGTCTCAATGTTAATATTTGACGAGAAGATGGTTATCAGAGACTAGTAAGACTTGAAAATTATAGCCATTACCTATCTCAACAAAAGATTTAGTCTCAATGAAGGTCAGTTGTTCATCTTGTCAAACAATTCTATGTTTTGGGCCTTCATGAAGGACACCAAGTCCTTGTTGCTAAGTATAAATGCCTCCGTATGAAACTCCATTTTTTTTGGCTTTATGTTATGCTTAATACAAGACAAGGGGCCCTCTGAAGTTTCTGCTTCAAGTCCTCTAATTGGTGATTATGATATTTGGTGGCTGTCAGTCAGCTCAAGTGTGGATTATTTCTTTATAATCTCATTCCTTTCCATTCAGCTTTTATCTTCTCAGACTCAATGATGGGCAAACATTAAAGAAGGAAAGTCAAACACTGGCTGGTGTGGCTCAGTGGATTGAGTGCTGGCCTGCAAACCACAAGGTCACCAGTTTGATTCCTAGTGAGGGACCATGCCTGGGTTGTGGGCCAGGTCCCCAGTAGGGAGTACACAAGAGGCAACCACACACATTGATGTTTCTCTGCATTTTTTTCTCCCTTCCTTCCCCTCTGTCTAAAAAAATAAAAATAAACTCTTAAAAAAAAGAGGTAAAGAAGGAAAGCCAAGCTGAAGAAATATGACTATCATAAAATGTAGAAAAAAATTTCTTTGAACAAGCGAAGATTTATGATAAGAGAATTACTGCACTTTGTGCTTGGAATCAGAATAAAAAAATATTAGTAAAAAGAAATGATGAAAATGATAGGAGAGATTAACCTCATACTTTTCCCCCCAGAAGAAAGAGAAGACTACAATAACTTGTGAGTGACACAAAGAATCCTGGAGAGTGACTAATGTCCAGACAGTCCAGCTCTGAAAAGAGAGTCTGTGATAATTATGCAAGTATTAGGGGATGAACTAGGACTCCTTATAATTCTCTGGGATTATAACGTTGATTTTCCTAATGGGAGACTTGATTTTAAGTGGCAGAGGCAAACGTCTGAAAGTTAGAGGAGGAAAAAGAGAGTTCCGGAACAGATTGGCTTACCACTGCATTTGCCTACTGTTAAAATAAGCCTTTGGCATATATTTTCAGTCTGATTCTGGAGAAAAGGGAAGTAACAAAATCTATGATACTGGTGTTTTTGACTATTTCATTTATGGAAGCTAACAAAAGAATAGCAGTAATTGGAGATGCTCAACATTTTTGGATTCTGATTAAAATTTTTTCATGACTTCGCTGCAATGACTAGTAGTAGCAAGTGACAGAATAATACTTCAGGCCTAAAATTATGCTACAGAAAGATGGCAGACAAGACTTTCCAATATCTCATACCTAATTAATAGTAGAATGACCAAAAAGAACTTGAATAGTGCCTTTGTTTCAGGAGATAATCACCAATACAAAAAAAAAATAGCCAGCATATGGGTTGCCTTCTGTGTTAAACATATAAAAACACTAGGAAAATGTGATTGGAATTCTGATACATTATGAGCAAAGCTCAAATAAGGCAAGAATATTCACTCAACCCTTTGCAATATGCATAACAATAGAAACTCTGAAAATATACTGCACAGTAAAATGTTAATGAAATAATAAGCAAAAATTTCTGTGCATAATCAATGAAAGTAGAGAGTTATTAAAGTGGAAATCTACAGTTTAGGAAAAAGTGAAGCTATATAAATAAATGGGACACAATTAGAAATGGTAGCAGTTTGTATTGTATATCAAAAACTCAGGAGAAAATAATAAAGTATAATCCCAATTTGTTTTTAAAATAATAGTTATTGTTTCTGGATATTGGGAATATGGGAAGTTCTAATTTTTTCTTTATATTTTCTTATTCTTCAAAAATTTTATATATTATTATTTAAAATATTTTGAAAAATTGTGCTGCAAGTACAAGGCCAATACACTGCATAAAGAGCACATGTTAGTTGTAGCTTACAAAAATAATATTATTGTAAGAATGACAAGAACAGATGGAGCATGTTTTCATTTTGGTGACAAATACTCAAGTCTAGATGCAGTATAAAGAACTACAGAGTCACTGAGGAAGAAAAGGGGAAAATATAAAAAGAATGAGAAAAGGAAAATAAGTTTTTATTAGAGCCTTAAGAGTATGATTTTTTTTAACATACCTGGCTGGAGTAGCTCAGTGGATTGAGCTCGGGCTGCGAACCAAAGGGTCGCCGGTTCGATTCCCAGTTCAGGGTACATGACTCGGTTGCAGGCTAGGTACCCAGTGGGGGCCACATGAGAAGCAACCACACACGTTGATGTTTCTCACTTTCTCCCTCCCTTCCCCTCTCTAAAAAATAATAAATAAATAAAATCTAAAAGAAAAGCATAGACACAACATTTTTTAAAAAGTATGATTTTTTAAAAGGTGAATGGATGCAAAAATAAAATTGGCAGGAATATTAAATAAAAAGAATATTAAGCAGAGTTGATTTCCTATAGACTTTAAAATTATAATATTTGTACATTGTATAGAATATGGAGTATTTCTATTGAGACATTGACAGTATTACAGAACTCTAAACCTAAAAAGAATCTTAGAGTTTACCTAGTATTCAAATCCTTCATTTTATAGAAAAAAACTGAGGCCCAGAAAAACAACAATGTGACCCAAACTAGTTAGGGAGGGTTAGGATTTAAACACAGAACTTCAGCATTCAGTGCTCCTTTTGTCTGTTTTCATTGTAATTTGCACTGTATGTGGGCATCCTCTTACAACTTCCAAAAAGAAGGAACATTCATTAAGGCTTAGCCACGTCATGATAAATGCACATTTTAAAGGGATGTGTTGGACTTTTTTAAAACTGAAAAGGATTGGATAACAGGGAACCAAAAGAAAGAGGTAAGTTACTTCTTGGTTGAATGGAGAAAGTAGGGGCAGTGGAGTGGGCACAAGGAATGTAAATGAACTCAAATGCAAATCAGAAAGTATGAGTAAAAAAGAATAATTGAAACTGACCTTGAATCAAGGGAGGGAATGGACAGAACCAGATGGCTCTCTACAGAAAACTGATGATTGATGAAAACAATGAAATTTTAGGTGTTTGGGGTCTAAGTTTTACAGAAAGCTGAATAGACTCAGAAATCATCTTTTTCACAGAAATGGAAGTAGCAAAGTCTTCTACAAGTCTTGAAAGGAGAACAGAGGGTTAACAGAGTTCTTCTGTTCAGGGAACTATTACTTAAAACACTGACCACAGGAACATAAGTTGGATTTTAAAGGAATTATTTGATATAAAATCGTCCATCCAAGCCTTAGGAAGAAAATCCTCTTTAATAAGTATAAATAAAAATGCAAACAAAAATGTATAAAGAGTGGGTTGGGGATATTTAAATTTCAGTTTCTGTTACATAAGCAATTAATAAATGTAACCTATAAAAATAAAAATGGACAGAATTCCATTGAAGAAACTCATCAATATATAAATAATGCAAGGAGAAAAGACTGGCTTTTAAAAAATATTACAACTGTGAATGTTTGAGTTTCCTGTTTTTTAATATCACCCAGAAAAACTGTTTTAAATTAAAAATATTTATGAATTTTTATGAATAAAGCATTGGCAGCTTAAAGTTAAATCAAAAGATTGTCAAGTATTTTCTTCGTGACTAATTCTGACCCACTTCCCACTGAAATCAGAGGCTCCTGCAATATCCAATACTGGGGAGGACCAGACAGCAGTCCTGCACACTTCCAGGACAAGCGTTTTAAGAGAGGCAGTCCTATGGGAAGAGGAAGTCCTATGGGAAATGGCTACATTTGGCCAACTGCTGTCTCTGGGGTTTTGGCTCTGAGCCAAGGATCTTTCTAATAGTATATCAGCTGCTCCCAGCTGCTCCCACTCTGGCAGCCTTGCCACTAATATTCTCTGGCTCTATTTAATAGCAAAAAAAAAAAATGATGTGTCTATATCCAATACCAGCAGTCAACAAAAAGGACACATTTCCACTTGTTTCCAAATTAACTAGGTCTCCTAGTTTATATTCTTGCAAGCCATCATATAGTTCTTCATAATTTGTGTTCTATTTGTTTGCATACTGTCAGTTTCCCCAGACAAAATATAAAGACAGGAACATTTTACCTCATCCCAATTTTCTCCTTGTTTAACAGTAACTCTTAGCATGGTGCCTTGCACAGAATTGGTGCTATAAATAATGTTGACTTGTGGATGAATTCTCTCTCAGAGAGCCAAATACAGCCATTAAAGGAAATGTTCCTTAATCTATGTCAAACAGGTAACGTTTCATATTTTCTAATCCTGGAGAATGGTTGCATTTCAAATATCTTTCAAGGTTTATTTTCATTCATTTTGCTTAGTGCAACTCTCAGCATTAATATTTTTGATTCATTGAGATGTGCTCCAAAAATAGGAAACCAAATCTAAATACATAAATTGGCCCAGGAAATAGCATCCTGGATATATTATTATTCTTACTGATGATAAACTGTCTTCCCAATAGCTTCCCACCCTCCCTGGATTATTTCATGCCAAAAAAGGCATGCTTCTTCACAGAGCTCCTGGTTCTTTAAGTGGCAGCTTCTATTTAAATACACTGATAAGCCTTGTCAGGCTGTGCTGCAAATAAGAGTGAACTACTGTAAAGTAATGTTGCAGCAAAAACAATACTTTGGGTGGGTAGCTTCTCATGTTCCTTCAATCCTTCCTCATTTTTTGGAGAACCTTGTGAATTTAAAAATTGTTTTAAAGAAATTTTTTTAAAAAAATCATGAACTAAGAAAAGCTAAAAATATCATTATAACAATAACATTGTTACACATGCAAGCATACAGAAACAATAAATACATTTGATATCTTAATTACTAACACATGGTCTTACTTTGATGTAGCCCCTGGGAAATCATGGGGAATACTTATAGAGTTTATTTGATTTTTAGCTTGTGTTCATCTTTTAAGACAATAGGCTTATTTTATTAGGATCCATGGTGAATAACATATTTCCTGAGAAATACAATCTTTCATAGTCTTGAAGGACCAAACAGTGTCTAGAAAAAAATTATTTAACAAGATTTAACCTTATATGCCCTTATTGAGTTTTCATTTCAGATATTACCATAATTTTTCCAGTAGCAGGGTAATATCTTAGAAAGGATGAAGTTGCTAAGCTGTGCCACAAGTACATATTTTCAAATGATGTAGTTTATATATCAGAATCTTGCTGATAAATAGTTGGGAATCATTTGGTGGGAATATCATTTTAAATTTCCACTAAGCCTCATTTTTCTCATTTACAAAATGAAGGAGTTGCATAAGGTCAATGGTTTAAAATATTTAGAACAAACTCCTTTCTTCAAATAAAATAATTTGTCAAAGACTGAGGTATGCAATTGAATATAATTCCAATTAACATAGCTTGAAAATCACTAATCTAAATACTATCTTTTGTCCAATTGTCTATGAAATATTATCATCCCATTAATACATTCATGGTTCATATAAACAAATATTCACTGAATGCCTGCTGGAATTAGACTCTGCAAGGATTCTGCTATACCCTGTGCAAGCCAAGCCATGACCCAATGCTCCCAGCAAATTATTTTCCAGAGGGAGACCACATAATTCCACAAGAAAACCCCCAAAAGTTATAATACAAGTACAAAAGGATGCACCAAAGATGGAGGTAATACTTCTGCTAGGAGATCAAAGAAGTCCTCACAATGCTGTGACATTTGACCAAGAGGTAAGATTTCTGACTGAGGAAGATGCATGAAGGTTTCTAAATAGGGTGAACACATGAAGGTATGGAGGCAGGAAATTGAAAGACAATTTAAGAGAAAGACAAGGTTTCCAGTTTGGCTGTGGTATAAACAGCATGATAGGGACTTTGCGCTAGAGCTGGGAAATTCGGCTGGAATCACGTTACCAAAGTCTTTAAATTTGATGATAATGAGATTTGCCTTTATTCTCCAAGAATCATAAAGCCTTTTTGTGTGTGTGTTAGCGAAAAATAAAATAAACAGCCCTGGCTGGTGTAGTTCAGTGGATTGAGTGCCAGCCTGCAAACCAAAAGGATTGCCAGTTTGATTCCCAGTCAGGGCACACGCCTAGGTTGCAGGCCAGGCCAGGTCCCCAATGCAGGGCACAGGAGAGGCAACCACACACGGATGTTTCTCTCCCTTTCTTTCTCCCTTGCTTCCCCTCTCTAAAAGATAAATAAAATCTTTTTTAAAAAGAAGTTCCATTTTTTTAAAAAATGACATAAACAGAAATGCACCTAGAAAAGAGTTCTCAAAATAATGTGCAATTAGAAATGAGAAAGACTGGAGACAAGAGGGTTAATTAGAAAACATATTCTGGTAAGAAGTGATGGAAACCCAGTCTGCTACAGTGCAGTGCACTGAAATGTGTCCCCCAAAATGTGTATGTTGAAGTCCTAATCCCCAATATGATAATATTTGGAGACAGAGCTTTTATGGCACAGGTGGCAAACGCAAGGCCCGCAGGCTGAATCCGGCCCTCCACCTCGTTTTATCCCACTGGCACCTTGTTTATACTGAGCAGCAGTGCCAAGCTCTCACTTAACTGTTGAGGGGTAGTTACATTTATACACTCCTAAAATTACATTCGGCTTTTTGAAGGCAACCTTGAGGCTGATGTGGCCCCCAGTGAAAGTGAGTTTGACATGCATGTTTTATGGGGTTATTAAGGTTACATGAGGTGATAAGGGTAGGGTGCTAATCCAATAGGATCAGTGGTCTTATAAAAAGCGGTGAGAGAGAGAAAGAAAGAGAGAGTGTGTCAGTCATGTGAGGACACAATGAGAAGCCAGAAAGAGGGCTCTCAACAAAACCTAGCTGGCACCTTCATCTCAGACTCCTAGCCTCCAGAACTGTGAGCAAACAAACTTCTGCTGTTTAAGCCACCCACTCCACAGCATTTTGGTATGGCAGCCTGAGCATACTAACACAGATAGCAGCATCAGGAATAGCATGGAGAGGACGAATGTCAGCAAGACACCATGGGAAAAGAATCAACAGGATTTGACAACTAATCCACTTTGGGATGTGAGAGGCAAAGGTCAACAGAGGCTCTGAGTCTAAGCCTGTGACTAGAAGGTGTTATGATGCTATTTATAGAGATAGAGGGCAGAGGGAAAAGAACAATTCTGAAGGGACAGAGCTTAATTTTAAGTTTCTGACAAGTTTGGTGATTGAACTTGAGGTACTGGCAGCATAGCCACCCAGAGGCTTCTAGTAGGTAAATGCAATTATGGATTTGCTGGTTAAGAGACATAACTGAATTAAAAGTCTAAATCATTTTAGAGTCATCTGCAGAGGAGTAACACCAAGGACTGCTCATGAACAAACAAAAACATTCATGCACAAAAAGATATAAATAACCACAAGTCTACCCCAATGACACCTAGCATTATTTTTGCTATGTATGTCCAGCTTATGTGTACTTTTTTTTACAAATTTTAGAATTTGAGCAGTAAGAGTTGAGAAATGCAGAAGGTTTACCTTTAAAATGTTAAATAAAATGTAGTTTAAACACCCCAATCTGTTTCTGTTGGCCAAAAAAAAAAAAAGCAAAAAGAAATTATTAAATCATACAGTTCAACAAACAAAAGACACTATGACTCTGAGGCAGGGTTAAGGGTAAATTGTTCTTCAGATAAAGCTCATATTAGCTCTAAGAGGACTGAAAGCAAAAATGAAACATTCTTTCCCATCAGGATGCTGACTGGCAAGAGAATTCTACACCTTGGAATCTGGGTCTTTGAATTTCACAAGTGACAATGGGGTAACTAAACTGGAGAGAGAAAATGAGGAGCAAAAAGAGGAAATAACTGATAGAACAAGATATTATAACACGAAGGAAAATTTCATAAACATTAAACTATGTTACATTGTACAATACATAGAATATTTAGAGAATGAGTACTTTGAAGGTCCTTCCCTTCAAGTAAAAAGTGCTACTTGTCTAATGAACAACTGATTTCTAAAATTCATAGAATCTGAAGATGCAGGCTTAGGATTTCCTACCAGATGTTTAGCCCACTAAATAGGGACTGGAAAAATCTTGGCTATATGGCCCCCTGAACCCAAAAATAAAGAGTTGAATGGAACGCGGGGATGTCTGTAACTTAGTACCTGCTATAGAAATTCATACTCTCTAGTTTAACACAGTAATGTGAGTATTTTGTTTCCATTTCCCAGAAGCAAGCACTTTCAATTATTTAAACTATTTGTTTTGCTCTTTAATGACATGTTTCTACCATAAATAATATATATGCTACTATTTCTTGATTCTCCAATTCAGACATCTCTATTGCTTCCTGTGATGGGATATTAGGGTTTACTGCTCTTATTCCACAATCCCCAATGCAGACACAGATATACTCTTCCCTTTTTCCTTTTCTGCCCTGTGTCACCATATAACACTTTTTAGTTGTATCAGTACTGTTTTTTTTTATTTAATGATTACATAAAGATTGCCTATGGCTAAGCTACATAGTGTTCTTCGATTTTATTTCCTTTCTTGTTTTCCTTGGAGTGGACTGTGCTGTTTTTCTTCAATTGTGTAGTTTTCTCTGGAATTATCTTTTATTCATTTCTCAAACCCTGTGCTAGAGGTGTAGTGTTTTTTTTTTTTTTTTTTGCAATATAACCAAACATACTAGATAATTTATCATTGCCTTCCTTTTTCTTTAGGGACATCCTTCTGTATCTCTTTGATTTCCTGCTTCAGTGGGACTTGATGATCTCTACACCTGCTGAAAAGGCACCCCAGGCCCCTCCTCACCATTATCCTAAGAATTCCCTTACCCTTTGTTCCACATGCATGCCCCCAACTTCTTCTTTCTTTCTCCCTCCTTGCATCTTTTTACTCAATAAATTTTGAGTGCCATTATGTTCTAGGTATTTATCTGTGGATCAAGGAGGACTAGTAATAGGGAGTTCAGTGTTGGACAGGTTGAGTCTGAGGTGCTTATTAGACATCTCAAGGCAGCTGAATATAAAACTTTTGAGTTCAGAGAGGTAAATCTGGAGGTATAAGTTTGAGAATCATTTACACATAAATGGTTTTTAAAGCCACTGCACTTAATGCAATTGAACATGTAAGGTCAAGAGGATAAGACTCTTTTACTACCCAGCAAAAATACTACAAAGACGTGTACAGGGAGGTAGGAGAACCAAGAAACAGTGGTATCCTGAAAACCAGGTGAAAAAGCATTTCACTTTGGCCTCCTCAACAGGGCTGCCAGCAAGGAGACTTTCCTCTCAGGGAAGTCCCTGTCCCTCTTTAAAGGGTTTTCAGCTGATTAAGTCAAGCCCTGGATAAACTCATTTTGTATTGACTCAAAATCAATTGCTTTGGGACCTTAATTCATCTGCAAAATCTCCTCACCTTTGTCATATTTTATTGGATAGAAGTAACAGGGACTAATCACACTCAGGGAAGCAGATTCTACAAGCCCTGGGTAACAAGGGTCATGAGCCCAGGGACCCTAGAATCTGTGTGCAACTGAGTGGTTCAGTTGAAAGGGAAACAATGACACAAGGAAGAGGTGGCAACTGCAGAAGCAATTTCCCTGAGGAGGGAACAGGATGGAGCACAGGCAGACAGAACATGGACATCTGAATTAATAAGCAGAAGTACAAATATATGAGTGCAGGCACAGGTAGGCTGGTTGATGTGGTGGGAGCACATGTCAGTTCCCTTCTGCTTACTGGATCCTATATATTCCTATTTCTCAATTTTGTTCCTTGTTTTGATAAAACTTAGGAATCTTGAGAAAAGATAATGGGAGTTTGTATTGTTTAAAAATTGACATATCTGAAAATGTCTTTATCTACCTTTATTTTGCTGTATGTAGAATTCTAGGTTGGAAATAATTTTCCCTCAGCATTTTGAAGATATTGTTCCATTGTCTTCTAGCTTCCAGGGCTATTACTAAGAAGTCTGATGATTTTCTGAGCTTTTATGCTCTTCTGCTTATGTTAGTGTTCTAAAATTTCAGTATTATAGGGTTGGTGAGGGTGTTTTTATTTGTTGTTTCAAGGGCCTGTTCACAGGCTCCTCCAGTCTAGAAATCTATATACTTCAATTCTGGAAAAAATTCCTGTATTTTTTAAACAATTTTCTACATTTCTTATTGTTTGTTTTTCTTGAGCTCATATTGACCTTTCTTTGTTGTTATTTTTCTCTGCCACTGTCTAGATTTTTTCTTTTGTTCTATTTTCTGATAAATTTCCTCAACTTTATTTTGAAACTTTTTATAGATTTGTATAATCATAGTTTAAATTTCTAACAGTTAATTCTTATTTATTCCAAATATAGAATAGTGGCTGGACAGCCAAACTGCCTGGGGTCCTATCCCAGTACCACTTGTCAGCTATGTGATCTTGGACAAATTATTTAACCTCTCTGTGCTTTGGTTTATTAATCTACAGTGTAATAACATATATATCTCATAGAGTTTTTGTGAACATTAAATGAGGTAACATATTAGGTGCTCTGAGTCATATCTGATAAGCAAATGCTAATTAATATTTTTGTTATTATTGTATATCTGAGGATATTAAAGTACTTTACTTCTTTGAGGTACTTTTTTTTTAGTTCATTTATTTTGGTCCCAGTCTTTCATACTAAAAGTTTTTATTGGACACCTAGTGATTCTTACCTGAATTCATGTTTGTGGAGGTGGTAGTGGTTACTGACTGGTGAACTTCAAAATAGGGTGAGAAGCAAGAGAGTTGGGTTTTTCATCCTTAGATATCAGCATCTTTACTTCTTGTCTATTCTGCTGGTCAGTTCCCTAAAGAGGAGTCCTCTGATTTCCTGCTTGGAAGGGTGAATCTGGTTCTCAGAAATTTGGGAGTCCAGTGAAGAGGAAGGCCACTGATAAGTAGCTCAACAAATTGGAATCAAGTCCTTTCTTTTCAAAACAGTTACCTTATCCCCATAATCAGCTGTGAAAACCTCTACAGAAGGTCAAGTCCTCGATCTCCTGCTAGGCATGAAAGGGAGCAGTTGCTGGCCTAGGTAGGACAGAGGAGGGGTCAGAGGGTGGATGAAGTTATCAGCTCCCCATTCAAACATTTCATTAATCCTCACTCCTCATCCCTCTTAGAGGCACGTGGTGTCTCTGGATTCTGTGCTTCTGTGCTCTGTGATACAGATGTGATCTTGCTTCTGGCCGGCTTCCTCTCACTGACCCCGCACCCAAGCTTAGGTTCCAGCATTCTCTAGTTTGCTAAGTTGGTTCCAAAATTCTAGTACACAATTCTCATCTGCTCTTGTCTTTTCTCCTGTTTTTTTTTTTTTTATCTTTTGTAATTACAACATTTTTTAAAAGTTTAAATTGTGGGGAAATACAGGTAACAAAGCTTACCATCTTAACCATTTTTAAGTCTATAGTTCAGTAGTGTTAAGTATATTTACACTGTTTTGCATCCGATTCCAGGATTCTTTCATCTTGCAAAACTGAAACTCTTTACCCATTAAACAACCCCTAATTTCCCTTTCCCCTGAGCTGTTTGCCACCACTGTTCTACTTTGTTTCTAAAAATTTTGACTACTCTAGATATCTCAATAAGTGGAATCATATAGTATTTGTCTTTTTTGACTGGCTTAATTTTAGTTAACATAACATCCTCAACATCCACACTGTAGTATACATCAAAATTTCCTTCCTTTTTAAGGCTGAATAGTCTTAAATTTTTATTATTTTAAATTTTATTATGGTCTCTTGTTCTTTTGTCCTTATGACTTTACAGTTTTATTTCCCCATTCCTTTAGCCACTATTTTAGTGGAATTTTAGGAAGCAGAGATAAAGTTGTTAGTCCAACCTAGTCCTTAATAGGAAAGCCATATCCAACTTACAAAACGGACCATTTAAGGATATATTCTCTGTTGTTTCTTAGGATCTCTTTAACTTTATAAGATGATCTTTCAGCAGATACATTGTGGGGTGCCTGTACGGCATGCAGTGCCCATGTTTTACACTTTCTGCTGAAGAAGCTGTCTTGTCATGTATTTATAAACCTGGCCACTTCCTTATCCTGCACCCCACTGGCCACACTGACTGAACCAGGAGAGAGCCTCTCACTCAAGGCCAGCCAATCCACTGATGGTCAAGACCAACTAACTGGATTCTGTCTCTGGATAATACCAACTAGAGCCACCAAAACGGTAGTCAATGCTGAACTGCTATGGTATATAAAACTGTGAGTGATGGCCACAGTGGGCCTTGTGCAAGCACAGTGCCTGAGTCCTTTCAATTTGCCATTTTTTCTCCTTAAGTGGGTATATATTTCTTGTATAGACACTTGATCAGGATACATCCTAATCATTGGTAAGAAATGCTGTATGATTGATTGGTCATAGTTATTATTATTTATTGTGAAACTTGCCCAGACTATTGATTTGTCCATGCTATTGGTCTGTTTTGGCAATGGCATATAAACAAATTGATGTCTCTGTCCAATACTTTTTTAATTTCCCAGGTATGAAAACAAATTTGGTATCACTCTTATTTTATTCCAATGTTGAACTCTTGGAGTTCTTTTGCAATTGCTCCCTGATTTTCTGAGAAAATAATGCAAATTGCTTTGTAAATCAACAACCAAAGAATCAATACCAGTGTGTTCTTTTAAAGAATTTGAAGATAAATAGTCCCCATAAGCCACTGTCACTGCATGCCAAGGATCAAAAGAAAATGCTGAAAATGAAAGCAAAGAAAATCATACTACATTACCAAAATGGTTATGTGGTAGTGAATAAAAGCCAGACTATGATTTGAAAAGTGAACATTCATTCCAAGAACAATATTAACATAATAGGAATATCAGGATCAAGCTTTACTTTTTCAGGTGATGGTTATTGATATAAGAATTGATGTAAATGAATATTGTTATAAGAGAACTGTTTGCCAAGATATTTTAAATCCAACAGGTCTTCTTTTAATATCACACTATTACACAATATCACAGTATGGGAGAGACCATATAGGTCACCTAATCCAATTATGCATTTTATGCTTGACTCACTTCTTTTCCCCTAAGAAATGACAGCCACACAACCCTGGCAGTGTATTTGATGACAGAGCCATCCATCATGCCTCATATAGTAAACCCACAAAAAGGACTAAATACATTTTGAAACACAAATCAGGAAGCTACTTTGAAATATGGCTCTTGTAAATGTTTGGAAAAGGAGTGTTCTTCTCTCCTGCCATTTCTGTGGGAAGGGGTGTTAAGCATTGTGACAGACACCGATTATTGTTCCCAGAATTGGTTCTCCTTCATCTCCAAATGTTTACTTGGCACATGATTGCTTAAAATAAAGATTACATTCCCAAGCTTTCCTTTTAGCCATGTGTTTTAGTTGTTATTGCTGTGTAACAAATTAACCCAAAACTTGGAGAATTAAAACAACCTTTTTATATGCTCACAGATTCTGTGGGTCAGGATTTCAGACAGGGAATCACAGGACTGGCAGTCTCTGTCGTACTGGAATAACTTCTATCAAAACCCTCACAAGCCCTTTCAGATTCAGAAGAGGGGAACTAAGACTTCAATTTTTAATAGAGGAGTGGCACAGTTACAAGGAAGAGGCACACATGAAACAGGAAATATTTTTGCAGCCACCTTTGGAAAATGCAATTTGTCACACCACAGATGTGGCCATCTTGACTAAGTTCTGGCCAAGAGGATATAAGAGTACTAGGTGTGTTTAACTTCCTGGAAGTGTCCTTAGAGATGGGGTGTGTGTGGTGGGGGGAGTTGGGGGCAAGTTCCCTTCTCTTTTCCATTTTCCTCTTGGCTGAAATATGGATGAGATGACTGAAGATGGAGCAGTAATTTTGGACCACAAATTGAGAATTACAGAGCAAGGTTCTGGAAGGAGCCTGGGTGCCTGATGATCATGGAACCACCATTAACAGTGCTGAACTGCTTACATTTTACATTATAGAGAAATAAGCTATCGTGTTTAAGCTACTGTATTTTGCACTTTCTGCCACATACAAACAATGCTCATCTTAATAAAAAACACCATGAATAAACGCAGATGATGCAAATTTGTCTTAAATTACTAGAGCTATAAAGATAATAATGCTAACTTGGTTAGAGTTTGACAAATATTGTGGGCCATGCAGTGAGGATTGTGGTATAGTATTTAATAAAAGCTTACTCCTTAAAATGCTTGATGCTTACAAATAGAAGTACATTACTATATTTAAAAACATCACTATGAGATTGAAAAGAAATGGAAATAGAGAAAACATTCACCCTTGGAGTGAATTCAAGTTGGATTATTTAAAAAGGTTAATATCAAGAAGTATTTTTTATAAAAGGGACTATTTTGTTACAATTTGATTTCTAGTTTGTAGTCTCTGAGTAATGAAGAAAAGATAACTCAGAGTAAGTTAGCTTGCTGTTCCTGTATTTTATTTACAATAATATGGTGGCCATTGTAGAAAATGACATATGTTTTTAAATAGCATTTAATTGGCAAAAACCAATTTTATAATTCAAAACTGTAAACATTTGCAGAATTGGCTTCATTTCAAAGTCAAGACTCTACTTTGAAAGAACACATCTCTAATTCCATTTCTCTTTATACTGAAGTATTCTTATTTTTGAAGATATTCAAAATCACACAAGGCCTAAGGGAAAGTCTTAAAATAAATAATTAAGAGCCTAATCAAGCAAAGCTTTTCCTGCTTCAGGACCATCTGTCCTAACCATGACATTTTATTCCAGTTCCTGCACTATCCTATTTGAAAGGTATCCACTAACTTTGATAGGTGCCCCACAATAAACGGTACATTTGTCTCAATAAGTAGTAGTAAATGCATAGGGTGGAAAATGGAATAGTATCATTAAAGCGAAACATAATAAACAGGATGGATGGAGAAAGGCTGGATAAAATGTGGTGAAAGAAAAAGGAAGGTGTCACAAACATTTTTTCTTTATCCAAAGAGAACCAGTATCACTCTATGACTTTAAACAAAAGACATTACAAACACTTATCAATGCAACTAGATTCTCGGAAAAAAATAAAATGCCGCTACCGAGGTGGGGGCTTAAGATTCAGGGCAAACCTTGTGGCACCAGCGTGGGTTCCCCCTGGTGAAAGACTCATGAGAATTCGGCCCTGTGGCCCGCCCGCTCGGAGCGTCCGGACAGGTGTACGACTAGGCAAGGCTGGTTACGGGGCCCGGGGGCGGGGGCACAACCCCGGGTACTGTGAAGTGGAGGCCCCACGCCTCAGCCGCGCGCGCGGGAGCCACGTTCCCGCAAACCCGCCCGCCGGCTGGGTTACCATGGTTTCCGAGGGTCACGTGGGCGCACGTGGGGGGCTCCCTCCCGCGCTGCGGAGGGTGGGGGCGGGGCGGTCCGGGCGGGGTAGAGAAGCGGCCGTGGTGGGAGCAGGAGGAGCCGGAGATGCTGCCAGCCCTCCCGGGGCCGCGCTCGCTCAGCTACCGCCGCCGCACCGAGCAGCCGCGTGCTGGGCCAGCCCTGCCGCCGACGCCCATTACGCCACACTAGCAGCCGGTAGCGCTTCCTGCACCCACGGCGCTTGGTGGGTGCCGGGGGGCCCAAGGCTTGTCCGGGGAGGGGGCGAGGGCGGCGCGCAGGCGCCCGCCGCCCGGAAGGCAGGATGAGCATCGAGATTCCGGCGGGACTGACGGAGCTCCTGCAGGGTTTCACCGTGGAGGTGCTGAGGCACCAGCCCGCGGACCTGCTGGAGTTCGCGCTGCAGCACTTCACGCGCCTGCAGCAGGAAAACGAGCGCAAAGGCGCCGCGCGCTCCGGCCATGAGGGCAGGACCTGGGGGGACGCGGGCGCCGCCGTTGGGGGCGGAACCCCCAGCAAGGGGGTCAACTTCGCGGAGGAGCCCATGCACACCGACTCCGAGAACGGGGAGCAGGAAGAGGAGGAGGCCTCGGAAACAGGGGCGTTCAACGGTGAGGACTGACCCCCTGCCCGCTCCCTCTCCCCACAGCCTTTCTCCCCTGTGCTCTTGAATTCCTCATCTTTGCTCACCCACTTCTTCCCGCATTATCCACCTTCCCTACCTTCCCATTTCCCCCACCCCCTCAGCATCCATTTCTGACTCTCCTATTCGCCCACCTTCCTACTCTTGTCATGCCTTTCCCCTCGTCTCCTCCTGGAGTGGGGAGCTGAAAGGTAAGGGTTCTCTGCCCGTCTGCCCCTCTGGCCCTGAGCTGTGAGGCCGAGGACGGTCGGTTGGGGGTGGGCATCTGCAAGACAACTTTCACTGTGGTTGGAGATAACTGCTTTGGACGGATACCATTGTGCATAAAGAAACCTGGCCCGCTTGGCATCCTCTTTCAGCCCTTATGTTTATTAATGGAGTGTCCTAAGCGAAACCGCGAGGAGTGTTCGATTGGATTGGCTTTGTTGTTAGGAGTGCAAATTCTCTAAAAGGAGCATGAAATTGGGGAAGAACAAAATGTATGGTAATAGCTTTGATATTCTTGGAAACAAAGTAATCCCTTATTTTCCAATTTACCAATTCTGCGTTGTGTTATTTTTGGACACACAACAAAGGATCCTTTTTAACCTGTAACGTGCTGGGTCTTTGGAATGAAGAAACGGGGTAATAGTTTATTTTTCATATAAAACAAATATTGAGTGATTCGGAGCCGTTTTAAAAAATAAACGTTTGAAAAACACTGTAGGAAGTTTTGAAAGCTTGGTAAGTTGTCTTTAGAATTAAAAGCCAGTGAGTAATTGCAAAGACTGTTCCAGACACTGAAGCTAGAAAGATGAATGGGAAAGAAAAAGGAATTTTCTCAAATAGCTGCTCCTGGCAAGTCCCACCCCTTCTGCTTACAACCTTCTTTCCCTAACACACACCCACATTTGCAGCCTCCTGTGTTTACACAAATGCGTAAATCCCATCTTTATGGCATCACAAGTTAAAACAACATGGTGTGCACTGTGCAAGTGTTTCTTTTTGTGATATAAGGCAAACATGCATTCAGCATTGCAGCAGCTTTTATTTACTTACACTACTTGTGACTTCTGTGCCTGCAGTTCATTTCATATGATGAAAATAGTTACAAGTGTCATCTTGTGTGTGTACCTAGGAAGATGTTTCTTTGCAAAGTTGTTGAACCCTATTATAAAATTAAAGTATTTTTAGCTTGTTCAAAACAGTCACAAAATCCCTGGAAGTTAGTGCTCTGTGAAGATAAAGGGAAAGGGTGTTACTTAAAAATTTTAAATCAGTTTAAATTTTTTTGTACAAGAATTTAATCAAATAATTTTCTTACTAGAGGCAAGAAAAGGATAAAGGAATACATATTATAAATAAATGAGGAGAAGCCATTAATGGATAACACGAAAGACAGAGGCATCTAATGTTATTTTTTTATGCTTCCAACACACACATGCACACATATGTGCATACCCATGCACATGCACACACACAAAGGGAAAAAAGAGTTGTTTCCAAGATTGGAGGAAACTGGGAACTAAGGGAGTTGTTAAAGAACCTGTATGTGCTCAATACAATTTAGTATAACTAAAATACTTTGTATAATGCTTTTGAAGTACTTGGCATTGATGATTCCAGTTTTTCCTTACAGCCACGTATATTACACACAAGGCAGATTTCATTTCTATTTTGCAATGAAAAAATAAGTTACTAACTTCTGAACAGCAGGGATCATTTTGTATGGTTTTATATTTTCCAAGGCACCCTTATTGTAAAAATTACTGAGTGTGAGTTTTAATACATACTTGTTAACTGATTATACCACCTTCAACGACTTAAAAACTTTTTTGATTTTAACCAAATGCAATTTGATCGTTACCTAGTACACACGTATACACACACACACACACACACACAAAATATCAGAAACTTTGGCAGTGGTACTTCCCTCTACTAGGTGCAGTAGATAATGTCTACTAGAGTATTTTCTGTTATAATCCTCTCCTTTAAAAAAATAAATTGTATTGAGACTTGGAGTTTAAAAACATTTTCAGGCTGCCAGTGGTCGGCAGACTTTTTTGTAAAAGTTCAAGCAGTAAATACTTTATTTAGATTTTGTGAGCCACATTTGGGCTCTATCTCATATTCTTTTTTTTTTAAACAACCCTTTGAATACGTGTTCCTCTGGAGGTCGGGGCTGTACAAAATTGGCCACAGACCAAGGCCGTAGTTTGCCAACTTCTTGTCAGAGAGGGGAAAAAAATGTCAGAGTAATGCCATTGGAAAACAAAGGAGTGAGCCTGTCTGTTCAATGCCTAGGTCCAAAACAGTGCCCAGATATATTTAAACAAACAAACAAACAAATGAACCAGTTACTTGATAATCTCCTAGTAAAGGAAAGAAGTACTGGAAGATAAGTCTTAATTTACTGTGACACAACACAGAGCCAGCTGGATCAGTAATTCTTAAATTTTAGTATGCATCTCAAGGAAGTTCGATTCAGAAATGAATATTCCTAGGTACCATTCTTGGAGAGCTTTTTGAATAGGTTGGGCTGGGACAGGTTTTTTGTTTTTTTTTTCCAGACATGCTAGGTCTTTCTGATACTCATCGTTCCCTGACTACTCTTTGAGAAACATTGATAAACACTGATAAGAATAATATCTTTCTTGTATTAACAATTAAAAAGTAGCTGCCATTTAATGACATTTGGTGTATGCTAGGCACTAGCTAAATGCTTCAATTCATTATCCCACCTTTATGACAAAGACGACTGTTATTTGCTCACTATTTCACAGCCAGCGTGCTGCAAACCTGGTATTGCAACACAGGTGGGCTTGGCTCCATCCCTGTGCCCTTAACTCCCAGCTTTTACCTCTGGAAGGCAGTGAGGGCTGGCATCACTTGAGTATTTTTTTATGTCAAGCTCTACCTTAATGTGGTTTATCTTTAGAGCTTTGAAAAATTAACTTGTCCAAGGTTACACGTAGGGCCAGGAAGTAGCAGAGCCTGTTTTCTCACATCTCTCTAACCCAAGCCTATCAAGGAGTTTTTCCTAAATTAAATTTGTAGAATGGGCTGACTCACAAGTCAGGTTTTCCTGTCGTTGTTGTTTTCCTCAGTAATGGTGATACAATTGCATTGATTGGTTCATACCCATTTTCATGAATCCCTTTAGGACAAGTACTGGAATTTATGAACGAATGGGCAAATAGGCAAGTTTTTGACTGTGAAACGGGTGATCGTAGACTCATAGGCATGTGACATTGACATCTTAGTGTGGTGATTGAATCAAAACAAGGCAGCCCCGGTCTAGTAGCATGACTGGATGGCACCATATGAAATAGGTGGGTGAAGGTGGTCTTGACTCTTTTGCTTTCCTGTTCCTCTCCTGTTTTGTTTTAATTTTGTCACTTCTGATTTCTGTTTTCTGTTTGCTATCATTTCTAGTTAAAAAGGCAATTTTTAGTTATTAGAATAATAATGGCACATGGTAATCCCCTTTTGGGGAACTTCTGACATCCTGAAAGAAGCTATAATGGAGACCCTGCCTCCCTCTTTCCCATCCTGTGGAAGTGAGGAAAGCTTGGCCTATCACTTCGGAAAAGTCAGTGTTCCCAGGCTTGGAATTTATTAGAAAGGTTTAGAGTTTACAGAACAAATAGTTGGATTAGCTGCAGTTTGTAGTGGACTCTATAGTAATTACAGGTTTCCCCCATATAAAAGTAGAGTGTTCCTATGAAATCTTTTGTAAAATGAAGAAGCAATTACAGTTGACCCTTGAACAACAGGAAGAAGGGGTGGGGGTGGGTGTTAGAGGTACCAACCCCTCGTGCAGTCAAACATCTGTGTGTAACTTTTGACTCCTCCAAAAGGTAACTACTGATAGCCTATTGTTGACTAAAAGCCTACTGATAACATAAACAGTCGATTAACATATATTTTTGTTATATGCATTGCATACTGTATCCTTACAATAAAATAAGCTAGATAAAAGAAAGTTACTAAGAAAATCATAAGGAAGAGAAAGTATATTTATAGTACTAACTGAAAATATTCTGCATATAAATGGACTTATTCAAACCTGTGGTGTTCAAGAGTGAACTGTACCATTAATTTATATGGGAAATTTTGACCCCCAAAATAACCCACCAAACCATGCCAAATAGCACAAACCTAAAAATAACACTAACATAAAGTAAAAGTAGTGCCACTCTTGCTGCTCAGGGTACGCACTACCCCTAACATGGCTTGCTACAGAACAAATGCTGAACACTGTTTTTTACCTTTTGCCTTGTTTCATAAGAATGAAAATCCTCTTTTGTTTTTTTTTTCTCAGTTAGCAAAAAACAGGTATGCACTAATACAGGTTTTGTCGAAGTGGTGTAACATGAACTTTGAAAAGCAGAGAATACCTGTAGTGGTTTTACATAGGCATCATTGTGAGATCTTGTGTTGCTCAATAATTTCTTCAGTGAAATTGCTAAAATTATAACATTAAATAAAATTTGAAAATACCCTGATAAATAGACAAGTGTCCAGAAAAGCATAAGTTATACATACTGTATATGAAAAGCAATGAATCTGGAAGAAAAATAAACTAATATACACTATGGAAGAAGTAATTTTCCTTATTGTAGAAGAAAAGGATCTAGAATTCAAAGTGGATAAACAGGCCAAAAATGTAGAACAATATCTAATAAGCAGGCATGTCAGAGGTATATAAAAAGAAATTTACCATGTAAAAACTATGACTTAATCCTCTTAACTTTCAGCAATGTCAAATTTTTGTTGGAGATTTTTATCTACTGTTGACTTTTTACAATTTAAGGGGATTCTCAAAACCATGCAAAATATTGGAAAGTTGGAGCTTGTGGTGGTGGTTGTGGCGGCGGGAGACTTAGGGAACAGTTATGAAATGGTTGAAGGAGAGTTGAGAAGGATAGTCGTGTTTCTAAAAATGTTTTCTTAGTTGATTACGAGCAAATATCTGTTAGAGACAGAATTAGAAGAACTAAAGCCCCATTCCTACTTGAAGAATACAAGTCAGAAACTCATCTGTTGACACGGTTTACATGGTCTCTCTAAAATGAGATGACGGAAAAGTGGTGAGGGCAGTAGACGGACTGACTTCTCAAGACTCGGCTATGAAAGTGTTCTCACTGTGCTTGTGCTGGGAGTAAGAAATATGTTTATCTATCGAGTTCATGACCCAGCTGATAGCAGGAAGCTGGAGAGAGTAATAATCACTTTAAAGAATTGTTGCTTCGGCTAATTTATTAGGCTCACTTCTTTGTGCCCTTATATAAGAACTTGCTTTCTCTATGGCAATGAGATTATTATGAGACAAAGCAACCAATTGTCAGCTCTTCCCTCCTCCTACATGTAGCTGTCAGCATAGTACTGAAGAAATTTTGGTTGTTGGAGTTATCTTAAGCAAGTGACTAAAAGTTAAGATGTCTTAATATATCAGCACCCTCTTAAATACATTTAATCAGTTTGAATAATGTTTATGAAAGTCAGGTTTTCAGGCAACATTTATTTTTTTATGTATGAAGTGCTGGTCTAGGCATGTTGACATGTTACTAGAGTAATAGTACCTACCTCATAAAGTTGTTACGGACATAAATGGTTTAATATTTGTAAGGCCCATAGCACAGTGCACTCTCCAAATGTTGATTGCATGCTAAACAAATTATCTCATTAATGTGAAATCTTACAGAAGTGTACATTTTTCTTGCAGAATAGTAATTTTATTGTATTTGGGGGAAATGAAGCTAGCATTTGCACTTTCTGGAGATATAAAGTAGGAAATAAGTTTATGTGAGTTCTACTTAGGATTTAATATTCAGCTGTGTTGCACAGTAAAAAAACAAAAACCCTCACATCCTTTCAACTCATAATTTGTAGCTAAAAGCCCAGCCCAGGATTTTGTAATTAATGAGACTTAATGGTCTTTGGATATTAGAAATTTATGTGGTAGTTTTAAATCCTCCTGAAATGGATTACATCATTTATGACAGACGGCTAAAACATTGAAGGCATTATTTTACTTATGAGCATCAAACAATACTATTAGAAATTTAAAAAATAGTTTGAGTTATAGATGGTGATTATGATTTTCAGAGCAGACAGTTAAGAACATTATTAATTTTTATAGAAATATTCAGTGGGTTGCTTTAGTGTTGAAATTAGAAAATCAAAGTACTTGAAATAATGTCCTTTTTCAAACTGTTATCCAACTTTTATTTTAGGCTTTAGGAAAAGAGGGCATAGAATGAAAACACCCAAACAAAAGTAAAGTATTGGATGCTTCTGTGTGTCTACTTAAGTATTATCAAACTGTTTAGTCATCGCTTAATGTGATGGTTACAAGTTTTCTTTTTGGGTTGCTGGTAAAGTGATGTGCTATGTCTGGATGGGACTGGAGTAAATATTTAATGGTTATTTGTTGTTGCAAATCTCATTTTATAGATTCTAGTAAATTTCCAGCTGTAAAGATTTTGTTCATAACTGTGTCAAAAAAAACCGCTGTTTTCTTTTTAAACTGTGTAAATACTAATGAGATATTTTGAATTGATCAATAAGAAGTTAAATTGTAAGCCATTAGGTGATTTTTTTTATAGCCTCACCCAAGGACATGCTTATTGATTTTAGAGGGAGGGGAATGGAGGCAGAGAAACATCAATGTGAGGGAGAGAAACATTGATCCATAACCTCTTGTATGCACCTGGACTGGGACCAAACCAGGACTGAACCCACAACCTAGGCATGTGCCCCAACTGGATATCAAACCCGAGACTTTCCTGTTTACTAGACAACACTCAACCAACTGAGCCACACCAGCTAGGACTGTAACCCATTTAATTTAGCCTTTTAATGAAGATAATCCATAGAGCAAGCAGGCCTGTGGTGGAGGTTGGGATTGATGCACTATTTGAGAGTGAGGAGTTCAGTTAAGGAGATTTTGAGTAACTGACTGCAGAGTCTACTTTCTTAGTGTCGAGATCACATGATGCCAGAAAGGGGCTGAGGCCTGGAGAAGGAATACGTGAATGTTGGAAGGTAGCTGATTCACTCATCCACTCACTGCAGAAATTTTTGAGAATCAACTCCTCCATTGTTTTTAAGAAAAAAGAAATTATTCTTTTAAGTGTTCTATCTCTAGACTTCTTAAGAATCACAATCCTGTTGTCAGAGACTGTCTCCCAGATAGCATACATAGTCTATTTCATTTAACAGGTGGAGCAGCTGAGAGCCAGAGAAGTTCCTTAACCAAATTTAGTTGGTTTGGGTCTTCTTTGACATAGAACTATCACTGACATTTTCAGTGCTATTTATATTAACTTGCATATTATGAATTCTTTCTGTTTTCTATCAAGGTGGTAGATAAGGTTTAAGGTATAAAAGATTAGACCAGAGATTTTCAGCTAGCATGCCCCAGAAAATTTTAAAACGTACAATGCTTGACTATTTACTCAGGGGCACTGACCCTTTTTCCCCTTGGACTGTCAAATTAGAAAAACGACAACAGCCAATAACAATAGCTTTCTGTCATGAGTGAATCAAAATTATAGCTATTTTTTTTGGTCACATTGGCATAAAATATATTTTGGGTGTGCCTTGGAATTTTGGTAATTAGTTAATGTGTACCATGAGATGAGAAAGGTTGAAAATTGCTGGGCTAGGCTAAAGAAAACTACTTTTGTATTTTTGTGTTTGGAATTACCATTTTTTAAAGTATATTTTATTGATTACACTACTATAGTTGTCCCATTATTTCTCCCCTTAATACCCCTCTGCCTTGCACCCCCCTCCTGCCAGCATTCCCCCCCCCCAGTTCATGTCCGTGGGTCATACATACAAATTCTTGGCTTCTCCATTTCTTATACTATTCTTAACTTCCCCCCATCTATTTTGTACCTGCCATTTATGCTTCTTATTCCCTGTACCTTTTTTCCCCCCATTCTCTCCCTCCCTGTTGATAACCCCTCATGTAATCTTCATGTTGTGGTTCGGTTCTTGTTCTAGCTGTTTGCTTAGTTTTTGTTTTGTGTTAATAGGTTCAGTTGTTGATAGTTATGAGTTTGTTGTCATTTTAATGTTCTTGATCTTCTGATCATCTTCTTTTTCTTAGGTAAGTCCCTTTAGCATATCATGTAATAAGGGCTTGGTGATAATGAACCCCTTTAACTTGACCTTATCTGGGGAGCATTTTATCTGCTCTTCCATCTAAATGATAGCTTTGCTGGAGAGAGTAATCTTGGATGCAGGTCCTTGCCTTTCATGACTTTGATAACTTCTCTCCAGCCCCTTCTTGCCTGCAAGGTTTCTTTTGAGAAATCAGCTGAGAGTAAGGGAACTCCTTTGTAGGTAACTGTGTCCTTTTCTCTGGCTGCTTTTAAGGTTTTCTCCTTCTCTTTAATCTTGGCTAATGTAATTATGATGTGCCTTGGTGTGTTTCTGCTTGGATCCAATTTCTTTGGGACTCTCTGAGTGTCCTGGACTTGCATATCTGGTTCCTTTGCCAGATAGGGGAAGTTTTTCTTTATTATATTTTTCAAGTAAGTTTTCAATTTCTTGCTCTTCCTCTTCTCCATCTGGCAACCCTATGATTTAGATATTGGAGTGTTTAAAGTTGCCCCAGAGGTTCCCTAAGGCTCTGCTCATTTTTTTTGAATTCTTGTTTCTTATTGTGTTCTGGTTGAATGTTAATGTCTTCCTTCTCTTCCAAATCATTGATTTGAGTACTGGTTTCCTTCCCTTCACTGTTGGTTCCTTGTACATTTTCCTTTATTTCACTTTGTATAGACTTCATTTCTTCCTTTATTTTGTGACCATACTCAATCATTTCTGTGAGCATCCTGATTACCAGCATTTTGAACTCTGCGTCTGGTAGGCTGGCTATCTCCTGTTGCTTAGTTCTTTTCCTGGAGTTTTGATTTGTTTTTTCATTTGGGTCATATTTTTTGTTTGTCTCGTCACACCTGTTATGTTGTAAGAGGCAGAGCCTTAGGTATTCTTCAGGGCAGCACAACCCATGGCAGGGCAGCCTTCTCTGCGTTGTGGTGCTGTTTTGTGGGGCAGGGGTCCAAGAGGGGACAATGCTGCTTACTCGGCTCTCAGCAGGCTTTCAGTCACTTCCCCTTTACCCACAAACAAATTGGGCCCTTTTGGTCCTGATTCCTGGGTAGGTGGGTTTGTGTATGTTCTAGGACCCTGTAGGTCTCTCCAGTGGACTCTCCTGTGAAACTGGGAGTTTTTCCCACTACTGCAACCCCCATAGGTCTTTACAGCCAGAGTTTTTGAGGCTTTAGTTTCCTGCACTGGAACCCTAGGTTGCCATGGTCTGTCTCACTCCCCAGTTGTTCCTCCTGGTGTATCTGCACGGGAATGTGGGATGTCTCAGTTCTACCCCTGCCCCCTGCCAGCCGCTACATTGTCGCGCGTCCTCTCTACCCTGGCCTCCTGTCTCCACCCCTCCTATAGGTCTGGATGCATGTTTCTTCTTTAACTCCTTGGTTGTCAGACTTCCATACAGTTTGATTTTCTGTCAGTTCTGGATTAAAAAAAAATACTTTATTTATTCATTTTTCGACAGAGGGGAAGGGAAGGAGAAAGAGAGGGAGAGAAACATCAATGTGTGGTTGCCTGTCTTGTGCCCCCTACTGGGGACCTGGCTCACAACTCTGGCATGTGCCCTGACTGGGAATCGAACCAGTGATCCCTTGGTTCTCAGGCCAGCATTCAGTCTTCTGAGCTACACCAGCCAGAGCATAGTTGTTTTTTGTTTATAAATTGGTTGTTATCTTTCCTTTGGTTGTATGAGGAAGTGAAGCCTATCTACCTATGCCTCCATCTTGGCTGGAAGTCCTGAATTACCATTTTTTCTGTTCGATTTTTTTCCTTGAATTGAAATCTCATGTTAGACTTTATTTTTGTATTACTGAAGAAGAGACAATTGAAAAGTAAAAAGAATGCAGTGATTTTTCTGAGTTAGATGAATTATTATCATCGTATTCTTGAGCCTGGTTTTATTGTCCTCCTACTCTTACACACACCATTCAGGTGTGGTTGGGATCATCACAGAGCCCTGCACAAAAATCTCACCGTGATGCCAGTCATCATCTTTATTTTCTATGGGTTAGTTTTGTGTTTTGGAAATTCAAAATGACTCAGATTGTTCCGTTATGTAATTATTTTGTGGAAAGAATTTGATCTAAAATTTGTAGGTCATGACTTACATGAAAACAAAACAATCTAAAAAAAATCAGATATATAAACACAGTTGGTGTAACATTTATAAATGTTTTAGCAATAGGCTCTGTCATGTGTAGCCTAATATGTTTGGAAACAGAAAATTCATTCCAGTTGCTGCTGGTTAAAAATGTTTCTGTATTTAAGAAAAAAGACAAAAGGTCAAAATATAAACACATGTTCCACATAAAAGTGAAGCCAAGAAGATACACTGTATACAGTTATTCCGGTATCCGTTTGGCTAGGGACTGACATTGTTTAATTTACATTAGCTGTTCCAAGACAAAATAGTTCATGGCAGTGATATTAAGAGGATTTTTTTGGATTAAAAAAAAGAAAAAAGGAAAAAAGCTTCCGTTTGTTTAAATACATTTCAGTTAGACCCCAAAAACATCATTCTAAAACATTCTTCAAATTAAAACATGACTCAGCTGTTTCATTTCAGTACTGTAGAAAGCTAATATTTGTTAAATGATACTCTTTTTATTTAATAATTGTTAACATTTTGACTGCTTAAGCATGAGACATTGAAAAAAATGCCACTTATAAAGTGTGACGATTGGGTGTTCATGCTCTGGTGTGTGATGCGCCTCCCACAAACCTTGAAAAAATGCCGCTTATACATACTTAGT
This sequence comes from Phyllostomus discolor, assembly GCF_004126475.2. Classification (NCBI taxonomy): domain Eukaryota; kingdom Metazoa; phylum Chordata; class Mammalia; order Chiroptera; family Phyllostomidae; genus Phyllostomus; species Phyllostomus discolor. The sequence continues at coordinate 49,179,180 of NC_040912.2, forward strand.
CCTCACAAGGAAGTGGTATAGTCAGGATTTGAACCTGACAGTCTTAATTCAGAGCCCGTCTCCTTAACCATGGTATATACACTTCATTTTCAGCAGTTCTTACAGGGTAACATAGTTTAAAAGAACTACATATCAAAAAGTAAGCTACTTACTTTTCTTTCTCAAAATTTGCAGTCTAGCCCAGCATTGATCTGTCTGTCTGTCTGTTTTAGTTTGTTTTTTTTTTTTCTGTTTGTTACATTCAAATTCACATTTACAATAGTACTTTAGAAACTAAAGATACTGTTTATTTTTAGAAGTAGCACCACATATACTGAACTGTTTTAATTCTCAAAACTTTTTTGATTATATACCATCATGGGCAAAATCTATTTGAATATGCATTCCCAATAGGTATTTATGAATTATATACATGTACCAGTATATTAGTTTATTATGTAGATGATAAAGCTTCCCAGAGTATAGATATTGAAAAGAAAAAATAATGGTAAACAAGTTCTAATTTTTTCTATACTCCGAAGGATTGCTTTATACTCTGCCTGGGGTGCATGAACCCATTTTGTAGATCCCAACGCTAAACAATACAACACGACCCAGAACTATTAATATATAAGACAGCATGGCTGATTACCTTTGGTTTCCTGACTTAAGCTGTTGGGTTACAAAGGACCTGCCCATAGGCAGGGTTACTGTGGATGTGCATGCTCTCTTAAATGGACATTCATTAGGTAAGTTGTTTGACTCAATAGAAACCCTATTTTTTTTAAAGGAAATAAAACCAAAACCATAGTAGGGAAGATCCAGGCCTTAAGTTTATATTCCTGTCTTCACCTTGAACTCCAACCTAGATTATAGAATACCACTATTCTTCATGCAGATTCTGAATATGGACAAAAAGACTCATCATATCGTAGGTTTTTAAGAATCACCAAACCATGGGAATGCCAATTGGAATTAGAAGAAAATCTAAGCTTAAAGAAGTTTAAAAGAAATGCCGTTTCATGGAGCATCTCTCTCAGGAAGAATGTCTCTGGAGATGACATCTGGTTAGGAGGGAGACTTTTCATTATCTCCCCTTTTTTGTCTTTCGAAAAAATGTTCATCATATACTTGTGTGACGCAGACACCAGCCCACAGTGTCTGCAGTGTCATGCATGAGACATGAGACATTCACATGGACTACCAAGTCCTGTGTAGAGGAAAAGGGACGGCCAGGCTACCCTCTCAAGGGGAGGGCACCTCGGAGTGGCCTGGCCACTCTCTCAAGAGGAGAGCGCCCCCATCCTTCCTTCACAGGGTTTTTACTGGCTTTTGATTTGCCCAGGAATACAGGTAAAGTTCAGGCAGTAAGGATCAAACAATAGATAACATACTAAGAATTCTGAGGGCCTATTCTGAGTCAGGGTCTGTTAGCTAAAGGGCTACAAAACTCTGAGAAGCAAACCCGTTTCCTGCCCGAACCTTTATCATTTAATTAAGAGCATTCTTAGTGAAGCAGGTTTCACAGGAGTTTATGTATTCTTTCTCAGGCCTGATCACCCGGGGAATCTGCCCTTTCTAGCACAGGGCTGCGCTGCCCTCTGTCATTGTTTCAGGATTAAGTCAGGCAGAGGGAGCGAGACAGCCAAGAGATTAGAAGACTTCTTGCAGGCAGAATGAGAACTCGGGCTATGTGAAAGCTGAGGGGCGAGGATCCATCACCGCCTTTCTCCATAGCCCCCCAAGTCCTTCCCTGGGGCCTCCACGTGATCATGCCTGTCTTAGGTCATTCCCCCCTTGGGGAATCTTACCCGTCATTGGCTAACTGATCAAGCACTGGGGGTCAGTTATGGATGAAGTAAAAGGAGCAGAAGTGGTGCTCCTGCCAGGGAGATAAGCTTTTGTCTCCTTAGAGGCTTATGGTCCGAAGGTCGCTCCCTCAGCCTTAGCCATGGGAGGGTTACAGCTCCTGAAACCAGGCAGGGTGGTCCCCAGCACTTGTGTTATATATTTAATGAATTTTAACTGTAAAGAGACGTGAAGAAAAGTCAATTCTTTTATAAATACTCATTAAGTAGTCATTAACACACAGTCTGTAGAGACACACGACATGGTTCTTTAACTGACATGACTGAATATTGCTGCATAAGTTATTCTGGTCCTGACGCCTAGTCCTCCCTCCTTACCTTCTTGCTGAGCCCCACTCTTTCTTAAAGGCCAGCAGACGTTGTGCCCTGACAGAAATTTGTGCCCGTTCTCTGGCCAACATTAATGGCATCAATATGGCAGGGTGAATATGCACTGTATCTGAGTAAGCTTTGCAGATGTCAAGTGTCCCCACCCCAGGCAGGCAGGAAAATGCAGGACTGTGCTCTCTTTCAGCTTTCTGGTGTGGACTGTGCTTTGCCCAGAGTAGGTGATCAAATATACTTTAACCTCAATTGAAAACTGTCTGATTAATAATAAATGCCTGTACATGGGTATTTCTGAAGTGATTGAAACCCTCTCATGCATGTACATTTTTAAAATAGTCTCCTATTAATTCTTTACATAAATGAGTTTTAAAATGTTCACATGAAATGTAATAGCCTTAGCCTATTTTCAGTTTCATAGATTAGGCTTCATTGTATTAAAAATGAGGCTATATTATATATTGGCTTGGTATCTGTTCAGTCTGCAAAATGCAAAGAACATAGGCATATAGGCTTACCTTGCTGGTAAGTAGTTCACATTCTAATCTAGGAGACATTCTGACCAACCTAAGTTTACCACGTTACCTCTTCTTATATGAGCTTCATGCCAAATCTAAAACTTGTATGTTGCCATGAACCTTCTTCCATCAGCCTGAGTGCAGGCTGCCTCCTTCCCTTTCTGAGTGACTCCTGCCCACCCCTCAAGGCTCACATGTTCTTTGGAGCCCCCCAATTTTTCCTCTTTTCCTCTTGCTGCAGCACAGACTTCCCTTTATTTAAGATTCAGATTAACACAGCTACCCATTTACCAACCACCTGTGCTCGTGTGTCCTTTGGGCACCTCCAGATAATTTTATTCTAAACAGAATGTGTTATCTTCTGCCTCAGTTGTTATTCTTTCCTGTACACACTCATGTTGTTCTTTTTTTGTGTGTCCGATAATTTGATAAATGTGATCAATTAGAGCCTATATCCTCTTCCTCATACTTCTTATACCTGGTTGTTTATGGAAAACAAACATTGCTTTTAGTTGCTGAAATTTTAAGAGTAGTGACAGGAAAAATTAGAAACAATGCACACTTTTAAAAAAATGACTTCACTTTAGCATGGACTCGGGGTTTAAATCCTGGCTCTGCCATTTATAACATGTGGAACCTTGGGCAAATTACTTTACCATCTGTGCCTCAGTTTCTTCATCTATGAAATGGGAATAATGATAGTATGTACCTCAGAGGGTTGCTGTAAGAAATGAGTGAGTTAACACTGACTGGCATATACTCATTATGATGAGCTTGTTAAAGAAAGAAGGGAAGTGGGGGAAGGGAACAGTAAGTTTTTAGACATCTGAGAATATGACAGTTTCTAAAAAATGAAGTTTGCTTCGAAATATAAGAAGTGAGAGGTTGCTTTTCAAGGCTGTGTAGTAATAGTAACTTTTTAAAAAGCTGTTAATGAGCCCTGGGTGGCTCAGTTGGTTGGAGGTTCATTCTGTACACCAAAGGTTGTGGGTTCGATGTCTGGTCAGGGCACATGCCTGGGTCTCCGATTGGGTCATGGGTGTGGTGCATATAGGATTGATGCCTCCCTGTCTCTCTCTCTTTTTCAATCAACAAACATATCCTTGAGTGGAATATTAAAAAAAAAGCTGTTAATGAAAAATATGAAAACAGTCTTTAGGTTTTTGAGCTGTTTATCAAAACTTTTAAAAAAATGCTCTTTTAAATCTGAAGCCCTGCTTCTTAATTGCATTTGAAATGCAAGGCAAATAATCTGACTTTTAAAAATAAAGTTTAAAACAACCCCCAAACAATAGGATAAAGCTTTGCTTTGTTTTCCTACCGTCCCCCTACCTCGAGAATTAACTGACAGCATAAACAAACTTATGTGTACAAAATCTTCAAGTTTATAGTTTTATTTAAGTTTTTAAAAAATCATTTTAAAAATGCTCCAGGAACGAGAAGGTAGGAGTATTGAAAATCATCACTTTATTTAAATGAGGCAGCTGTTTATAGTAAAAACATCACTATGTGTCTGAAATAGAAATTAATTGGAAAAAATTAGTTGCATTAAATTGACAGCTTGTTTCTGTTTCCTCATGTCATAATATTTATGAAAGTAAGCTCAGGGTAGGACAAATAACTACCTAAGTTTTACATTAGAATGAGGTTTTATTTCAAAAACCTAATTCTGTACTTGCTCCACTATAAATTGCTAGCTTAATAGATTTTTAGAAGAAAAAAAAAGGCAGTTCTTTCAGGTAACTGTTTGTATGGAGTTGTTCACAGATCTTTGATTTCTTATTTGACTGTCATTAGCAACAGTTTAACAGCTAAGTAACAATAGGACATTTGATTCTTAATAATTCCTTAAAATAATTTCCTTACAATCCCTTTAAAAAAACCAAAAGGATTTTAGTGTTTGAATTTTAATACTCATTTGTAAAAAGGATGTTTTGTAGAAAATATTTTAGGAACACATTTAGCATTAAAAAAGTACAAAGTTTAGTTAATGCAAGATGAATGAGTTCTGGAGATCTAACGTACAGCATGGAGCGGTAGTTAACCAGTACTATGTCATGTACTTGAAATTTCCTGAGAGGTATATCTTAATTTCACACACACACGCACACACATGCACACATACACAAAATGGTAGCTATGTAGAGTGGTAAGTTATTTAGCTTGATTGTGGTTTCACATTGTGTGCATATATCAAAATACCAAATTGTATACCGTAAATATGTACAATTTTTATATGTTCCAAGGTGATATTTAAAAAATGTGAATTAATATGGTTGGGCTGCTGATAATACTGTTAGAGCATAGCAAGAAATTTTTATTTGCCAAAACCAACTAGCGCAGAACATTTTCTATTTTTTTAAAATGTGAGATATTTCTGCCCTGGTTGGTGTGGCTCAGTGTATTGAGCGCCAGCCTGCAAACCAAATGTGGCCTATTCAATTCCTGGTCTAGGGTACGTGCCTGGGTTGCAGGCCAGGTCCCCAGTGAGGGGCACTTGGGAGGCAACCACACATTGATGTTTCTCTCCCTCTCTTTCTCCCTCCCTTCCCTTCTGTCTAAAAAAAAAAAAATAGAAATCTTTAAATGTGAGATATTTCCAATACACAGAAAGGAACAGAGACTAAATAAAGAACACTCACATAAACCATCCTCTAGCTCTTAACAATTTTAACATTTTAACCCTTAAGGTCTTTTTTTCTTTTAAGAAATATCACGTACAGTAGGAGTCCCCTCTCTTACCCCCATTCTCTTCATTTCTTCTCCATCCATGACTGCCACTGTGGTCAGATTGGTGTTTATATTTCCAGTGCATGTGTTTGTACTATAACTACTTAGCCATCTAATTTTATCCAAAGATTAGAACTGGTGTTATTTTGCATACTTCCAAAGCTTTTAGTTGTACCACTTACAGAAGTTCATTTATATAAATTTTCATCTTTCTACTTGTTTTTGAGAACACTGTAATGATGTTACATTGACTCATTAAACCCTAGTTCATTGCTGTGTGATAGACCCTTGTATAAATAGACACTTTGTACATTCTTTAATAAGCATTTTGATTGTTTCCATTTGTTGTTACTGGAGTGCTATAGTAAACATTGTGTGTTATACAAATGTACTAGTGTTGTAAAGGTGGATTTCAAAGTGTTATGTGGGGACCCTTGGAGGATCCCCACATAGGTGTGAGGATAAACGCCTATTATATTAATTTTTCATTAGCATTATTGATTCAGCTTTGTTGAACCTAATGTTTTTATACCAAGCAGTGTTCTAGGCCCTGGGGGTACAGTCTTGAAGCAGACAGACAAGGAAGGACCCTGCCCTCAAAGAGCTTATAGTCTAGTGTGGGAGGAAACAAAATAAAGATAGTACCCTGGATACCTTTAGAAGTGCTGATGGCTATGAAGAAAATGAGACCGGATGATGTAGGGTCTACTTCCAACTGGGTGTTCAGGGAAGGGCTTCCCAAGGAGGGCCCTTTGAGTTGAGACTGGAATAGCAGGGACAACTTCGTCCTATGAAACTGTGGGGGAGGGTTTTCTATAACTGTACTTTTAGGGCAACCATAATCACATACCCTGATTGTTTTCTCAGTTGTTCTTCATTTCAGAGTCCTTATATTTTTTTTTAAAGATTTTATTTATTTATTTTTAGAGAGGAAGGGAGGGAGAGAGAGAGAGAGAGAAACATCAGTGTGCAGTTGCTGGGGGTCATGGCCTGCAACCCAGGCGTGTCCCCTGACTGGGAATCGAACCTGCGACACTTTGGTTAGCAGCCCGCGCTCAATCCACTGAGCTATGCCAACCAGGGCTTATATTTTTCTTATTTATCCTTTTAGGGTTCGTTTGCTGTGACTTTATGGTTGTGAGACAATCTGAACTCAAGCCTTGGGCTTCCTCTATTCTTACTAATTTTATTCGGTAGCATTCACTCTTAGAAACAGAACAGTAGTCTCCACAAATCTTCCCTTTGTACATATTTGACCTTGTAGGTTTAGAAGAGAGAGTATTAGTATATGTAGAAGCAGAGATTGAATTTCTGTAGTTTCGACAACAGACATCCTACATCCTACTCCTCTTCTGAACCACAATGTAAAAATGCTGAAAGTATCTGGGAGCCTTCCTCTCAGAACTGATATTGCATCACTCTGTGTTGTTGAGCTTAGCTGCCTTGGAACTGTTGTAGCTGGAGCTGTATTTTTCTTTTTGTTCCTAAGAGGGCATTTTTGGTAAAGGTCCCATGAATTAAAAAGTGGAGAACCAAGTTCACAAGCAAAAGTAAGTAGGAGTGTTTTTCCCCCTTATATAGTAGTTACATGTTATTACTGTGATATTTTAAAATATCAGTTCTATTTTGAGGACTTTGGTTCATGAATAGAAAGAATAAAAATATGTATCTTTGTAGTGGTCCTTAAAGTTGGCACTTGCTAAAAGCTCAGGTGTCTGTATGTCCTCTCACTGTGCCCTGCGGCTGTGCTTCATTATGTCTTGGTGGGATGGACTCTGGATTGCATGCTGTATAATCAGAAAGGAAGCAGAAATTGGTCCCCCAAATGCCTGCTTCTCAAACAGTTCCCATCATGTCTGATCAGAAGTATGTGGGAGGATACATGGCTGGTAATCTGTGTCATCTTAGGAGCAAGACTGGGAAGCTTTGAAGACCATCTTTTCAACTGTGGTTCGGTCCTAGTGCCCCTGAGGCCCTTCAGAGGCTCCCAGTGTCTGGAAACAAACACAAAGGATCACAGGACAGTGGCGAGTAGAGTATCTCTAAGTAGTACTTATAAAAGTGGTCCAAGTTCATTGTCTTTTGGACAAAAATGTAGACCGTAAGTGATTGTTTTCGATACCAGGAATGAAACGTGTAAAAAGTTTGAAAATTGTGTTAGGTTATTTAGCAAAGTATTTCAGGCTTTTGGGGTTTTTTTTTTTTTTTTTTTTGCTTTTCTGCTATTGATCTTTTAAAAAAGCTAATTCTTCCTTGATTCAAGAGTGAGTTGTACTGCCCTTTTAATTTTTGAAGTGTGGGCATAAGAGAAATGAATGTATTCTGAGCTAAGTATTTGCTCTGTTAAAAACGATTAATTTACATGGCTTCAGTTTATGCAATTTCTAGTACCTTTTATGTAGATAGTTAACAGATTCAGAAAGTGTTTATTACTCGAAAAGGTGACTAATAGAATAGGGATGCTCATTATTTCACTGACTCCAAGATTATTGTGTACATCTCCTCCCTTCAGGGCACGTGATCACTTTTCTGCACAGAGTCCATTTAACTAATGTGGCTTCGGTTTGATGATCCCAGATCATGACTCTAGGCTGTTACTTTGTTAACTTGGAACTTCTTTCCCAGAATTTGCCGTACGCCACTCTACCCTGACGTTCCTTCTTGAAGATCAAACTCACAGACTGATGCTTTTTCAGTTGACTGCTTTTGTTTTATAGAATTTAAGTTTTTAGTTTTGTACAGAATTTCTCTTCTAATTTTTTTGGTTAGGTAGCTGTTTACATGGTGTAACTGTTGCAGTCACAGAATCTGAAAACACAACTAGCATTTATCAGACTCTTCAGAGGCAGGGATTCTGTTAACAGTTTAAAGCAGTAAAATAAGTGGGACAAGGAGCTCGCTTTGTTTACCTCCCAGAGTTATTGATTTGTGCCGCAGGTATTTACATGGGCTTCTGCTCTGCCAGGTGCTTAGGCTTTGGGCACAAAGAACTGGGAAGATTAGCAGGTCCTGCTGACACCAGTGGAGCCACAGGTTGGGAGGCTTTAGGAATTAGAAGCTCATTCAGTTCACCTCAAGTCATGGAGGATTTTTCTTCTAAGAATATTTCAGGATTACAGTTATACTTCTGGGTCTCCTGGAGAGGAATTGAGACCAATCTAGTGGAATATGGTTTGGGGAACTGAGGGTATTTCTGGTTGACAAGAATTAAGATATTCATAGGACATAGGGACTCTCAGTCTTCCACTTGCAATGGGCGTTTGGAAGAAAGTCCAAAGCTATGTAAATAATTCTGCATTTTTCTTGAAGATTCACTAAGATCTTAGGTTGTATCTCTTTAAACTGTTAGCAGTTTAGTGTATTTTTTTATTTTGATCATTGTTCAAGTACAAGTTTTTCTCCCTTTTACTCCTAATCCAGCCACCCACCCAACCCTCCCCACTTCCTTCCCATTACCACCCTCCCCCTAGTTTTTGTCCATGTGACCTTAATTTGTTTCTGTAATAGTGTATACTTAAGTTATGTTTCATGTTTCTTCCAGAAATACCATGCATTTCCTATATTTTTCCTTCTGTATTTTCCTAGTTGCTAATATTGGGTTTTTGTGGGGGTTTTTTTTGGGGGGGGGTGTAAATACATTCATAGAATATATATAGATCAGAAACTCTAAAGGTGAAAACTTTATTTGACTTGTCACATTTAAAAACATCATCTGCTAACTTTTTTGTGAGTTTGTACTGCTGCTTACTTTGTGTGTGTTGAAAATGGTAATAATTAAAATTTGTAACAGTAGCCCACAATAAACATCAGTCTCTTACATTGAATAGGAATGTATAGTTTATAGGCACTTTCAAAGATGTTTCTATTTTTTCTTCATAGCCTCTGCTGCCGCCCCGCCCCCCCCCAAAGAAGGCAGGCAGGTCTTAACTTTTTGTAAGTTGGGAATTTAAATCAAAGTTACATGATCATTCGAGGTTTCACAGAAGGCAACAGGGCCGGTAGTGGATGGAGCCTTAGTTTCCTGACTCCTGGTGGCACCCGACGCTGGGTCTCAGCTTGATCCCCAGGGGCAGGGAATGTCAGCAGTGCCTGTCCTCACCTTCCTCCTGTTCCCTTCCCTGTCCTGGGGTTCCTGAGAGAGAACACCAGGCTACTCTGCCCAGACAAACATTGCTTATTTCCTGCAAGGCAATATGTCACCCTTGGTAATTAGACTAAAAAAATCTAGAAAAATTGTGAAGGTTACTATTACTTGCCAAAAGTTTGTGCAGGAAAGGTGTGTTTCATCCCTGCAAGTGAGTGTGAAAGAATATGGATTGAGGGACTGGATTTTTGGTAATTGTTGTCGACACCCAGTCTTCACCTTGGCTACTGCAGCCCACTAGTCGGGCAACCATCTTCTTAACAACCCAGTTCTGGGGCCCATTTGCTGTTGGGAAGTGGAAATCATAGTCATATAACCTATCTGCCCACAATTTAAAAGTTGATTACAATTTCTAGCAAAAATATACAGGATGAAATGAAGAACGCACTTTATAGTAAGTGAGCTATGTTTTGGTAGGGATGTCAGCATGCACACGAGAAGGCATGTGTCAGGTGTTGCACTTCCATGTGAAGTCACTATGAATATGAAGTGGCACTGCAGCTGTGATGTGACTTTTGAAATAATGAACATCTTATATTAAAATTCCAAACAAAACATAATACAACCCTGCCCCAAATTCCTTATTTATGTGGTAATCATGTTGTGGAAAATTGGTGTATATTAAAAACTGTATAAAATAATCATGTTTACATAAAGCAGTGTTTGGATCCAGGCTCAGATGGCTATAAACTGACTTTTTTGCACCATGAATGTCCATTTGGATATTTGAAAGGAGAACAGGACAAAAATTGTGGGATTCAGGACAGTTCTCTGTTGTACAGAACTGCCCTGTATGTTGTCTGCCAAATGCCAAGCATGTCTTCTAAATTATGGTGACAATGAAAAATTGCCCCCACAAGCTCAGAATATACCTTCTAGGTGGCAGTGCCACTTGTGTTGAAAATCTCTGCCTTAAACACTTCCAAGACACAGAAACCCAAAGAGATCATCTCAAGCCAGAAGCTCATTGTGCTACAATGTCATGGTCTAGAGAGGCTCGACAGGCTGCAGGAGGAAGTCTACTCTGTTTTTTCCCCCAAGGCTAAGATATGTTTTTGCCTTCATCTTGCCTTTATCAGTCTGCACTATACTACCCTGCGTTCCTGTGGTTGAAGCTTTTTGCATCCCCTCCATTCCCCATCCTTGTAGCTTTCTGGGGAGGCTTTCTTTAGACCAGCTTCTGAAGCAAGTGTGCAAAATGGGTTTGAAAGTATCCAAGAAAACTAATGGAAGTGTAAATATATGTAACTTACAGTTTACCCAATTAGAGGCTTTTTCATACATAATTTGTAACTAGGCAAACATGGCTAAATTATTTTGGTACATAAATTATGAGAATTTTATCTCTTGAAGGATACAGTTTTGCTATAAAGTATAATAATATTTTGATAATTGGATTTGTGAATTACTTCACAAAGTTAATCTTTAATAACAATGCAGATCAATATGGGGGAAATACTTAGCTATTATTGTGATTTCAGGAATCAATATTTTTGCTTTCTCTTCTTTGTGAGGCAGCCTTTTGGTGATGTACATAAGTTTAAATTCTCCATCTGTCATAGGGTGGTTGTGTGAGGTAAAGCAAATTAATCAGTATCTCTGAGCCTTGTTGTAAATTGTCCTTATCAGTAATACAGTGATGCTGATATTTAATAGCATGGTTGTAAGGACTCATTTAGAACATCTGATGCAGTTTTCTCCTAGTACTTGCTACTGTGTGTTCATATTTTTCAGGCAGTATAGAATAAGGCTGATAAAAATTTTAAGTCTTTTTACTTGACCTATTTCCATAATGTAAACAGTTTTTATAATTACTGTTTTGAAAATACTGAAATATTAAAAAGTATTACAATAGGCTCATGACATTCTGCTACTAAATATACTGTAGTACATGCTGTCATTTTTGTAAATAATATGGGCAACAATTTTACCTGATTCTCTCAAGAAATGAAGTTTTTAAAAACCTAACATCTTGAGATAACTAAAACCAAAACCAAGAAGAAGTAGTGGGCTGAGTTGAGTCTGGGGAGCGGGCCCCTGACAGGCTTCCAAGTTGAGTGGTACACTCGCACACACCAGCCTGAAATTGTAGCCTTCAGTATATGGATTTGTATGTCATGGACCTTTGGGTTACACAAAAGTTGTAAAGCCGCATAGCTTAAATCTGAGAATGTCGAGGCTACATTGTCCTTCACCTAATAATGATTTTAATATATGTGGGCATTTTAAATTTTGTTTCCTAATATTTGCCATTGTAAAAATGATGCTGCTGAATAGTTACATACATACATTACTTTTTTCTTTCTCTAGTGGTATTTCTTTTTAGTTATTATTTATTGATTTTTTAGTGAGAGAGAAAGAGAGAGACATCAATTTGTTGTTGCATTTATTTAGGTCTTCATTCGTTGCTTCTTGTGTGTTCCCTGATTAGAGATTAAACCTCCGACCTTGATATATCGGGATGACGCTCTAACCAACTGAGTTACCCAGCCAGGGTCTAGTGGTATTTCTTTAGGATAAATCTCTAAAAGTAAAAGTAGAATTAGTGTATTAAAGGACACAAACCTTTTATGGCACTTGATGTAATCACTAAATTATTTATAAAAATGTTTATAGATTTATACTGTCTTCAGGTAAGTAGACACTGAACAGCTGTCTCTAGGGAATTTTTTATTTAAAGTGTGAAATATTTTAATTTGTATTTCTTTGATTAGTAAATTTAAACATTTACTTTTCATATGTTTGTGGTATTTCCTCTTGATTATTTATTCACTTATTTTTTCATATTTAACTTACAGGATCACTTAACTATTTAGGTTTTTTTCAGGACTTCGGCTAAATTAGATTTTTATCTAATCATATTCTGCTTTTTTTTCTTTTAGCTCCGGTAATAAACCGATTCACAAGGCGTGCCTCAGGTAACTCTATGTTATGGATTTTGCTTATTAATGGTGACATTTTTTAAATGATACCAGTACTGGAGAATAAGGTATGAAGAGAATAATTGCTATAGAGCAGTGGTTTTCCATTGGTGTGTAGCCGCAGGCACACTGATGTGCCGCAAGAATTTTTAAAAACATGCAATACCTGACTACTTTGTCAGGGGCACTGACTTTTTTCCCTTAGATTGTCAGGTAACTGGCAACAGCTGTTCCTTGTGAATGAATCAAAATTATACCTATTTTTTTAATCAGATCAACAAAGATTATACTTCTTGGTATGCTGCAGAATTTTAGTAGTTTATGTGTGCCATGAGATGAAAAACGTTGAAAATCGCTGCTATAGATTGATAATTTATTTGTCATTTTCCCAGGAAAACATAACCTCTGATATAGTAAAGAATAGGAAGTAGTTGGAAATATTCTCTGATTGGCTAAACTTAAAATTACACTGTGCAGTGAAGCTAATATCCCTTTTTTTTTAAATTTTTTTTTAAAGATTTTATTTATTTATTTTTAGAGAGGGAAGGGAGGGAGATAGAGAGAGAGAGAGAGAAACATTAATGTGCAGTTGCTGGGGGTTATGGCCTGCAACTCAGGCATGTACCCTGGCTGGGAATCGAACCTGGGACACTTTGGTTCCCAGCCCGCGCTCAATCCACTGAGCTACGCCAGCCAGGGGATGCTAATATCCCTTTTAAATGGAGACTGTCACCCTAATTTGTTTATTCTTGCACTTAATTAGTTATTAGTATATGCATGATTCATGAGCCACAGTTTAGAAGCACTATTTAGAAGATTGGGTAAAGGGTCAAGGACACTCTAGAAACAGTGGTGGATGAGAGTTTTTAATAAGGGGCAGGAAAACTTAAAATGCAGATGCCATAAGAACTTATTGTCATGTAGCCATTTAGAATTGGAACAAATTGCTTTACATTTCTTAATACCCGTATGGCTATTGCTGTCTTCAAGATACCACAGTAACCTCCTACATAGTCACAGTGATTACAAGTGCTTAAATTAGGTTCACTACCTGCACTGGTAGAAGGACATAGCTGAGAGTATTTCTATCCAGAATGGTTGAAGTAAAGTTTGGGCATTGAAATGGGTAAACTGTTATTTGAAAAACTCACCTTTGTGGAATACTTCTTCTCTGAAGGTAGAGGACAAATGAAGTCTTACCATGTTTGGTTTGAGAAAATTACTCTTTCTTTTAAATATAACTAGATTCTTTTTGTTGAAAACCACAAGATAAACATTTCACACAGATCATCTTTGATGTTTATATAATGCAAATAAGTGATTCATTTCATAAAATTACCTTATTTCCATCCGTACTATATTCCTAAAGGTGTTTTAAGGTTGAGTTTTATTTTAATTTGTCAGCCATTACTGAAAAATTTACTCTAATGTAGTGACCAAGTCTGTAAAGAGAAAGACAAGGATTAGGAAAATGTGCTGTATTGGGGTGCTGTTTATTTTACCCTCCTAAATTTTTGTAATCTCAAGGTGCATTTATTTTAAATGTTGAAAACAAAAAGTAAATTATGCTAACTTGTGGAATGAGAGATTATGTTCACGTTAGTAAGTCGTCAAATTTTATCCCAAAGTAGAGCTATCAAGAATGATTATAGTCTGGTTCGGTATATAGTCTTTATGAGCAGTGGTGCAAATAATAAGAGAGAATCATTAGGGTGATACCTTGTTTTTGTGATATAAAATTCTTTCCATAGGTACAGAGATAAGAATCTTAGAGTAAATTATTTATTTTTCTGTCTAAAGCTATATGACATGAGATTTATTTCTGGGCAAGTTTCACTAGTATTTATTGTACCTTATACATATCACCAATTGATGAGTTGGGGCTTCAGTTATGTAGGTTAATTTTTTTAAAGCTTTTATTTAATTTTAGAGAGAGGGGAAAGGAGGGAGTAAGACAGGGGAAGAAACATTCATGCGAGGGAAACATCGATTGATTGCCTTTCATACACGCCCCATCGGTGGACTGAACCTGCTCTGGATTTGCCCTGCTCTGGAATGGAACCAACCACCTTTCGCTTTGCAGGATGATGCCGTCCAACGCAGCTGCACCATTGAGGTTGTAGGTTACTTTTTAAACACAATTGTTTGAGTGCCCCTTCACCACTAATCCTGTGAGCAGTGTATCTCAGCAGGGCTTTGCTGAAAATGGAGAGAAGATGGAATGTGAGCAGAGAAATACACATTAAAGTGATACTGCATTTACTCCTAGAATGACAGGACATAGGAAATGTCAGTGAACATAATAAGCAATTCGATTTAAAGAAAAATGATAAAGTGATACCAAGTTCAGAATCATGTTATATAAAGCATTATGCCTTAAAAGGAATAAAAATTGTTACTGTAACATTCTGAAACCATTATGAGACTAAATCATGACATTGAATATAGGAAGGAAAAGAGAATTAATTTATGGAGTGCCCCTGGTGGGTCAGGCACTAAGCATTTTATATACATTTTCAGTCTTTCAAGCAAGGCGCAAATAGGGTTATGTTTACTCCTTTAGATAAAAACAACAGTGGTTAAAAAAAAAAAGGAATGGGATTGTTACAGAAAACCCCCCTGTGGGTCTTTTGTTCTGTGGCACCAGATACTATTGCAGAAAAAATATTCCCCTTCTCCCCTGCAGTGGTCTTAATCACTCCGGGTTCTTTTTGCCCACTGCCCGGGTTCTTTTTGCCCACTGCCGATATGAACTGTGACTCTCAATGCCAGAGTTTGATAAAAAGGAAAGGAATTATTTATTCAAAAGTTATACAGGTTTAGAGTAATGGTGGAATGTTGTCATTAAATTTCAAAGTCTCTTTAAAACTCCCACAGACACACACAGTCCTCCTTCTCCTTGCCAAACCAGATCAGTTAGGGGTACCGTCTCTCAGGAAAAGAAATAGAATTTGTAACTTGGCTAGGCTCCCATTCCATTTTTAAAATAACTTTTGAATTTTATTGTTGTTCAGGTACAGTTTTCTGCCCTTCCCCTGCTACCCCTTCTCACTGCCCAGCCATCTCTACCCCTCCCCTGTCTCCAGGCCCCACTTGTTTTTGTCCATGTGTCCTTTATAGTTCCTGTAAACCCTTTTTCTTTCCCCCCATTATCCTCTCCCCTCTGGTTACTGTCAGTTCTTAATTTCAATGTCTTTGGTTATATTTTGCTTGCTCGTTTGTTTTGTTGATCAGGTTCCAGTTAAAGGTGAGACCTTATGGTATTTGTCGCTTACCACCTGGTGTATTTCACTTAGCATAATGCTCTCCAGTTCCATCCATGCTGTTGGAAAAAGTAATAGCTCCTTTCTTTCTGCTGCGTAGAATTCCATTGTGTGAATGGACCATAGTTTTTTAATCCATTTATTTAGGATGGGCACTTGGGTTGCTTCCAGTACTTGGCTATTGTAAATTGTGCTGCTATGAACATTGGGGTGCATAGGTTCTTTTGGGTTGGTGTTTCAGGGTTCTTAGGATATAATCCTAGCAGTGGAATTGCCAGGTCAAAAGGCAGCTCCATTTTTAGTTTTCTGAGGAAATTCCGTACCATTTTCCGTAGTGGATGTACCAGTCTGCATTCCCACCAACAGTGCACTAGGGTTCCCTTTGCTCTACAACCTCTCCAGCACTTGTTATTTGCTGCTTTGTTTATGATGGCCATTCTCAATGGTGTGTGTGAAGGTATCATTGTGATTTTAATTTGCATCTCTCTGATGACCAGTGATGCTGAGCGTCTTTCATTATGTCTCTGGACCCTCTGTATGTCCTCCTTTGAGAAGTGTCTGTTAAGTCTTTTGCCCATTTTTTAATTGGGTTGCTTGTCTTCTTAGAGTGGAGTCATGTGAGTTCTTGATATATTTTGGAGATCAAACCCTTGTCTGAGGTATCATCGGCAAATATGTTTTTCTATATAGTTGGTTTTCTTTTTGTTTTAATGCAATTTTCTTTAGCCGTGCAGAAACTTTTTTATTCTGATGAGGTCCCATTTGTGTTTATTCTTTCCTTTATGTCCCTTGCTCTAGGGGACATATCAGTGAAAATATCTGATATTTTCCTGCGTATGTTCTCCTGAAGGACTTTTATGGTGTCACGACTTATATTTGAGACTTTTATCCATCTTGAATTTGTTTTTGTGTATGATGTAAGTTGGTGATGAAGTTTCTTTCTTTCTTTCTTTCTTTTTTTTTTTTTTTTTGCATATAGCTCTCCCAGCACCATTTGTTGAGGAAGCTATTTTTGCTCCATTTTATGCTTTGTACCCCTTTGTCAAATGCTAATTGGCCATAGAGACTTGGGTTTATTTCTGGGCTCTCAGTTCTGTTCCATTGGTCCATGTGTATGTTCTTATGCCAGTACCAGGCTGTTTTGATTACAGTGACCTTGTAATGCAGTTTGATATCAGGTATCATGATCACTCCTACTTTGTTCTTCTGTCTCAAAATCGCTGCAACTATTCAGGGTTGTTTATGTTTCCATATAAATTATTGAAGTATTCTGTATCTGTGAAATATGCCATTGGTACTTTAATAAGTACTACGTTAAATCTATAAATTGCTTTGGGTAGTATGGATATTTTTGATGATGTTAATTCTTCCGATCCATGAACATGGTGTATGTTTCCATTTCTTTGTGTCTTTCTTAATTTCTTTTTTCCCTGTTGTGTAGTTTTCTGAGTACAGGTCTTTTATTTCCTTTTCTAGGTTTATTCCTAGGTACTTTATTTTTCTTGTTGCTATATCAAATGGGATTTTTTTCCCTGATTTCTGTTTCTGATATTACATTGTTAGTATATAGAAATGCCTTTGATTTCTGAATATTGACTTTGTATCCTACTGTTTTGCCAAACTCATTTATTAGGTCGAGCAGTTTTTTGGTGGAATCTATAGGATTTTCTATGTACACAATCATATCATCTGCAAACAATGACAGTTTTATTTCCTCTTTTCCAATTTGGATGCCTTTTATTTCCTTTTCTTGTCTGATTGCTGTTGCAAGGATTTCCATTACTATGTTGAATAGAAGTGGTGAAAGTGGACAGCCTTGTCTTGTTCCTAATCTTAGTGGGAAAGTTTTTAGTTTTTATTTATTGAATGTGCTATTGGCTGTAGGTCTCTCATATATGGCCTTTATTATATTGGGGAATGCTCCCTCTATTCCCACTTTGCTGAGTGTTTTAATCATAAGTGGGTGCTGTACCTCATCAAATGCTTTTTCCATATCTATTGATATGATTTGTGATTTTTGTCTTTGCTTTTATGTGATGCATTACATTTATTGATTTGCGAATATTGTACCATCCTTGCATCCCTGGAATGAATCCCACTTGGTCATGGTGTATGATCTTTTTAATGTATTGTTGGATGTGGTTTGCCATTTTTGTTGAGGATTTTAACGTCTGTGTTCATCAGTGATATTGACCTGAAGTTTTCTTTCTTTGTTGTCTCTTTATCTTTGGGATTAGCATGATGCTGGTTTCATAAAAAGAGGTTGGGAGTGTTCTGTCTTCTTAGATTTTTTGGAGTAGTCTGTGATGGATAGGGGTTAGCTCTTCCTTAAATGCTTTGTAAAATTCTCCTGTGAAACCATCTGGTCCCAGGCTTTTGTGTGTTGGGAATTTTTTGATTACTGCTTCAATTTCATCTGCTGTTATTGATCTGTTCAGGCTTCCTGCTGCTTCTTCACTGAGTTTTGGAAGATTATATTTTTCTAGAAATTTGTTTATTTCACCTAGGTTTTCCAATTTCTTGGTGTATTGTTCTTTGTATTAATTTCTTCTAGTCCTTTGTATTTCTGTGGTATCAGTAGTAATCTCTCTTCTTTCATTTCTGATTGTGTTTGTTTGGGTTCTGTCTCTTTTCTGTTGAGTCTGCTTTTAAAGGCTTGTCGATTTTGCTTACCTTTTCAAAGAACAAACTCCTGGATTCACTAGTTCTTAGAATTGTGCTTTTTAGTCTCTATGTCATTTAATTCTGCTCTGATCTTGGTTATTTCCTTCCTTCTACTTGCTCTGGGCTGTCTTTGTTGTTGTTCCTCCAGTTCTAGTACCTGTAGGGTTAGGTTGTTTATTTGAAATATTCCTATCTTTTGCAGGGAGGCCTGTATCACTATGAACTTCCTTTTTAGGACTGCCTTTGCTGTGTCCCATAAGTTTTGGGGTTGTTGTGAGCTTATTTTCATTTGTTTCCAGAAACTTTTTGATTTCCTCCTTGATCTCATTCTTGACCCATTCATTGTTTAATAGCATGCTATTCAATCTCCATGATTTTGAGAGGTTTTAAGTTTTTCCTTGAGGTTGGTTTCTAGTTTCAGTCCCTTGTGGTCAGAGAAAATGCTTGATATAATTTCAGTTTTCTTCAATTTGTTAAGGCTTGTTTTATGTCCTATCATGTGGTCTATCTTTGAAAATGTTCTATGTACACTTGAAAAGAATGTGTATTTTGCTTCTTTGGGATGAAAAGCTCTATGTGTATCAGTTAAGTTCATTTGATCTAGGACATTGTTCAGTGCTGCAATATCTTTGTTGATATTTTGTTTGGAAGATCTATCCATTTTTGATAGTGGAGTGTTAAAATGCCCCACAATAATTGTGTTGCTGTCAATATCTTTCTTGAAGTTCTGTAAGATTTTATGTATATATTTAGATGCTTTTATGTTGGGTGCATGTATATTTACAATGTTTATGTGTTCTTGATGGATTCTTCCCTTGAGTGTTATGAAGTGACCTTCTGGGTCTCTTTTTACAACTCCTTTTTGAAGTCTTATTTTGTCTGATATGAGTATTGCTACCCTGGCTTTTTTTCCCTATCTGTTTGCTTGGAAAATTTTTTTCCAGCACTTCATTTCCTGTCTGTGTAGGTGTTTTGTCCTGAAGTGGCTCTCTTGTAGGCAGTGTATGTGTGGATCATGATTTCTTATCTATTCAGCCATTCTATGTCTTTTGATTGGAGCATTTAATCCATTTATATTTAAGGTTATTATTGATAGGTACTTAAATTCATCGCCATTTTTTACCTGTGTTCCTCTCTCTCTCTTTTCCTTCCTTTCCTTAAAGCAGGCCTTTTAGCATCTCTTGCAGAGCTGGTTTGGTGGAGGTGTATTCTTTTAGACTTCTTTTTTCTGGGAAGCTCCTTATTTGGCCTTTCATTTTAATTGAGAGCCTTGCTGGATAGAGTAGTCTCCCTTGCAGGCCCTTGGTTTTCATTACTTGAAATATTTCTTGCCAATCCCTTCTGCCTTGGAGCATTTCCATTGAGAAGTCAGCTGCTAGCCTTATTGGGGCTCCCTTGTATGTTACTTCCTATTTCTCCCTTGTTGCCTTTAAGATTCTCTCTTTGTCTTGAAATTTTGCCTTTTAATTGTAATGTGTCTTGAAGTGGGCCTCTTTGGTTTTCCTCTTGATTGGGGCTCACTCTGTTTCCTGGATTTGTGTGACTTTTTCTCCCATCAAATCAGGGAAGTTTTCCATCATTACTTTTTCTTTCTTTTTTTTTTTTTAAGATTTTATTTATTTATTTTTAGGGAGGGAAGGAGAGAGAGACACACACACACACACACACATCAATGTGCGGTTGCTGGGGGTTATGGCTTGCAACCCAGGAATGTACCCTGGCTGGGAATCGAACCAGGGACACTTTGGTTCCCAGCCCGCGCTCAATCCACTGAGCTATGCCAGCCAGGGCTCCATCATTACTTTTTCAAACAGATTTTTTATCCTTTACTCTTCTTCTTCTCCCTCTGGTATCCCTATTATACAGGTATTTATGTTTCATATTGTCTTGCATTCCCTTACCACCTCTTCTTTCTAACTCTCTTTTCCTTTTCTTGCTCTTTTTGGGTGTTTTTTCTCCCTAGTCCTCCAGCTTGCTGATTCAATCCTCTGCTTCATCCAGCCAGCTTGTAATTCCTTTTAGTGTGTTTTTTATTTCCGAGATTTTAATTGTTCATTTCTTCCTGGTTGTTGTTTATAGTTTATATTTCCTTTTTCGTACCATTGTAGTTCTCACTCAGTTCCTTGTAGTTTTCTGTGAGTTCCTTGAGCATATTAAAACCATTCTTTTGAATTCTATATTTGATAGTTTGCTTACCTCCATTTTATTTAGCTCTTTTAGTGGGGAGTCTTCCATTCCTTTTGATTGCATGTTTTTTTGCCTCCCCATTTTAGGTGAGTTTGTTTGTTTCTTCATTCCTGATGTTTTGCTTTGCTAGCTGTCTTTGTAGGGTGAACTTCTATACTTCTATGGTAGGAGTTCTGTGGGGTTCAGTGGTGTGGTCTCTTTGATCTCCTTGTGTGGATGCTGTAGGTTTGCCCTTTCTTCTTTTTATATGGGCTTTCTAGTTGTACTTGGGTTTTTACTTTTTGGTGGTTCTTTTGTTGGTGGTTTTTCTCCTCCAGCAGGTATACTGATGTTTGCAGCTCCCACGTATTCTTGTATGGGATCAGTGTAGGGGGTAGGCAAAATGGACTAAGACAGCGGGAGAGTATTTTATGGGATTTAAAGTACCAGCAAGTAGAGAAGAGATGGGATATTCTTTGGGTAAGTATAGTGTTAACTATGATATTTCACCCACCTAGCCACTTTTTATGAAAGGTGAAAGAGAGATAAGACTCTTGTTTGAGGAGAGGATTGTGAGCTGAATCCAGAAAACAGAGCACTTGTGTAAGGTTAGATGATGAGATGTAGTGAGAGTAAAGGATAGAAAGTTGGCATAGTGTGAGAGAGAATAGAGTTAACAACAACAATGATAAAACTCAGGAATAAAGTGGAGTGGGCTAAGATCAGGGAGGGTTGCTGTGTATTTACAATTGCATGGAACAACCATTATTTACTATAGTACTGGAACAACAATAATATGTCAAGAAATACATGATTTGGATAGCCAGAATAGAAAGTACATGATGAGGAGTAGTGTGTAATTGGAACACAAGTGAAGTGAAAGAAGGAAAATTAAAATACAGTAGAGAGAGAATTAGGAAAGCCAATCAAACATTGCAATTAAACAGAGAAATAAAAATGAGGAAAACTAAACATATGGAAGAGAAATTTAAAAAATACTAATAAAATAAGAGAAGTAAAAATAATGAATAATAATAATAATACAAATAAACCATAAAATGCCAGTTCCATGGGATAGCAAAGTGACATTTGTCCCAGTTTCTCAGTTGTTGGGGTTAGCCTTGTGCTCCCTTTTTGTGTCTATCTCTGGACCTTTCATAACTCTGCATCTCATTGTCTCACTTGGGGGAAGAAAAAAAAGAGGAAAAGAAAAAAAAATAAGCCTCTTGCTGACTTTAAACCTATTCAGCGAGTTATGCTGGTCTTCCTGGTTGCCACAGGAGGTTGTGGGGGCTGGGCCTTGCTTTTCTCCCTTCCTATGGTTCTGGGAGGATGGGGACCGAGTCTGGGCCCAATATTCACAGTTCCTCAGCCTCTGGCCCAGGTGCTCTGTGAGCTGCTAGGCTCAAATCTGCTACTCAGTATCTGGGCGTGCAGTGCGAGTCAGGCCCGGGCACACTGTTCCACTCAGCCCCTCTGCTTCTGGGCCTGCACAGCTCAAATCACCCTCAGGGCGAGCCAGCTGCTGCTAGAGTTCCTTACAAAGCAGCTGCCCACTGTTCTTTACAAGCCCATAGCTTTTCCCACAGCCCAACTTTCCAACCAGTCAGAGACTATCCGAGTCAGGGTCTGACAAGGTCCAATTCCTTCTTTCTCCAGGTGTCGCCTGCACTCGACAATTTCTCTGGTGCTGGTGTCCAGTGTCAGTGGATGTATATCGCCTCTGTGTGTCTCCCACTTCACCTGTTTCCCGCAGTGACTTCCAGGTCCTTCCTTGTGCTGGGCTGCCCTCCTGCTCTGATAGGGCAGGGAGCTGGCAATCTAACTCTTCTACTTGTATCCTGAAGAGCTGGGCCAGGGGCCACAGCAGCCTGGGTTCCTGTGCAGATCCCAGGGACCTAACCATCCTCACTGTCTGTTTTTTAATGTCCTCTACAATTTTTGGCCTCTAAACTTTACATAAGCTGGGATTCCATTGGCTGTTCACTCTGTTCCTCAGGTAAACTAGGTGTTCCAACTGGGCACAGGGAGAATTGGCCTCAGCTCCCACATACCTCGCCGCCATCTTGCCATATCCTGTAGGCTCCCATTCTTAATCCAAGACCATCCTCATGGTGGGCGGGGAATCCTACATCCTTTCAAACCACATGGCCAAGAGAGAGAACTCTCACGGCTGCTACATCTTGCTTTCCTGCTTTCTAAGCCATGTGGTCAAGAGAGCCCCCTCTCTACCCCCAAACCACGTGGATTAAGCCCCCTTTCCACTCCTACATGGCATGATAAAAGCCCCCAAACTTCATGGTAAAGCTCCAGCATGGCTGCTGCACCTGGGTTTAAATCCCGGCTCAGATTTGCCTGCAAAACCCCATTTCTGACTTCTCCCACACTGGGTTACACCTGCCAGTAGTCTGGTTTCTTTGCTTTTGTCAGCTGCCGTTGTTAGTCTGGGCAAGCATGGCCCTGTGACACAGCCACCTTCAAGCCTCTCTGGAAGGCACATGAAATGAAGCCCCTCAGGCAACATTGCATCTGTGGGTTAGAGTCATGCCCCTCTCCCTGGTTCAGAGCAGCACAGCAGCTTTTAAACACTGGAAGGTTTTTCAGTTATGCAAAGTAGCTTTCAGTGGCCCTGCTTTGCTTCCCTTATTCCCCAAGCAATAGCTATGGGGGTTTGGGGAAAACTCTAGCTCAGCACCCCGTTACAGGATCTGTTTAATCATCTACATGTCTATAATTTATATTGACTTTCTTATATTAAAAAATGTGTTTAATTTTCACAGCAAAGAAGAATATAAAAACAACCTTAAAACATCTTGAAGAAGAAATTCTATAGCTTTCTTTGCTAATTTAGTGGCTAAAAGTAATTTATTTTCATGGTAGAGGTATATACATCAGTTTCTTTTCAAGTAGCATTTCCTGAAAATGAAAATAAATGTCTGCTTAATATAGATAGTCATACTTGGTAATTAAAAATTTCTTAGGCTGTCTTAGGCTTGGAGTTTTATTTAAGAAATATTTTTCTTCTTAGAAATAAACTGTAAAACTTTGTAATTTAGGGGAGGAAAATTAAGTTAGGTAAAATTAGCCAGAAGTCTGTATGATATGAAAGTTTTAAAAAGTATCTATTTTTAATGTAACAATAATAAATGTGATGTTTTTATGTATATAAAACAATAATAAGTATACTATGTGTAGTGCTAGGTATTCAATCACTATTGATTGAATGAAAAAAATGTTTATTTTTAATTCTGAGTTTTCCAAATCTCTGAGGTTTTTTGGCTTTTGATATTAATATTGCATCTATCAAAATAAGTTTTTCAACCTGAATGATTCAAACAAAACATTATTTCTTTTATGCCTTTTTTCTTTTGTTGTGGTTCATGAAGATAAGAGGAATGTTATATTAAAGTGTTTAACAAAAATGTTATTTAGGATCATTTTTACACTTTTAATAATACTTTTGCTAAATGCTTTTCATGTGTTTTAAGTGGCTGTCCACAAAACTGTCAGTTTTTATTCTGTGAGTAAAATAAATCATTTCACTCAGTATTTTTGAACAGAATTCCTAGATTTTTTTTTAAATCCTCACCTGAGGAGGAAAAAAGGGAAGGAGGGGAAGGAGAAAGAGAGAGAAAAACATTGATGTGACAGAGAATATTGCTTGATTGCCTCCCACATGTGCCCCAATTGAGAATCATACTGGGAATTGGACCCACAACCTATGTATGTGCCCTGACTAGGGGTTGAACCAGCCACCTTTTGGTTTATGGGGTGATGCTCCAACCAACTGAGCCACACTGTCCAGGGCCAAAGTTCATAGAATCTTAAGAGTTTGTGGAAGTTTCAGAATTTCTTTTTTTATTTTTTAAAAGATTTTATTATTTATTTTTAGGGAGAGGGGAAGGGAGGGAGAAAGACAGGGAGAAAAACATCAACATGTATTTGCCTCTCACATGCCCCAACCGGGGCTAAGCATGTGCCCTGACTGGGAATCAAACCAGCGACGCTTTGGTTCACAGGCGTGTGTTCAATCCACTGAGCTACACCAGCCAGGGTGAGGTTTCAGGATTTCTTAAGCAGTTTTCTACTTGGTACAGGAATGAAAGAAAGAAAACAAACCAATGGGCATTGGAAGAATAGGGTCTTGCCTTATATGTTAGATTGGCTAAGTTGTACAAAACATATTTGAAACTGTTAGATATCCTCCTGAAATCCAGGTAAATGTAACTTTGGTATCTTGCTGACAACACTCTATAACCTTAATTTTATTATTTATTTTATTAAGATATAATTGGCATACAATCTTGTGTATGTTTAAGGCATACAGTGTGTTGATTTGATACATTTCTGTATTGCAGTATGATTACTCCATAATGTTATTTTAAATAGCACCCCATAATCCTATTTTTAAACAAGGAAAAAGTATTGCTTTTGTTCTTTTTTTAACCCATTTCCACTCTTAGTAATCACTTCTTATCTGTGTTTTTTTTAAATACACAGAAGTCACACACAATCTATTTTAGAATTTTTATGTAATTAACATTGCCAAATTTGGGTTTAATTTTTCCTGTAGCTTATTGTGGGCTTTCTGTTTGGGAGGTCATTTTTTTAGGTGGGAAAATAGAAATATACCATTTATTGTTATAATTATTAAAATTAGCACTGACTGGTGTAGCTCAGTAGGTTGAGCATCATCTAGCAAATCAGAAGGTCACCAGTTTGATTCTCAGGGCACATGCCTAGGTTGTGGACAGGTCCCCAGTTGGGGACGTGTGAGAAGTAAGCAAGCTATTGATGTTTCTTTGTCACATCGATGTTTCTTTCCCTCTCTTTCTCCCTCTTTTCCCTGTTTAAAAATAAATAAATAAATAGGGTCTTTAAAAAGTTATCTGTGGTGGTAGATATAGTAACTCAATAAAACTTTGAAGAGTAAATAAGCAAACAACAATCTTGTTTCATTGTTCATCTAGTATAACATATGGGAAAGACTCTAGACTGTGAAGTTACAAAGACCAGACTTGAGTTCAAAGTACCCATTTAGTCCTGGAATTTGCATGTAAGTTCTTTATCTCATTGAGTTTTACTTTATTTTCATTTTATTTCAGTTTGGAATCATATCAGCTACAGTCATACTTGTGATGGTTAAATCATTTTGTTAAGCAGAATGTCTAGGCTCTCAAAAATGTTAAGTGGTTGTTCTCTAGAACATTAAAACAAAGGAAAACAATAATATCCTCAGCTCTGTGCCTTAGCCTGCCACCATTCAAAAAGCCTTAAAGATATAACACTATTTGGTATTCATCCTTTAATATAGGCATCTCTTTTTATTATTTGCACTTTATGATTTTTAAAAAGATTTTAATGGTTTTTATATGTGTTTTCCCCCTCTGAATTGAGGGGGACAAATGTCAGGAAGTACCCTTTCATCTGGAGACACTAGGCTGCAGCATGAGGTCAGACCTCTGTCTGAATTTTTTTTAACCCCAGCATTTTCTTTTTGAAAAAAGTCAAGCTTATAGGAAAGTATGAAGAGTAATTCAGTGCACACCTTTATCTAGATTTCCCATTTGTTAAAATTTTGCCACATTTGCACACTATTTTCCTTCCTTTCTTATACATGCACATACAGATATTTTTTGTTTTTCACTGAACCTTTTAGGAATCCTGAATCCTTCATGGATAGCTCCTAAAAATAAGGACTTCTTCTACATAATATAACACAAAATAGTTTAATCTTCATACAATGATGTTAACTAATATAGAGTCTGGAGTTCAGTTTCCTCAGTTGTCTTGATATGTTCTGTCTCCCTCTCTCTTTTTTAAAAAAATTCAAGCTCATTCAAGACCTTTATATTGATTGAATTTAATTGTCATGACTTTGCTTTTCTTGACATAAATTGACTTCTTTTTTTGCAACCTGCTTTCTTAGAGTTCTGAAGGTTATCCCTAACAATGAAACAGTTCACTGTATCGTGTGCTATGAATTCCTAGACTGCATGGGCACATGCACTGCCCAGTCACTGTGCCCCATTGATGTGCAGGAATCTCTGTATTGACATTTAGTGTTGCTTTCATGGACTAACCGTGAGCATTACTTGTTGTAATATGTAATTATTTATTCTAATAGAAATGAAAATCAAACTCCAAATTATGAATTTGCTAATTTTTCTTATGTACTTAACCAACTCTATATTTTTAACATGAGTATTGAACTTTATAGTATATTTTTTAGCACAGCTAAAATTTTCTATTTTTTCCTAAACTAACATTTAGAATAATTCAGGGGTAAAATTAAGTTTTTAAATCTCATATACCCACTGTGTAAAATGACATTAAAAACTCATTGAAATCACCCAAAACAGAAAAATGATTAGTCTCCAAGAAAGTGATAAATAGCAGAAGTTCAGATCTTGTCTTGAATCTGATTCAGGGAACATGTGCTCCCTTGATTCAGGAGACATATGCTTCCTTTTGTTTTGTTTTAGAAATATTTTGTAGCTGTGGCATTCATTGTTTTTATTTTGAAGTTATTTGATGAGATCTCTTAAACTCCTGTCCCTCTCCCATAATGATTGTGCCAGAGGTTATTCTCAGATTGTCAAAAAACTAATTTGCTAGTATGGCTGTATTTACCTTTATATTTGTTTTCGAAATGAGCATTTTCAAGCTTGGTAATCACCAGCACTAGGTAGATAATGCACACTGGAAGAATACTACTTTAACTCATTTATCAAACATTTACTCAGTCCCTAATGTATGCCAGATGCAGGGCTGGGGATACAAGAAGAGTCTGGGGAGCTACAGCACGTGGGAAGCTCATAGTCTAGCAGGGAAGCTGGTTGTGACTCACTGTGGTCACCCTCTGAGTGTGACCACAATATCCACAAAGGGAAAAGGAGAAAACATGTAGTTTTTCCATGGTATGGCTCACAGGTGCCATTTGAGCTGGTCTTTAAGTTTATAATGTGGGTTTGAAGCGGAAAGGTTTTTATTATTAAAAACTAGCTATTTTGATTATAAAAAACCCCTTTTTACAGTATGCTGCTCTGCCTTTTGCCTCTGTCATCAAGCACCTGTGTCATGGAGTAAACAGATGCCATGACCATGGTTAGCAGGGTCTTAGGGCCAGGAGTTATTTATGCCTTTGACTTACCATTGTTTCAGAACGTGTGTGTCTTACCAGAGTAGGCAGTCTGAGCTCTGGGTTCAGACAGGCCTGGGCTGGAGTACTGCCTCTGCCACTCACATGTCCACTTATTAAAAATAAGTAACTGTGTGTGTGTGTGTGTGCGCGCGCGCGCAGCCTTAGTCACCTTTCTGATGCCCAGTCTTCTCACAAGATTGTTAAACAGTAAATAATCTCTGAAAGACACTTAACACGGTATTTTTTCCAGTTTGGTTTCAGAGTATCTACCTGTTGTCCATATGTGTCTCCTAGATAGGCAGGGGCTTCTAGGAGCTTAGAATGAATGTTGAAGTGCATCAGAAGTAGCTCGTGGACTGCAAACCCTGACCTGAAGAATTTGTTAGGAAGATGATACCCCAGGTGAGGCTGAAATCAAGAGTCAGAGAGTTCAGCCAGGGCAACAGGGTGAAACCAGGGTGCTGTCAGTGAGCATGGGAGGTGAGAAGAGAGAGTAGAGGGTAGACCTGAGAGAGCAGAGGGTCTCTGAGATGCCAAAGCACAGTCCCCAAGGCTCTTCGTCTGGGCTTCTCTCTCAGATGGGGTGGAAGTAGCTTCAACTACTCCATGCACCTGTTAATGCTCAGTGCCCAGGCTAATGTTAAAATCGATTCTCCCCTTTGAATGGTTACAAATAAAACCAAAAAGAACAGAGCAGGTGGTACGACCACTTGTCCCCAACCTCTTCCCTCTCTTTATATTCTAGCAATGCTCATTTACTGCTACTTAAGCATACTGTGTTCTTGCAGGCTTTAGCTGGCTGTGGGATTTAGATTCCAGTGGAATCTATGGGAAATGTTGAGTCTGGTTCTTTTTTGTTAGTCCCATGAATGCAGATAAACTATCTCAAGGTCAGTGAGAAATTCAGTTATTGCCCTGGCTGGCGTAGCTCAGTGGATTGAGCGCGGGCTGCGAACCAAAGTGTTGCAGGTTCAATTCCCAGTCAGGGTACATGCCTGGGTTGCAGGCCATGACTTCCAGCAACAACCACACATTGATGTTTCTCTCTCTCTCTCTCTCTCTTTTTCTCTTTCTCCCTCCCTTCCCTCTCTAAAAAAATAAATAAATAAAATCTTTAAAAAAAAATGAGCTTTAAAAAAAATTCAGTTATTTCTTGAACTTAACTGCATTTTCTTCAAAGTACCCTTTGAGTCCTCCAGAGAAGAGAGAGAGGAATACAATAGTAAAAACATGACTAACAGTGCAGGGCTGGGCAGTGTGGGATGTCTCCTGTTCCTGTGTCTTTAGATTTTTCTCATCAGCGGACTCCAAGGGACTGTGTCATGGGAAGCCTCTGTAGGTTGTTAGCCCTTAGTCGGTCACTGCCTAAAAACACACATGAGCCACATGGAATGGCCATTTGAACTTATCACTACCATCTCTAATTAGGATCGGCGTTTAGGTCATAAATTCACCATAATTTACTCCACAAATTCTCTGTGTAAAGGGCCAGTTTTTCCCCATAATCCATTGCAGACCAGTACTTTTATAAAATATAGTAAATTGCCACAGCAAAATGAAATAGCTATAATAGTTTCTAAACACTTTTACTCTCTGTACTTATCTCATTGTGGACTGCTGTGATATGGGTGACTTGACCTCAGTATGCTCTGTAGGAAGCATGAAAGTTCTCATAAAAAGCTTTTATAAGGGGAAATTATGTATTTATCTAAAAGAACTGCTTATTAAAACAAAACCAGAAACCTTACTTGCCACTTGGCAGTCTGTGAGAACAGACCGCAGCTTGAACAGTGCCCCGCAGAGTGGTGGAATGGTGATACTTGGTAGCCCTGCGGCAGGTCTGTGGTGTACATATTGCTACTTCTGCTGCCTGGCATGTGCCTTGCTCCTATTGGGAATACTCCACAAACTTCGTTTGTCCAGCCTTGCTACAACTCACTGCCTCCCCTCCCCTAATCATGTTCCTTCCCCCTCAGCATTATTTCTGTCTCTCTGGATGCCATCTGTGTTTAGAGTACATACTCCTGCTGCTCTTACTATTATACATCATTTGCTATTATAGTTTTTGATGTGTCTCTTCCCTCCATTGAACTGTGAGCATCACAATTGATGAACAAAGAGAAAAGGGTATTTCTGGATGAAGTGAAAGAAAAAATAGAATGCAAAATAGAAGTGGGAGTGATGGCAGGATGCGAAGATTTGGCCAGATGTGGGTAATGGGGTTTACAATTCTATTTTTTTTAAATTTAATCTTTATTATATTTAATAAGGACCAGCCATGTATGTAATTATAGAGTGAGACTACTAAAGTGGATGAAGTTTTATTGGTGTCAAAAAAGCAAACACACTTCTGGCTAAGATGGAGGCATAGGTAGACACACTGTGCCTCCTTGCACAACCAAAAAATCCCCAACAATTTAGAAACAAAAAACAACCAGAACTGACAGAATATCGACTGTGTGGAAGTTGTACAGCCAAGGAGTTAAAAGAAGAAACATTCTTCCAGACTGGTAGGAGGGGTGGAGACAGGCTGCTGGGCAGAGAGGACTCATGGCAAGGTGGTGGCTGGTGGACTCAGTGAGGCAGCGGATTTCGGAGCGGGGCACACAAGACAGCAGCAGGTGGATCAGCCAGGTGGCGGATTGTGGGCTGGGTGGCCCCACATTCACATGCAGATAAACTGAGAGAAACTACGGGGGGGGCAGGATGGACTGCACAACCCAGGGCTGTAGCACAGGGAAATAAAGCCTCAAACCACTGATTGAAAACACCTGTGGGGGTTGAAGCTGCCAGAGAAACTCCCAACCTCACAGGAGAATTCGTTGGAGAGACCACAGGGTTTTAGAATATACACAAACCCACCCACCCAGGAATCAGCACCAGAAGGGCCCAATCTGCTTGTGGGAAGTGGGGGAAATGACTGAAATCTGGCAGAGACTGTAGCAAGCACCATTGTTCCCTCTCAGACCCCTGCCCCACATACAGCGTTACAACACGGTGACATGGGTTACTCCACCTGGGTGAATACTTAAGGCTCCGCCCCTTACTACAGAACAGGCATGTCAAGACCAAAAAAAATGGCCCCAAACGAAAGAACAGATTAAAGCTCCAGAAAAAATACAACTAAGCCACGAAGAGGTCGCCAGCTTATCAGATGCACAGTTCAAAACACTGGTAATCAGGATGCGCACAGAATTTGGCCGCAAATTAGATGAAAAATGAAGGCTACACTAAGTGAAATAAAGGAAAATGTACAAGGAACCACTAGTGATGGGAAGGAAACTGGGACTCAGATCAATGGCGTGGACCAGAAGGAAGAAAGAAACATCCAACCAGAAAAGAATGAAGAAATTAGAATTCAAAAAAAATGGGAGGAACCTCCAGGACATCTTTAAACTTTCCAACATCTGAATTATAGGGGTACCAGAAGGAGAAGAGGAAGAGCAACAAGTGCAAAACTTATTTGAACAAATAATAAAGGAAAACTTCCCCAATCTGGCAAAGGAAATAGACTTCCAGGAAGTCCAGGAAGCTCAGAGAGTCCCAAAGAAGTTGGACCCAAGGAGGAACACACCAAGACACATCATAATTACATTAGCCAAGGTAAAAATGAAGGAGAGAATCCTAGAAGCAAGAGAGAAGGATGACAGTAACCTACAAAGAGTTCCCATCAGACTCTCAGCTGGTTTCTCAAGAGAGACTTTGCAGGCAAGAAGAGGCTGGAAAGAAGTATCCAAGTCATGAAGGGCAAGGACCTACATCCCAGATTGCTCTATCTAGCCAAGCTTTCTTTTAGAATGGAAGGACAGATAAAGTGCTTCTCAGATAAGGTCAAGTTCAAGGAGTTTATCATCACCCAGCCCTTATTATATGAAATGTTAAAGGGACTTATCTAAGAAAAAGAAGAAAAATATGAACAGTAAAATGACTGCAAACTCACAATTATTAGCAACCACAACAAAAACAAAAACAAACTAAGCAAACAACTGGAACAGGAAGAGAACCACAGAAATGGAGATCAGATGGAGGGTTGTCAACAGGAGAGTGTGTTTGGGGGGGAAGGTACAGAGAATAAGTAGCATAAATGGTAGGTAGAAAATAGGGGGAGGGTAAGTATAGTATAGGAAATATAGAAGCCAAAGAACTTATACGTGTGACCCATGGACATGAACTAAAGGGGGTAAATGTGGGTGGGAGGGGTGTGCAGGGTGGAGGGGAGTGAAGGGTGGGAAATGGGACAATTGTAATAGAATAATCAATAAAATACATTTTTAAAAAAAGAATTATTGATCAACATACAGAAATACTAGGAAAATTACTGCTGGACTGCAACCCTTACCAATTAAACTTAAAAAGAAAACAACCTTACCTACCCTTCTAACCAATTAACCTTTCCCAAAACCTGTTACCCACCCTTTCTTCTCTTTGTAAAAAGGTCAACTTGAAAAGAGGTGTTAAGGGCCAACTTCTTAGATCCTTGACATCTAAAAAAAAAAAAAGAAAGCAAACACAATGAGGATGGGCTTGGACATTGAAGTCTTTGTGATGATGGAAAACCTGGAGTGGAAAGCAAATTGAGTCAGGTGCCAATCATGAGGGGTGCCAGAATGCTGTGTATATCATAGGGGCACAGGTGTTTGCATGGGAGGGCCAAGCAGTGGTCTGGGTGCCAGTGTGGGGAGCCATGAGAGTCACTCGCTTGTGCAGGGAGTGAGTCCTTCTAAGAGAACTGGTGTTCTTAGAGAAGAACCAGGTTCCAGCTGAGGCAGAGAAGTGTTGGAAATGTGTTATAAAAGCACTTAAAGGTGTGGGGAACGTATTGGAAAGGAGAAAGGTAGTAGTGGACAGGAGGAATCCACACGTCGGCAGTTCAATGAGCAAATACTAATTGAGCAGTTACCATTGCCAGGCACTGTGCTACGCACTGGATACTGCAGCAGCAAACACTCCCTGCCTTCAAGATACTTACAGTTTGATGGGTGACCTTAAAGGAGTGTGGAGATGACATTGGGGCAAAGGCAGTTGTCTGGAAGGTCTTGCATGCTGTGGGTGACCAAGGATGACAGAGTAAAGAGGGCAGGTTGGTTCTAGGGACTTTAGGTTCTAATTTGTTTACTATGAATACTTTACTTGTTTACTTGCTTAACTTACCTTTCTTTAGGGTTAACTCTGTTGGGTTTCCAATGAGAGCTTTTAACTTTCTGCTGTTTACCTTAAGTATAAAGGCAGTATGGTGTAGATGTGAAGAGCTTGAATTTGGGCCATTCTTTTATTTATGTATTAAATATTCAAAAGAAAACCTACAATGTGTTTGGCACTGGGTGAGCCTGAGGCAAAAAAAACCCCCCAAAACATCATTTAGGATCTTAGTTGCATCATTTATTAGCTTTGTGACCTGGAGCAATTTACTCAAACTGTCTTCGGTAAAACTGGGTGGTTGTAATTCGTGAAGAGAATACAGGTGTAGCTGTCGTGTGCATGTGTCTGTTTTAAGTACAGTGCCTGGCACAGTGAGTGCTAATATATCATTACGCTCAGTTTATCAAGTTTTTAAAATAAAAATGCCACCATATTAATATCCTTGTTATTTTCTCCTCTAATTTATCCCACTTAATTTTAAATGGCCAAAGTACATAATTTTATGTGTCTCTGACAGCTAATTCCCTCACCCCAAATTTGGATTGATTTAACATTGTAAGGAGATTTTGTGAGAGATGGAAGAGATTTCTTTGAAATACAACATCCTTGACTTCCGGCAAGATGGAGGAATAGGTGGACGCACCGTACCTCCTCGTACAACCAAGATTAGAAAACCAATAATTTACAACAATAATTTACTGTCAGAATAACACCCAGATCCCGCAGAGGATTTATCTGAATGGAAGTTGGGCAGCCAAGAAGTTGAAGTAGACGCATTCATCCAGACTGGTAGGAGAAGACCAGCCGGGCGGGCGTGGGGCTGGCTCGGGTCGGCGGCGTGCGGAGGTTGGGGGAAGGTTTGGCGCGAAATCAGCGCAAAAGCCATCCGGGGGTGCAAGAAGGCAGCGGTGATCCCTGAGTACGCAAGCTGTGGCTGGCAGACCCAGAGGGGCAGCGATTGTGGACCAGGGCAGAACTCGAGGCCCAAAAGCCCAGACAAGGGTCTGAGTCCAGGGGAACGGAACTACCGCCATTGTTTTCTCCCACCCCGCTCCCGCCCCTGCCCCGCCCCCACATATAACGTCATAATCTAGCAATTGGGGCGCACAGCCCCGGTGAACACCTAAGGCTCCGCCCCCCACCGTAACAAGAGCACCAGGCGGGAAAAAAAAAGGAGGACAGGGGGAAAAAAAAAATGTTTTCAACAGAGCAGATCAGTCCCCCGGGACTCATCCTTTTGAGCGACCAAGAATTAGCCAATCTATCAGATGCACAGTTCAAAACACTGGTGATCAGAAAGCTCACGGAACTGGTTGATTTTGGACGAAATTTAGATGAAGGAATGCAGATTACCATAAAACATATGCAGGAAGACACGCGGAGGAGAGCCAATAGTGAAAGGAAGGAATATGAGTCTCAAAACAATACAGTGGACCAGAAGGAAGATAGAATCAACCAAGCAGGAAAGCATGATGAAATAAGAATTCAAAAAATTGAGGAAAAGATTAAGAGCATCCAAGACACCTTTAAACGTTCCAATATCCGAATTATAGGGGTACCAGAATCAGAAGGGGAAAAGCAACAGATTGAGCACATATTTGAACAAATAATAAAGGAGAACTTCCCCAATCTGGCAAAGGGAACAGTCTTCCAAGAAATCCAAGAAGCTCAGAGAGCCCCAAAGAAGTTGGACCCAAGAAGAAACACACCAAGGCACATCATAATTACATTAGCCAAGGTAAAAACGAAGGAGAGAATCCTAGAAGCAGCAAGAGATAAGGGGACAGTCACCTACAAAGGAGTTCCCATCAGACTGTCAGCTGATTTCTCCAAAGAGACCTTACAGGCAAGAAGGGGCTGGAAAGAAATATTCCAAGTCGTGAAAGACAAGGACCTACATCCCAGATTGCTCTATCCAGCAAAGCTCTCATTTAGAATGGAAGGGCAGATAAAGTGCTTCTCAGATAAGGTCAAGTTAAAGGAGTTCATCATCACCAAGCCCTTATTTTATGAAATGCTAAAGGGACTTATCTAAGAAAAGAAGATAAAGAAAAGACATGTATAGTAAAAGGACAGCAAACTCACAAATATTAACAGCCACACCTAAAGCAAAACCAAAGCAACTAAGTAAACAATTAGAACAGGAACAGAACCACAGAAATGGAGGGCACATGGAGGGTTAGCAGCAGGGGGGTGGGAGGAAGAGAGAGGGGGAAAAGGTATAGAGAATAAGTAGCATAGAATGTAGGTTGAAAATAGGGGGAGAGCAAGAATAGTACGGGAAATGTAGAAACTAAAGAACTCATAAGTATGACACATGGACATGAACTAAAGGGGGAAATGTGGGTGGGAGGGGGATACAGGGTGGAGGGGAGAGAAGTGGGGAAATGGGACAACTGTAATAGCATAATCAATAAAATATATTAAAAAAAAAAGGATCACCCCCCCAAAAAAAAAAAAGAAAAAAAAAGAAATACAACATCCTTTAGCTTTTTAGATAAAAACAAAAGAGCAACTCCATTCTCCTCTAAATGATATTTGTGGACTTATTTTGAAAATAAATGGATCTGCCTTTTAAATTTTAACCTTTAATTTTAAACAGGCAAGTATGAATTTAGTTCCCACCCTCCCCCTTCCATGCTGTGAATCAGGTTGAACCACCTGCTTTTTGGAGCTGATTAGTAGGGAATGTTACTTTCACTGGGTTCTGAGAGCCCAACAGTGTATTATATGCTAGCTGATCATTTGATTATGTTTCTGATATTTAAAAAAATTAATGGCACAACTAAAACTCAGAAAAGTATGTTTAGGCCTTCTCTTTCTTTTACCAGTAGCAAGCAGGTTTCACCTGCACCATCACCACCACCCTCTCTCCTGTCTTCAGTCTTGAGTTACTAAAACTAGGGAACATTGATTCTGATGTTGCTGTTTTACAAACGATGGTATAATTAAACTGCTGAAACCTTAAAATATAGATTAGTGATATATTGTTTTCAGAATGGTAGAAAGGAGGAGTCTTCCGTTTGAAAGACTAAAGAACTTAAATAATGGTGTTGTTACACTTTTATCAAGGAATTGTGAATATTATCGTTATTGACCTCCATCAGAAAAGGTGGAACTGACCCCTTCCTTAGATATTTTAAAACAGGATTTCAAGTTATAGCTCCCTTTTAAAAACAGATGTGGATAATTCAGTATGTCCATTGTATAACACAAAGTAATACTAGATGCAAAGTGTCTCAGAAAATGTACATGGTTATGCTGTCAGGTCATTTTTTTTAAATATATTTTATTGATTATGCTATTACAGGTGTCCCATTTCCCCCCTTCTCTCCCCTCCCCCCTGTACCCCCCCTCGCACCCACATTTTCCCCCTTAGTTCATGTCCATGTGTCATACTTATGAGTTCTTTAGTTTCTACATTTCCCGTACTATTCTTGCCCTACCCCTATCTATTTTCAACCTACATTCTATGCTACTTATTCTCTATACCTTTTCCCCCTCTCTCCTCCTCCCACCCCCCTGCTGCTAACCCTCCATGTGCCCTCCATTTCTGTGGTTCTGTTCCTGTTCTAATTGTTTGCTTAGTTTCTTTTGGTTTTGCTTTAGGTGTGGTTGTTAATATTTGTGAGTTTGCTGTCCTTTTACTATACATGTTTTTTCTGTATCTTCTTTTCTTAGATAAGTCCCTTTAGCATTTCATATAATAAGGGCTTGGTGATGATGAACTCCTTTAACTTGACCTTATCTGAGAAGCACTTTATCTGCCCTTCCATTCTAAATGAGAGCTTTGCTGGATAGAGCAATCTGGGATGTAGGTCCTTGTCTTTCATGACTTGGAATACTTCTTTCCAGCCCCTTCTTGCCTGTAAGGTCTCTTTTGAGAACTCAGCTGCCAGTCTGATGGGAACTCCTTTGTAGGTGACTGTCCCCTTATCTCTTGCTGCTTCTAGGATTCTCTCCTTCATTTTTACCTTGGCTAATGTAATTATGATGTGTCTTGGTGTGTTCCTCCTTGGGTCCAACTTCTTTGGGACTCTCTGAGCTTCCTGGACTTCCTGGAAGTCTATTTCCTTTGCCAGATTGGGGAAGTTTTCCTTTATTATTTGTTCAAATAAGTTTTGCACTTGTTGCTCTTCCTCTTCTCCTTCTGGTACCCCTATAACTCGGATGTTGGAAAGTTTAAAGATGTCCTGGAGGTTCCTACGCCTCTCATTTTTTTGAATTCTAATTTCTTCATTCTTTTCTGGTTGGATGTTTCTTTCTTCCTTCTGGTCCACGCCATTGATCTGAGTCCCAGTTTCCTTCCCATCACTATTGGTTCCCTGTGTATTTTTCTTCATTTCACTTATTGCAGCCTTCATTTTTTCATTTAATTTGGAACCAAAATCAACCAATTCTGTGAGCATCCTGATCACCAGTGCTTTGAACTGTGCATGGGATAGGTTGACTATCTCTTGGTCGCTTAAAAGGATGGGTTCTGGGGCTTTCATTTGTTCTTATGTTTGAGCCATCTCTTTTTTTCTTGTTTGGTCTGGTCGTGCCTGTTATGTATGAGGGGCAGAGCCTTAGGTGTTCACCAGGGTGGGGCAACCCAGTCACTAGGTTGTGACGCTGTATGTGGGGACGGAGTCCAAGAGGGAACAATGGCGCTTGCTTCGCTCTCTGCCAATTTCAGTCCCTTCCGCTGCTTCCCCTAATCAAACTGGATGTTTCTGGTGCTGATTCCCATGTGGGTGGGCTTGTGTATGTTCTAGGACCCCGTGGGTCTCTCCAGCGAACTCTCCTCTGAGGCTGGGAGTCTCTCCCTGCACCTCAACCCCACAGATGTTTTCAATCAGTGCCCCAAGGCTCTATTTCCCAGTGCTGGGAACCTGGGCTGCACGCAGTGCCTTGCTTCACAATCGCCACCTCGCTGTGTCTGCAGGTTGCCACCCCTTGGCCGGGGTTTGCCAGCTGCCGCTTGTGCACCCAGGGTCTGCCTGCTGCGGTCTTATGCGCTAGGTCCCAACGTTCTTTGTGCAGAGCGACCCCTCTCCTCCTGGCTTCCTGACTCCGCCCCTCCTAGCAGTCTGGATGATTGTGTCTATTTTAACTCCTTGGTTGTCCAACTTCCATACAGTTCAGTTTTCTGTTAGTTCTGGTTCTTACTCTGTTTCTAAAGTAGTGTTGTTCCTATCTTGGTTGTGCGAGGAGGCACAGTGTGTCTTACCTATGGCCGAAGTCCTTTTTTTTTTTTTTTTTTTTTTTTTTTAATTTGAGTGAGGCTTGGTGGCTTTTCATTGTTGTTAACTCTTTGTATTTGTTTTTCATGTGAAGTGTCTGTTCAAATTTTTTCTCCTTTACTGATTTGTTAAATGTTTGAATTCCGAAGTCAGATCATTTTGGGTTTAAACTTGGGCTTTGTCACTCACTAGTTGTTTGACCTTGAGAGGGTTATTTAGTTTTTTCGAACTTCGGTTTATTATATGTGAAATGTGGTAAGTGTTGAGTCCTCATGGACTATTGTTAATTGATTAATAAAATAATCAATGTAAAATGTTTAACATTTGTATAGTAAGACTATAATATGTATTTGCTAGTTTCATTACTAATACTAGTAAGATTTTTTAAAAATTAAGAACAGAATTTGTCAAATGCCTTCCTAGCATTATCTGATCAGTTAGTTTTTCTCTTTTAACACAGTGATGTAATAGATTTTGTAATATTGAACTATACTTATATTTCTGGAACAAACTGCTTGGTCCTAATATTTATTATTAATTGTGTTCTTAAAATATAAAACACATATAAACTTATTTTAGTACAGATCAAAATACATTTTAAACAGAACCTGAGAATTTTAGGTATATTTCAGACATATCACTGAATGTGCTTTCCTGTTTTAGGTGAATAATGAGAATCACAGCTAGGGATCATCAAACTAGAAACTGTTGCTTGAAGCACCTGCTCACCCCAGCAAGAGGCATTTATTTTGCATGAGATGCCCTAGTCAATATATATAACAAGCAGCCATTGTCCATCCATACTTTAATGCCAATTGAGATTTTATATATGTACCTCATGCCTTTTAAAATAAGAGCCACGATGTAGTTTTATGAAACTGCAATAAAACTTCTAACACATAGGAAAGTCTTACATGTTCTAAATTGGTGTCTTTTTAAGGATGTGTGTGCCTCCATAATAGTATGTTATATTCTTTTTTTTTTAAGATTTTATTTATTTATTTTTAGAGAGGAAAGGGAAGGCGAAAGAGAGAGAGGGAGGGAGAGAAACATCAATGTGTGGTTGCTGGGGGCCATGGCCTGCAACCTAGGCATTTGCCCTGACTGGGAATTGAACCTGCGATGCCTGGTTTGCAGTCTGCGCTCAATCCACTGAGCTATGCCAGCCAGGGCCTGTTATATTCTTTTGATTATTTATATTATGTTATTAAGATTGATTTTATAGGGAATCTAGTGGAGAAATGAAATAAATACATTAGGAACATTTGTGTAAATTACTTCTCATGGTTTTTGTTCCTAAAACCATTTGCATTCATCAAATACTGACTTCTTTCTTAATTGTTCTTTTTTAACTGCAGAAGTACTGAGGGTATTAGAAATGTGATATGCATAGTAAAGATATTTTACATTGTATACAAACTTATATGTATAATTAGAACCTGGAATACCAATGAGAAACACTTTGAATAAACCTAATAGCTGCCATTTATTGAGGGCTTACCATGAACCAGGAACTGTTCTTTACATAAATGTTTTATATATATATAAATCCATTTTATTCTTAAAGCATTTCTACACAAGTACTGTTACTGTTTTAATACTACAGGGAAAGAAACTGTTACACAAAGAGGTAGTCCATGCCCCAGGTAACAGCAACAGAATGGCAGAGACAGGATACAAATTCAGGCTGTCTATCTATAGAACCTGTGCTCTTTTAAATACTTCAATCCACTGACAAAGATGGAATTACTTCCATTCAACAAACATTTACTGAGTGCCTACAGAGTATGTACAACAATGTACAACTTAATTGTTGTACATCTGGGACAGTGCCATGGTGTGGTGAGTAAGACACAAGTTCCCTGCTGTCATGAGGTGTACATTATGGTGAAAACAGAAAATATCAATAAAAATGTGAATTGATAGCTTCTCAAGGTTTTTCATGATGATGAATGTTTTTTGCCATTTCTTCATTTACTCAGTTGGGTTATGAATTCCTCCCTTGGCCATAAGTAATATGCTCTGTTTTTATATAAACCCAGGAGATTGGGCTGTGTAAGGAGAAATTCCTATACTTTGTGAAGACCTGGGTGAGAATGTGTTAGCTGTGTGTGAAATCTGAGCTTTTGTGTCTTCATTTATAAGCTAGGCATTGAATGCCCTACCTCTTGAGGTGGTGGTTAGGATTAAATACACACAGGCTCCTAGCACAGTGCTTGACATAGAACAGGCTGATAATTATTGGTTTCCTCCCTTCCCTACATTTTATAGTCCTAATTTTTAGTAGAATATATGTAAATGCAGATAGAGGGACTACATTGAATTGCCTGTAAATGATTATTTCTCAACAAAATGCTGTGGGTTTTTCCTAACTTACATACTTATTGCTTCAAATTCTCATTTAGGCATATGTTGAAAAAAGTTGATATTTTCAGGATATCTGAAAATTATTGGGTTGGCCAAAAAGTTCATCTGGGATTGGGAGTTCTGGCCAAGATGGAGGCATAGGTAGAAACGCTTTGTTTCCTTACACAACCAAAAGAAGAATGACAACCAGTTTAAAAACAAACAATCAGAACTGCCAGAAAATCAAACTGCATGGAACTCCTTAGGGGTGGAGACAGACAGCTGGGTGGAGAGGACCTGCGGAAAGGTGGCAGACTAAGTGAGGCGGGGTTGGCTGACTGGGAAACTAAAGGCTCAAAACCTGTTGCTGTAAAATACTATGGGGGTTGCAAAGACAGGAGAAATTCTCAGTCTCACAGGAGAGTGTGTTGGAAAGTGGGGCTAGAGTAGAGGCATTGTTCCCTCTCTGATCCCTCCCCCCCACACAGCACCATGATGCAATAAAGAAATGCAGGTTTCTCCACCCTAGCAAATACCTAAGGCTCCACCCCTTACTACGTAACAGGTGTGCCAAGACAAAGAAATATGGCCCAAATGGAAGAATAGATCAAAACTCCAGAAAAAGAGTGAAGCAATGAGGAGGTAGACAACTAAACAGATGCAGAGTTCAAAAGACTGGTAATCAGGATGCTCACAGAATTGATTGAGCTCAGTCCCTAATGAAGGTAGACATGAAGGCTACACAAAGTGAAATAAAGGAAAATATGCAGGGAACCAACAGTGAAGGGAAGGAAACCATATCTGAAATCAATGATTTGGAACAGAAGGAAGAAATAAACATCCAGCTGGAACAGAATGAAGAAACAAGAATTCAAAAAGATGAGGAGAGGCTGAAGAACCTCTGTGACAACTTTGAACATCCCAACATCTGAATCATAGGGGTGCCAGAAGGAGAAGAGGAAGAACAAGAAATTGAAAACTTATTTGAACAAATAATGAAAAAGAACTACCCCTATCTGGTGAAGGAACTACACTTCCAGGAAGCACAGAGAGTCCCAAAGAAATTGAGCCCAAAGAGGAACATACCAAGGCACATCATAATTATCTAAGTTATCCATACTTATCCACGATTAAAGATAAGGAAAGAATCTTAAAAGCAGCGAGAGGAAAGGAGTTACCTGCAAAGGAGCTCCCATAAGACTGTCAGCTGATTTCTGAAAAGAAACTCTATAGGCAGTAAGGGACTGAAAAGAAGTGTTTGAAATTATGAAAGGCATGGACCTACATCCAAGATTATTCTATCCAGCCAAGCTGTCATTTAGAATGGAAAGGCAGATAAAGTGCTTTCCAGATAAGCTAAAGGAATTCATTATCACTTAGGCCTTATTATACGAAATGTTAAAGGGACTTACCTAAGAAATAGAAGATCAAAAACTATGAATGTTAAAATGACAACAAGCTCATAATTATCAATAACTGAACCTAAAAAAACAAACAAACAAGAAAACTAAGCAAACAGGTAGAACAGGAACAGAATCACAGAAATGGAGATAACATGGACGGTTTTCAGTTGGGGGGTGGAATTGGGAAGAAAGGTACAGGATATAAGAAGTATAATTGGAGTCCTGGCTGGCATAGCTCAGTGGATTGAGCGCGGGCTGTGAACCAAAGCGTCACAGGTTCGAGTCCCAGCCAGGTCACATACCTGGGTTGCAGGCCATGGCCCCCAGCAACCGCACATTGAAGTTTCTCTCTCTCTTTCTCCCTCCCTTCCCTCTCTAAAATAAATAAATAAAATCTTTTTTAAAAAAAGAATAGTACAGGAAATGGAGAAGCCAAAGAACCTATATGTGGGACCCATGGACATGAACTAAGGGGGGGTGGCGAATGTAGGAGGGTGGGGGTTGCAGGGCAGAGGGAGGTTTAAAAGGAGAAAAAATGGGGACAACTGTAATAACACAATCAAAATATACTTAAAAGAGAAAAAGTTTATTTGTTTTTTTTTCTTTTAGATGGCTCTAATAGGGCTTAGTTGTTTTTAACTTTATTCAGAACAATTTTGTTAGATTGTATTTTGACAGCTGTCATATCAGCATGCATTAAAAAAACTTACCAAACTGTTGAATTTTTGTGTAGCCATTTTAATATTGAAGATGGAAGAAAATAAGTGACATTTTTTGGCATATTATACTTTATTATTTCAAGAAAGTTAAAAACCAGTGAAATGCCAAAAAAGATTTGTGCAGTGTATGGAGAAGGTTCTGTGACTGATTAAATATGTCAAAAGTGGTTTGTGAAGTTTCGTGCTGGAGTGTTCTCACTGGACAATGCTCCATGGTTGGGTAGACCAGTTAAAGTTGATAGTGATCAAATCAAGACATTAATGGAAATAAGCCAGGATGTGAAAGACAAATATTATATGATCTCACTTATAAGTGGAATCTAATCAACAAAACAAAGAAGTTAGAACACTGTAACCAGAGACATTGAAATCAAGAACAAACTGATAGTAACCAGAGGGGAGGGAGGAGGTCAATAATGGGGGAAAGAAGGGGGGAAGGGTCATCAAGGAAAATGTATAAAAGACCCATGGACAAAGCCAAAATGGTGGAGGAGTGAGGGTGGGAGGTGGGTGGGTGGGGGAAAGTGGTGGCAGGAAAATGGAGACAACTGTACTTAATACAACTTTTTACAACACCAATAAAAATAAAAAATAAAGACATTAATTGAGAACAATCAGCAATATACCACAGAGGAGATAGCCGACATCTTCAAAATATCCAAATCAATAAAGCTATTTGTGAAAATGAAAAATGTGTCTTTTACTTTACAGAAAAAAAATAAACATAACTTTTTGGCCAACCCAGTATTAATCATAAAAATATCTTTTTGAAAGAGTTAAGTATAAAAAATGCATCATAGCAGACTGGTTTCTCAAATTTTCCTTGAATGACATTGGTATATTACACTTCTGTGCTAGAATTCAGTTCCATATTTTGTACCCTAAAAATAATTTGTTACTTTGGTATTACTTTAAAAATGATATTGCTTATTTGATTATACTTACTAATATCCACATTTGGTTCATTAGAAATATTTTTAAACTAGTAACTGAGTATAATGTGGTAGTTTTATTGTACTACGGTGAGTTCTTGATAGAAGCCATATCCGTTCATTAAATTATTAATGTGTACAGTTAATAACCTTGGCCCTATATCTAGTCTGTCAGTGGGTTAAGGCTTTCTTTTACTTTCTTTCTATTGTCACCATACCAATGAGCATACACACAGATTTCTGTAGTGATGCTAAGTGATCTCTCTTGCTTTAGTCTTCCTCCTTTTTTCTAATTCATTTGGTACATTTCTATCATTTTACATGTCGCACAAGGCAAAGTCTATATATTTTAAACCTGTATTCAACTCAAGACCCTTACAAACCTAAACTCAGCTGCTCTATAACACTGTACAGGGTGGGGCAAAAGTAGATTTACAGTTGTGAGTACATGAAACAGAGTTCATTTTTGTATTATTATTTATTAGTCATTGTATTATTTTCTGTATGAACAAGTGTAAGCCTACTTTTACCCCACCCTGTAATCTGTTATCCCTAACAAAAACCTTGCCATCCACACATGTTGTGGCTGCCTATGGTATTCCGAACATTCTTGAATTGAAAATATATGTAATCCTTCCATCAACTTCTTGAATAAGGTACCATTATTATCCCCATTTTATAGACATAAAACTGAGCCACAGATAAGTTAAGTAACTAGTCCAAAGTCCCTCAGCTTCTCTGGAGTGCTGTC
Organism: Phyllostomus discolor; assembly: GCF_004126475.2. NCBI lineage: Eukaryota > Metazoa > Chordata > Mammalia > Chiroptera > Phyllostomidae > Phyllostomus > Phyllostomus discolor. The sequence continues at coordinate 49,223,416 of NC_040912.2, forward strand.
AAAGTTTGTTTTCCCCTGATGTGGGCTTTTTGCACAGCCTTTTTTAAGGGGCTACAGCCCTCCTCAGGTGTCACCTTGATGAAAATCTGTGGAGTGACTCAGTTCTTCAGTGAGAGACACATGATACCTGTTTATGTGGGGTAGCTATTTACATGGGGGATAATGCCTCTCTCAGGAGGTCATGTTTTAACCAAGACCTGGGAATAAGTGGGTAGCAGGGCTTGGTTGGGGGAAGCATTCCAGGAGGTTCCATGTGCAAAAGACTGGAGCTTACTCTCATTCATAGGAAAGTATGAATGTGTGTGTATTCCACTTCATCATTGTATGTTTGAGCTTAAGCCAGGTATGTCAGTAGAGTTTTCAAGGTTTACTCCTTATGTGATTCCTATACAGCTGACTTTTATTTATTTAATCATAGCAAGTTGATGAGGTAGTTCATAATAGCCACACTTTACAGAAAGAAAAGAATTGATATTCCTAATACTTAGTAATGTACAAAGGTCACACAGTTAATATGTGGCAGGAACAAATGGCAGGGCTGAGATATGCCTCACTCTCTTTGAATCCTGTGCTGTTTCCCCTACACTGTATATCAGTACTCTCTGTATAATAACCACATAAAATAGATTACACTACTGCTTTAACAGATGAATCAATCTCTCTAACCAGATTATATAGGCTAGTAGAGTGCAAGGACCTGGTTTGGTACTGAGTACTTGCATCTCTCATAAGCACCAAGCACAGCTTTACAAGTAGTAAGGTAGAGTTATTTTCATGTGGTAGTTTCACTAAAGCTGGAGGCATTTTGCATTTGATAAAACAGAATTTTACTAGTTAGCAGATGAGGTGTTTGCAAGGTGCATGTATTATTTTCATAAAAACAGTAAAGCTATTTTTTAAAAACACCAGTTCATGGAGCATAAGAACTAAATTGTAGAGCTAAGCCCACTGTTATTTGTTCTGCAAGATAGCAAAATTTGTTGGCAGAGAATATTTTCAATTTGATGGAGAACCTTTCTCATTTTTACATTCTCTGATATCACAGATGTGCGCACAGATGTGCGAAAAGTTGTGCGTACTCTTGTGAGAACCACACATGGTCCCCAAGCCATCTACTTTTGTTGTTAGAATTTCATTGAATAGGCCCTAGAGTTTGAACTTATTTTCCAAATACCACTTCCTTATCAATGATTGCTCTGTAGTTTTATTCTTAGTTATTTTTGGTAGTTGGATGAACCTTTGTTATATTATTTTCCATGTGTTGTCCTGATCTTTTGAATCAGTGTTCCCCTTAATTTCTGAAGTCTCCTGGGTTGCGAGTTATTGAAACACATTGAAATTAAGTGAAAATGAAAAATGTATTGAAATGTTGGGAGTGGAGGGCAGGCAGGAATGCAGCTGGACCTGAAGAGCAGCTGCACTGTTAGGGATCTCTCCGTCTCTTGCCTCTAACTCTCTCTTGTTGTAGGCTGCTTTCCCCACATGGTGAGGAATATGACCACCACAGCTCCACACTCTACAATAGCCACCAGAAAGAGACTGGCCTGACATTCCCTCAGATTCAGGCTTCCCAAAATCCCCGGAAAGGGTTCTGACTAGCCTAGCCATTCTGGATTGACCTGGACGTTGTCTCATTTGCCCATCTGGAGTCTGCTGTGACACAGGGCTCAGAAACCCAACCTCCCGTGGGACTTATTTTAATTGACCCGTTTTGGATTATTGGAATCGGGTCTGCTAGTTTATTCTTAGTTTGGGGCATCTGCAGTCTACCCAGCACATTTGTTAAGTCAGAGGGCCAACAAGCCTTGAGCTCCATGTAAGACAGAAACTCAAGTAACTTGTTTTACTTGAGTGTGCAAGTAAAACTTACTGCAGAGTGTGTACTGCTGCAGGTGACCTATTTGTATGAGTCTTTTTCTATTGAGAAAAATTACCATTTTATGATGGAATAATAATTTACACATAGAATGACAATAAAAATGCCAGACAAATGTTGCTTCTCTTCAAAAGAATAGAATTATTACCTTGCATATCAATTCATCCCACAAACTTTAAAAGAGATGAAGTGGGAGACTAAAGGTCACTGTAATTTTCTTTATTTCTTCAGAACATTAACAGCAGCCAGCCACCTGGTTCTCTCATACTCTGCAGAATTATTGCATTTAAAATCAGATTGGATGTTTTTTCTACACTTGCAAGTGTTTTTAATTTGTAAGAGGATAACTTTTGTGCTAAAATGTTTGTTTTGGGAATGTTTATTCCCTGATACCCATAGAAGAGATGGCTTTATATCTGGTTGGTTATACTGTCACTTCAGTTAAATTTAAAAACCATTAATCATTAACTCACTACATGCAAGACTGTCTTTGCATACTGTGAGATTACTAAAGGTGAGGAAGACATATCTTGTGCCCAAGCCCCTGGAAGAGCTGACCATGTGTGTACCCATGGCTGTCCTACCAGACAGCTGCTGTGTTGGGTCATGGCCAGTGACATTCACTCTGATTCCACTACACATGTTCTATAGAGAGCCTAAGTGCAAAGGAACAGAGACACATTCTGCTTAGTGAGTTTGTGCCTTCAGGGGGCAAGGGGTAGATGTGAATCTACCATTTCTGCTGGCCTGCTCAGCTCCTGCATGCCTTTCAGAGTATGAGCACTTTTAGTGATTAAAGGTATCTGTTTTCCAAACATGTGCCTTCTGAATGTAAGCCAGCAACAACTTATAGTGATCAACAGAAGAAAAAGCAATCAGTCCTAATGCTGGAGGGAAAACCCATTGTTGTGGACTTACTGTGGGGCTTCATAACCATTTTTCAGCAGTGGCTTCCTACAGGATTTTTAAGAATAACATACAGAGTATTGGAGATTTTTGCCTCATATATTGTATTTAGAATTTGCCCCCACATAATACATGATTACACTGAGGTAAATATACAAATAAGGTACATTCTCTGTTGCTACATAAAATGAAGCATTTAATTCTAACTTTTGTGCTTGGAGAAAGTGTCAGGGAGTATGTGGCATTTATGCAGAGCTTTGGGAGAAGAGTCAGATTTTGATAGCGGGGAGTGGGAATGGAACAGATAAATTGCCTGTTGAGCATACCACATGAAATAATACTGTGCTGAGGCAATAGTGAGTAGTCTAATGAGGTTAGAAATTTATGGGTTTTATTATAGGAGGAGGAGAATATAAAAAAATAGGTTTGAATCATCGTGGGAGACCCTTGAAAGTCTTCTCAAGAATTTGAATTTTATTCTTGGTGGTGTGGGAAGCATTAAAAATTTTTGGTCAGAGATGTACCATGACCAGGAATGGTCTGGATGGAATCCAGGAAGGTCCTTATTATTCTCCACTTCTCTTTTACCTTCACATCATGCAGGAACAAACTGAGATGTGATCTCTTTCCGGGCAAGGCCACATGTATCCATCAGACCACCTTATTAAGGTGTATGAACTCGGAGGAATTAAGGGAGGTAATGTTAGACTGTCAGCCCACTGTGCTATTACTATCTTTTAAGATTTTATTTATTTTATTTTTAGAGAGAGGGGAAGGTAGGGAGAAAGAAAGGGAGAGAAACATCAATGTGTGATTGCCTCTCACATACCCCCTACTGGCGACCTGGCCCGCAACCCAGGCATGTGCCCCAATTGGGAATCAAACCAGTGACCCTTTGGTTCACAGGCCTTCAATCAATCCACTGAGCTACACCAGCCAGGGTTATTGTCAACATATGTATTATACATTTATAAACCCAACCATTTAATGTTATAATTATTGCTTTATTCAGTCTTGTCCTTTAGAGTAAAAATTAAGAGAAAAAGTGAAAAAGATGTGTTTATACAGTCTTTTATATTTACCTTTTATTTCCTGCCAGTTGAAGTTTGCATCTAGTGTCATCTCCTTTCAGCCTGAAGAACTTCCTTTAATATTTCTTTTTTTAAAAAAATGTTGTAAGCTGTATGTCTTTTAAAAATTATTTATTTTTTAGAGAGAGGGAAGGAATGAAGAGAAACATCAATTCAAGAAAGAAAGATCAATCAGCTGCCTCTCACTCACAACCTGACTAGGAACAAAACACGCAACCCAGGCATGCTCCCTGGCTGGGAGTTGAACTGGTGACCTTTTGTTCTGTAGGACTACTTGTAACCAACTGAGCCACACTGGTCAGGGCTTCTTTAATATTTCTTATAGGGCACATCTGCTTGCAACAAATTCTCTCAGTTTTCGTTTATCAGAGAAGAAATATATTTCACTTTAATTTTTAAAGGACCATTTTGCTGGGTATAGAATTCTTAGGAGCTATTTTTCTTTCAGGAATCTGAATATGCCATTAATGCCTTCTGATTTCTGTTGTTTCTCATGAGAAGTTAACCATTCACTAATTTATTGTTCCCTTGTATAATCTTTTTTTTCTGTTTTGATGATTTTCTTTGTTCTTGACTTTTAACAATTTGACTGAAATGTGCCTAAGAATGGATTTCTTTGTGTTTATTCTAGGTTAAGGTTCATTGAGCTTCTTTGATCTGTAAATTGGTGTTCGTTATAAAAATTGGTAATTTCTTGGCCATTATTTCTTCCCATTTTCCCAGTTCTTGGTACAGAGCTCCTACAATCTTGTAATTTTCTTTTTTAAAAAATGTATTTTATTGATTATGCTACTACAATTGTCCCATTTCCCCCCTTTTTTCCCCTCCATCCTGCACACCCCCTCCCACCCACATTCCCCCCCTTTAGTTCATGTCCATGTGTTACACATACAAGTTCTTTGGATTCTACATTTCCTGTACTATTCTTAACCTCACCCTATCTATTTTCTACCTACCATTTATGCTACTTGTTCTCTGTACCTTTCCCCCTCTACCCCCTCCCATTCCCCGACTGATAACCCTTCATGAGATCTCCATTTCTGTGGTTCCGTTCCTGTTCTAGTTGTTTGCTTTGTTGTTTTCGTTTTTTTAGGTTCAGTTGTGAGTTTGTTGTCATTTTACTATTCATATTTTTTATTGTTGTTCAAGTAGTTTTCTGCCTTTTCCCCCTAGCCCTGCCCACCACCCTGGCTATCCCTCCCTCCCTCCCTCCCATTTCCACCCCCCCTTGTTATTGTTCATATATCCTTTATAATTGTTCCTGTAAACCCTTTACCCTTTTTCCCCATTATCCCCCTTCCCCCCTAGTCACTGTCAGCCTGTTCTCAATTTCAATGTCTTTTGTTATACTTTGCTTGCTTTTTTGTTTTGTTGATTAGGTTCCTGTTGATGGTGAGATCATATGGTATTTGTCTTTCACCACCTGGCTTATTTCACTTAGCATAATTCTCTCCAGTTCCATCCAAGCTGTCATGAAGGGTAGGAGCTCCTTCTTTCTTTCTGTTGCATAGAATTCCATTATGTAGATGTACCATAGTTTTTTGATCCAGTTATTTAGTGATGGGCACTTGGGTTGCTTCCAGCACATGGCTATTATAAATTGTGCTTCTGTGAACATTGGGGTGCATAGGTTCTTTTGGATTGGTGTTTCTTGGGATATAATCCTAACAGTGGAATTGCCAGGTCAAAAGGCAGTTCCATTTTTAGTTTTCTGAGGAAATTCCATACTGTTTTCCATAGTGGTTGTACCAGTCTGCAGTCCCACCAACAGTGTACTAGGGTTCCCTTTTCTCCACAACCTCTCCACAACACTTGTTATTTGTTGCTTTGTTTATGATGGCCATTCTCAATGGTGGATGTGAAGTGGTATCTCATTGTGGTTTTAGTTTGCATCTCTCTGATAGCTAGTGATATTGAGCATCTTTTCATGTGTCTCTGGTCCCGCTGTATGTCCTCCTTGGAGAAGTGTCTGTTCAAGTGTTTTGCCCATTTTTTAATTGAGTTGCTTGTTTTAGAGTGGATTTTGGAGATCAAACCCTTGTCTGAGGTATCATTGGCAGATATGTTTTCCTATGTGGTTGGTTTTCTTTTCATTTTAATATTGTTTTCTTTAGCCATGCAGAAGCTTTCAATTTCGATGAGATCCCATTCGTTTATTCTTTCCTTTATGTCCCTTGCTCTAGGGGACATATCAGTGAAAATGTTGCTGCATGAAATAGCTGAGATTTTCCTGCCTATGTTCTCCTCTAGGACTTTCATGGTGTCACAGTTTATATTTAAATATTTTATCCACCTTGAATTTATTTTTGTGTATGGTGTAAGTTGATGCTCGAGTTTCATTTTTTTGCATGTAGCTCTTCAGCTCTCCCAACACCATTTGTTGAAGAGGCTATTTTTACTCCATCTTATGCTGCTTCCCCCTTTGTTGAATGTTAATTGACCATAGAGACTTGGGTTTATTTCTGGGCTATTATCCATATTTTTTATCTTCTTTTTCTTAGATAAATCCCTTTAACATTTCATATAATAAGGGCTGGGTGATGATGAACTCCTTTAATTTGACCTTATCTGGGAATCACTTTATCTGCCCTTCTATTATAAATGATACTTTGCTGGATAGAGTAATCTTGGATGTAGGAAGCCTTTCCTGACTTTGAATACTTCTTTCCAGCCCCTTCTTGCCTGCAAGGATTCTTTTGAGAAACCAGCTGACAATCTAATGGGAACTCCTTTGTAGGTATCTCTCTCCTTTTCTCTTGCTGCTTTTGAGATTCTCTCCTTAACTTTAATCTTGAGTAATGTAACTATGATGTGTCTTGGTGTGTTCCTCCTTGGGTCCAACTTCTTTGGGACTCTCTGAGCTTCCTGGACTTCCTGAAAGTCTATTTCCTTGCCAGATTGGGGAAGTTCTTCTTCATTATTTGTTCAAATAAGGTTTCAGTTTCTTGGTCTTCCTGTTCTCCTTCTGGCACCCCTATGATTCGGATGTTGGAACATTTAAAGATGTCTTGGAGGCTCTCCTCATTTTTTTTTTTGAATTCTTGTTTCTTCATTCTGTTCTGGTTGAATGTTTATTTCTTCTTTCTGCTCCAAACTGTTGATGTGAATCCTGGTTTCCTTCCCATCACTGTTGGTTCCCTATAGATTTTTCTTTATTTCACATAATGCAACTTTCATTGCCCCCTGGGTCTTTTTTATGCTATTGAAGTACCCAGTAAGTTCCTGGAGCATCCTGATAACCAGTGTTTTGAACTGTGCATATGATAGGTTGGCTATCTCTTTGTTGTTTAGTTGTATTTTTTCTGCAGCTTTGAAGTGTTCTTTTATTTGGGCTTTTTTTTTTTGTCTGTGCATGTCTGTTACATAGTAAGAAGCGGAGCCTTAGGTGTTCACCAGGACGAGGCAACGCATGTTGCTGCTTTTGTAATGCTGTATGTGGGGAGGGGGTCCGAGAGGGAGCAATGCCGCTTGCTCTGCTCTCTGCTCATTTTTAGCCACTTCCTCGGCTACCCACAAGCAAATTGAGCCTTTCTGGTGCTGATCCTGGGTGGGTCGGTTTGTGTATGTCCTAGGACCCTGTGGGTCTCGCCAATGAACTCTTGTGTGAGGCTGGGAGTTTTTCCTGCTGTCACTTCAACCCTCACAGGTTTTTTTAGTCAGAGGCTTTGAGACTCTTATTTCCCTGTGCTGGGTTTTGCAGTCTATCTCACTCCACAGTTGTTCCTCCTGGCTTACCTGCAGGCAAATGTGGGTCTGCCTAGTCCACTAGCCACTGCCTCTCCCAGTCCTTTAGCCACTGCCTTTCCACAAGTCCTCTTCACCCAGCTTCCTGTTCCACCCCTTCTACAAGTCTGGATGAATGTTTTTTCTTTAACTCCTTGGTTGTCGGACTTCCATACAGTTCGATTTTCTATCAGTTCTGGTTGTTTTTTGTTTTTAAATTTGTTGTCCTTTTGGTTGTGTGAGGAAGCACAGTGTGTCTGCCTACACCTCCATCTTGGCTGAAAGTCCTAAAGCCTTGTAATTTTCTAAGTGGTAAGAATAATAAGAGCATCTTTTGAATTTGATCTTTGACCCTAGTTCTTGACATATAACTTCTAAATCCTTTGGAATTTCCTGGGTTATAGTAGTGTCTTTTGTTCTAGTGAGGTGACTCTTGGTGGGCTCCTGTATAGTTTCAAGATGCGAGCTGGTCACCAGAAAGACCAAGCTATATGTGCAGGCCTAGAATTTTCAGCTCCTTTCCCCATCTTCTGAGAAGGGGAGAGTGTCTGGAGATTGAGTTAATGATCAATCATGCATACGTGATGAAGCCTCCATAAAAATCCCAGAAGTATTGAGTTTGGTGAACACATCTACGTGCTAGAAGGGTAGTATAACCCAGCTCCACTGGAATAGATGCTCCAACCCTGGGGACCCTTCCAGACTTTGCCCTCTCTATCTGTTTATCTGACTTTCCCTGGATTCTCTGAGCTATTCTAGAAGTGATCAAATTTGAGGAGAGGGTGTGGTAACCTCTAGTTTGTAGCTGTGTTCAACAGATGTTGTGGGTAACCTGGGTACCTGCCACCTGCTATTGGCATCTGAAGTGGGTAGGCTTATGAAATGAAACCCTTACCTTGTGGGATCTGGCTCTAGATCGATAGTGTCAGAATTGGGTTGAAATGTAGAACACTCAGCTGGTCTTGGAGAATTAGCCAGTGTGGAAATGACCCACATATCTGTGTCAGAAGTGTTGTGAGTGTGGTAGTAGTTTGAGTAAATGAAAAACATTCCTTTGTTTCTCCTATATACTCCCAACTGTTCTAACTTGCGATTCAGTAGTTTTCTGTGAAATGCTTCTCAGTTTATTGTATGTCTTTAATTGATGTTGAGTCCTGAAATGTTTTTTATTTTTTTGTGAAAATTTCATCTTGTTTTTGTCATTGTTTTGGGGGCAAGGATTTGCCACACCCTCCACTCTGCTGTACTGCACCCCTGCAGGTGGTTTTTAAGCATTCAAGGATAAAGGAAGCCATGTTATTGTAAAATTGAGGTAGACATTAAGTCTCTATTCTTTTCTTTTAATCCTCACTGAGGATATATTTATTGATTTTAGAGAGAGGGAGGAAAGGAGATAGAGAGAGAGACATATTGATGTGAGAGAGAAACGTCAATCGGTTGCCTCCCAGATGCGCCCTGACCAGGAGTTGAACCCACAGCCTTTTTTGGTGTATGGGATGATGCTCCAACCAACTGAACCACTCATCCAGGGCTAAGTCAGTATTATTGTTTGAGAATTTTTATTAGAATATTTTCAGTTTTACAATAATATTGTTAATGAAGTTATTTTTATAACTACTTTCTAAGTAGTTCTAGTACCTTATTTCTGCCAGTTGTAGAAGCTGTACATTTTTAGGAAGTATTAAATTATAAAAATTATAATTTTTATAAAAGGATTAGATGCACTTCAAAGAAAGACTAATTATTAGCAAGATAACTTATTTTTAAGCCTTTTTATGTTTTAGTTATGAATGTTTCAGGGAGTTTTATAATCACTTTTTTAAAAGAAACCCTTTATTTCCAATTGTAGACATAAATTCTCTGTTGAAAATGAGGAAGACCTAGGGAAGTACAAGTACGAAAAATAGAATTATCACAGTCATACTACCAAGAAACAAATATAAACTTTCGTGTCTGCCCTATCAGACTTCTGCATATTTTATGTGGGCTGAAATCATGCACCTGCCTTGAAACCTGCTTTTACAAAAAAAAACCAAACTAGTAAGATTTGGTGAACATTTGCTTTTGTCATTAGATACTCTTGTAAAACAAATTTTAAGTGGCTACACAGTATATCAGTAGTATATGTGGATAGCTATCATAATTTGTTATTTGTTTATTTTTGGAACAGGTTTCTTCTGTTTTCAACTGTCATCTCTTTAGATCAAATTACTTGAAGATCACTTGCTTAATTGGATATGGACATTTTTAATTATTTTTTTTGCTTAAATATATTTTTAATTCATTTTTTATTTTACGTTCTTCTGTCACCATTTATCCCCCACACCCTCTTCCACCTCCATGTACTCCCCTTTCTCCACAGCCACCACACTTGTCCATGTCCATGAGTTCTTTCTCTTTTTTATCCTTTTTGCTCAATTCCTGGCCCCCCAAGCCTTTCCCCATCCCCAGCTTTTCCCCACCCTCTGCTGTCAGCCTGCTCTCTGTAAGCCTGTCTCTGTTTTGCTTGTTAGTTCAGCTTGTTCGTTATGTTCCTCATGTGAATGAAATCATATTAGTACTTTCTTTCTCTGACTGGCTTATTTCACTTGCATAATATTCTCCAGGCCTCTCCATGCTGTGACAGGAACATTTTCAAGATTTTTAATATTTTCACACTGACCTCTCCATCTCTAACCCCACTCCTTGTTTAGCATTTCACCAGCAGTGTATGAAAAAGTTCATTCTAATCTATGTACTCCTTCTAAAAGTGGGTTTTATTAAAAAAAATTAACTTGGCTTATTTATTAGATTTAAAATACAGGTTCCAGCACAAATAATGCCCCTATGTATTACAAAACCTTTTATTACAGAATTATAGGTATGTAATTCTGTATCACACTCAAGCATACCATATGACATTTTAGGTGAAATGTTCAAATTTAAACTATTAATTATTACACCCATATTATTACCCTACCAACCATACTCAAGCAGGTGTTACTTCTACTGGACCTTTTATATTTAATTGCTGTTTTATTTCCACATCTCCTGCCTTATTGTCTTTATATCGTTTTTCTTTTTAATTAAAATTCATTTAAATTCATTGTCATTTATCACCTTGCAAATTTTGACTTTTTAAAAAAGTTTCCCTTTGAAAAGTAGAAATGGAAATTGTCTCCAAGAAAATCCAATTAGGCTACTTACAAGGATTTATGTCTTTTGAATTTAATTAATGAGAAAGCTTGACTGAATTGCATTCATGTCTATGTGTGTGTATGTCTCTGGATATTGATAGGTGTTGTTCTGTCACAGTTTGGTCATATTTTCCTAAAATAGCATTGAAATTCTTTTCAGATTTTTGATGATCACATAGAGAGCCTTGATTGAAATACGTTGACCAAATGTTCACATTTGGTAGTTTTATTACTAAACCTGGAAACCCAAAATTGACTAAACCATTTTCCTATAACTCTGGCTATACTTAAGTGTATATTTAGCATCCCAGAACCATCTGGTCAGATGATACTGGTTATGAAAACTTACTAATAAATTATAGAAATCCCTGTGGTGATTCTGTTCCTATACTTTTCTTATAGGTACATGTTAAGCACATAAGCCTGAAAATCAGCAAACAAGTATTCAGAAGCTTTAAGAGCTCTAGCTTTACTGTATCTGAAGAGTAAAATTGTATTTTGATAAATGTGGGTATATTATTTATTATCAGTTAGTATTTATATTCATATTACTTTAATATGATTCAAGTCCTCAGACCAAAATAAAATGCCATGAGATGATCATATTATCTAAATTATTAGAGCATTTGCAAAAATTCTTGGGAAGCTGTTAGTGTTTTTAATCGAAGGATCAGAATTCTTTTTTGATTTCTCCTTGGCTGTTAATTTTTAAAAACCTATAACCATAAAATACAATGCTCAGAAGTTCTTATTAGACCCTTTTCAGCAAAGCACATTATAATTTCTGTTACATGTCCTCTAGTACAGATGATCTACTTACTGTTCGCTGTTTAATAGTTCTGGAGAATTTCAGTGAGGAATTTTAGTGATTAGTAGCAGGCTTTAAAATATTAATGGTTATCCAAATTTATTCTCAGAGTTATTCATCAGGTTCTTTGTATTTTATCTACTTATCTTGGTCATTTGCAAATTTTTATACTTTAAGAAAATTTACTTGGAATAAATTATTTAGAAAATATCCAAAAATTAGGCCCTTTGATTACATGTACTTTTCCTATCTTGGATCTTGCACATTGTTAACTTTCTTATAACCTTACTGATGAAAGGAACATTAATAGCTATGGGGACCACTGTCCTTTGTGAGAGAGAAAGAGGGCTCATAGTGTATCCTCCGTTCTCTCAATCCTACAGGCTCATTATAGTGTATGAACAGTGGAATTATGTCAAGTAGTTGAGCCTTCTGGTTCTGGATTCACCCTCACAGGTACATTCCATACTGACATGGTTTTCTGTATAAACCTACTGAGTGGTTTGTCTTATAAACTGTGCCATATTCCTTATAAATGAGTTACTTATTAAAAGAGGCTGTGGATATTTTATAGACTGAATGCATACATGTAGAGCATGTAGTGGAAAGAAAATGAAATGGAGATAGATGCAATGATTGAGTTCACATACTTCATAACTACAGTTTTTAAATACATTGGAATCCAAGTGTAGGATAAAAATTGCATGTACATGGGTTCTACACAGTTAGGGCTTTGTTTTTTCTTTGGAGGAGGCTTTGAAGAAAAATTGATACATTTTTTGAAACAGATTAAGGAATATTTTGTTTTCTGTAGCTTTAATAATAGGGAAAAAACAAATGATGAACACATTTTCATTTGTCTGAAGCTGTATTGCTGCTTATTTATGTGACTCAGTGACACTGATCTAATAGTATCTTGAACATGATGGTATGTTTGTAAGATATGAATGGTTCTTCATTATACAGTCACTTAAAGAGCATGGTGTACAGGTAGAAGAAAATTGTTTTTAGAAATACAAAAACACAATCCCATTTACTATTACAACAAAAAAAAATTAAGTACCTAGAAATAAATTTAACCAAGGAGATAAAAGACCTGTACTTGGAAAATTGAGAGTGCATCAAAAATGAAATTAAGGAAGATACAAATAAGTGGAAGCATATACTGTGATCATGGATTGGAAGAATTACCATCATTAAAATGTCAATACTACCTAAAGTAATCTATAGATTCAACACAATTCCTATTAAGATACCAATGGCAAGTATTCCAAAAATGTATATTGAACCACAAAGACCCAAATAGCTTCAACAATCTTGAGAAAGAAGAACAAAGTAGGAGAGACCAGAATACCTGATATTAAACTATACTACAAGGCCACTGTAACCAGAACAGCCTGGTACTAGTGTAGGAACAGACACATTGATCTTGGAACAGAACAGAGCCCTGATACAAACCCACACCTTTATGGTCAATTAATGTTTGACAAAGGAGGGCAGTGTCTCCAATAAATGGCGTTGAGGAAATTGGACATGTACATGCAAAATAAGCTAGATCACCAACTTAAACTATACATAAGAATAAACTCAAAGGAATAAAACTATGTAGGTCATAAAACCATAAAAAATACTAGAAGCAAACATAGGTAATAAAATCTCATATTTCTCAGAGCAGTATTTTTGCTGATATGTCTCTTAGGGCAAGGGAAATAGAGGACAAAAATGGGACTATATCAAACTAAAAAGGTTTTGTACCACAAAAGAAAGCCATCAACAAAATGAAAAGGGAACCCACTGTATGGGAAAACGTATTTGGCAATGATACTTCAGATAAGGGTTTAATTTCTAAAATACTTCTACAACTCAATACCAGGAAGACAAACAGTCCCATTAAAAAATGGGCAAAGGACCTGAGTAGACATTTCTCCGAAGAGGACATGTAGATGGCCAGCAGACATATGAAAAGATGCTCGGCATCACTAATCATCAGAGAGATGCAAATTAAAACCACAATCACCTCACACCTGCCAGAATGGCTACCATAAATAACAAACAAGTGTTAGGATGAGGAGAAAGGGAACACTTTTGCACTGTTGGTGGGAATGCAAACTGGTATAGCCACTGTGGAAAACAGTATGGAGTTTCCTCAAAAAATTAAAATTGGAGCTGCCTTTTGACCCAGTGATCCCACTTTTGGGAATATAGCCTAAGAATCCTGAAACACCAGTTCAAAAGAATATATGCCACCCTGTGTTCATAGCATTATTTAAAATAGCCAAGACCTGGAAACAGCCCACATGCCCATCAGTAGATTAGTGGATAAAACTGTGGGACATTCACACAATGGAATACTACCCAGCTATAAAAAAGGAGGAAATACCACCTTTTGTGACAGCATGGATGGACCTAGACATTACTATGCTAAGTGAAATGAGCCAGTCAGAGAAAGACAAATAGCATATAAACTCATTTATATGTGGAATCTAATGAACAAAATAAACTGATGAATAAAATAGAAATAAGCATGGACACATGGAACAGACTGGCAGCTTTCGGAGGGCTGGGGAGAGGTCGACTTCGTGAAAGAATGTGAAGGAATTAACCAAAGAACATATATGCATAACTCATAGACATAGGCAACAGTGTGGGAATAGCCAGAGGGAAGGGGTTTTGGGGAATAGGTGGAGGTGGGGAAAGGAGGGTGTAATGGGGATGTGTATTAGTGTCAACAATAAATATAAGGGGAAAAAGAAATATAAACATAGAAAGGAACTGGTAAATTAATGCACTTACTCAAAATACCTCTTGTTAAAGTGAAACAAGATACTGTTTTTGTAATGAGTCAGGGCAGTTTAGTGAAATATTTAATAGAGTATATCTGAAATATGAGACAGTAGAACCTTTTATACTGGAAGTAGCAGGAAAAAAATTATCAGTATTTTCTTTAGGATTGATAATTATACATCTTGGATGCTTCAGGAACCTACCTGAGTGAAGTTTAAAACAGAATTCTTTAGAGAACCAGAGGTGGTTTATGAAGTGCTGATTCTTAAAGCCCCCTTGATAACTGGAAAATGTATTTCTACCATTTGTACAAGACAGGGTTATATATATAGTCTTAACTAAAATCTTTTTAGTAAAATTCTGCTGACATGAACATAGATGATCTATTTAGATACTATTTAGGGAGAATATAGGGGGAAAGGTACAGGGAATAAGGAGCATAATAGGTAGGCATAAAATAGACAGGGGGAGGTTAAGAATGGTGTAGGAAATAGAGAAGCCAAAGAACTTATATGTACAACCCATGGACATGAACTAAGGGGAGAGGGAATGCTGGAGGGTGGGGGGTGGTACAGGGTGGAGGGGGAATAAAGTGGAGAAAAAAACTGAGACAACTGTAATAGCATAATCAATAAAATATACTTTAAAAATACCATTTAGTGAAGCCTGCCAACGTTTCTGCAGGATAGGTACATGATGTATATATTGCTTTTTTTTTTTTTGCTGAAATGTAGGCAGTAACACAGCAGATTATAATAATTTATAGTTTGATGCAGGAATATATTAAGTTATAAATTAAATCTTTGAATATTCATTTACTATTTGAAAGGCAGTTTTAAAGAAAATTGTAATGATTCTTTTCAGAGTTTATGAACCTTACTCTGAAGATTTTTAGGAATTTTTTTCTTTGTTTTTAAGTAAGCTGTGAGGTTGAGTTTAGTGCTCCCTTTATTCCCTTTCTGAGTGAGAGGAAACCTGGGGTTTAGGGCCGTCAGTGGTTTCTTTGGTCATTAGGGCTCTTCACAATATCCTGGTTTTTTCTTCTCTGAGCACATGGTAAGATTATACTTCTCTGTCTTCTTGAAGTTAGGAATGGCCATGTCACTTGTCGCATAAAATGTGACATATATTCCTTCTTGGCAGAAGTGACATGTATCATTTCCAGGCAGAAGCTTTAGGAGTGCAGGGGAGAGAAAATTGTGTTTCCTCTTTGGGTCTCTGGCTAGGCCTAAGTATTAAACTGACATAAGATGAACATGAGAAAAACATACAAATTTTATTGAATTTTTTACATATATATATATGAGAGCCTTTGCAGGAAAATGACTCCCCGAAGAAGTGATTGAAGCAGGAAGCTTTTATGCCTGTCAGACAAAGAAACAATAAATGTGTGAAGAATTGACAAGACAGGTTGGTACCATGTTGGAACATTTACTATGGGTAGTAAATGATGAAGAAGTAGCAAGGTTTGTTTATATGGCCTTTTCAGCTCTAAATTCCCTGTCTCCAGTGATAAGGATGTCTTCCTCCTGGTAGAGGGAGAAGGGTACCTTTGAGATGAGAGGTTTACCTCCTGCTTTCAGGGCAGAAGGGTGACCTTCCTGCTTTGGCTGTTTTCTCAGATGCCTTCAGCTTAAGATGTTTTGGGTTGCCACATCTTGACCCCATCAGAAGCCAGTCAGCAGTTTGCCATGGCCTTGGGGACTGGTAACATTACACATTGTGACAGCTCTGTTAGCCTGTAGTCTTCAGTAAAGACCACATGGAGCAGATTACCCACTGCCCTGAGATAGTCTTAGCAAGAAGTGAACCTCTGTTTCTTGTCACTAAGATTTGGGGATGCTTGTTACTGTAGTATAGGCCAGCCCACCTTGACAGATGCAGTTTCCGTTAGTCTAAGGATCAAAAGAAGATAATGCTTTTCTTCCAACAAAAAGAACTATTCATTTCTTCAACCATTTTTGTTAACATTTATTGTGTGCTAGTCATTATTCTAAGTATTAATATAGCAGTGAACAAAACAATCTCCTTTTTTTTCTCAGTGAACAACTTTCCATTCTTGATTATTTAAGGAGTCTCTTCTGTGAGTCCTTCCTCTGTCCTCTAAGCAGCTGGTCGCTCCTTTGTCTTCTATGCTCCTACAGCACTTCGTACATACCTTCATCATGGCATTAATATTATTGTTGATTATTCTATTTGTGTCTTGCTTTCTAAGCTGTGATCTCCTAGACAGCAGATGGTTATATACAGTACATAGTTATGTATATTTAAAGTAATATAATAATATAACAGTAAAGTAAATATAAAATATATAGGCAAAATAATTTTTACCCTATTCATAATACATAATGATAATATGGTTTGCATTATTATTTTGCTGTTTGTGTTATCTCCTAAATTTCACAAATTATTTTTTAAGTTAATTTTGTTGGGGTGACATTGGTTAATAAGATCATATAGGTTCCAAGGGAACATTTTTCTGACACATGATCTGTAGGTTGTGTTGTGTGTCCAACACCCAAAGTCAAATAATCTGTCACCATATATTTGGCCCCCTTTACTATCCCTCCACCCCCTTTCCTCTGGTAACCAAAATACTGTTGTCTGTGTCTATGAGTGGAGTTGTAGTAGTTTTTAGATTTTTCTGACTCACTTAGTTCACTTAGCATAATATTTTCAAGTTCCATCCATGTTGTCACAAATGGCATTATTTTATCTTTTCTTATATCTGAGTAGTATTCCATAATACATCTTCTTTATCTAGTCCTCTATTGACGGACACTTTGGTTGTCTCCATGTCTTGGCCACCTTGACTAATATACTGCAATGAATAGGGGGTACAAATATCTTTGTGAGTAAATGTTTTAGAGGGTTTTTTTGTAGATACCCAAAAGGAGGATTGCTGGGTCATATGCTTATTCTTAATTGTTTGAGGAACTGCCATACTGCTTTTCATAGTATCTATACCAGTTTATGTTCCTACCAGCAGTGAATGAGGGTTCCCTTTTCTCTACAGCCTCTCCAACATCTGTTATTTGTCTTGTTGATAATAGCCATTCTAACTGTTGTGGGATGGTATCTCATTGTAGTTTTATTTCCCTGATAGCTAGTGAAGTTCACCATCTTTTGCTGTATCTGTTGGCCATTTGTATGTTTTCTTGTGAGAAGTGTCTGTTCAGGTCTTCTGTCCATTTTTAATCAGATTGTTTTGTGTTGAGTTGTATGAATTCTTTATATTTTTTGGATATTAACGCCTTGTCAGAGCTGTTGTTTGCAAATATCTCCCATTGAGTAGGTTGCCTTTTTGTTTTGGTGGTGGTGTTGCTGAATTGCCTCAGAATTGCAATCTTGAATTCTCTCTCATTTATATCACATATTTCCATTTCAGTAAGTTTGTTTTCTGGAGATGTTTTATTTTCTTTCTGAACTGCCTTGCAACCTTGATTATTCATGGTTTTGATGGATTACTTCTCTGTCTAGGCATCTATGTATGAGTGGTACTTCTCCAACAAATTAATACGAAGAGGTCATTCTATTATTTTCTAGTAGGTGACACTGAATCACAAGTTTTTTAGCTCTCTGGCACTCCTCTGGCTTTTCAGATCTTCATGGGTGATGTTCCCTGGGTAGATGATTCCCTCCACCATGAAGTGGTCCCAGGCGACCAACCCCACAGGGAAATACAGTGGGCAATGGGGCTCCAAATCTGTGAAGTCCCAGTGCCATCCCCAGCAGCCAGATGCTAGCATCGCTATAGCCAGGTGGGGGTTAGGTGGGCTGGGGGAATGCAGCTGGCTTCTTTGTTGTTTTGCCTTAACAGTTATGGTGACCTTGGACCACTGTGTGGTCCCCTTTGTGCCTCAGCTCCAGGCTAAGTCACAGAGTGCACCCTTTGTTCAGGGAATAAAGTGATTTTGTAGTACCAGTTCTGGGGTTTGCAGGTAATGTGCACCACAACCCAACACCAAAGGTGAGGGGAGGCACAACTCTGGGAAGTCATGAGGTGGCCAGATGTGCCTTTTTTTCTCTGTTTAGAATGCCAACTGCCCAACAACTGCAGCTGAACTGTGCTGTTCTCTCTTACCCAGGTCTCTGGGCTCAGCTTCCGCTTCTACCGCCCACTCCTGCAGGAATACTCACCAAATTTCAAATTTCTTTGTTCCTCCTGGAGGAAGGGAATTCCAGCCACAACCTGATTCCTAGTTGTAGGGCTCCCAGTTGTAGGGCTGTGTCGCTGGCTCATCTCAGCTTTTCTCCCTTCTTGTCTCTCCAGTTCACTCCCACTTGCCTACCTTTAGATGTTTCAAAGTGGGATCTCTCAGGTGTGTTTGTACATTGAGTGGGGAATCTTTTGTTGAATTGTAGCTGTTGAAATTGTTGAGACTTCAAGGAGAGAGACCAAGGGGATCTCTCATACCACCATTCTTTTGACATGCATAGTTTTTTTGTGTGTTTTTTTGTATTTTAATGAATAAATAAGACTTCCTATGGGTCCTTTTGCTTGAGTATGATTTGGGATCAGAATGTGAACTTATGTATTTTTTGGACACATGCTAAATGCTTTGCTTTGTGAATTCAGATTTAAGATTGTGGACTTGGAGAAGGACTATATCTGCCAAGAAGGACTCCTTGTAGTTAACTGGGCACAAATTCATAACTCAAGTCTAGCAGCTGTTGCCCATAGAGGCCTCTCACATGCAGTATTTCAGGGAAAAGGTGTAGGCTGAACTATCAGCCTACAAAACAAAAGTACTGTGCTTCTGCCCTCTGAATCAGCCCTTATCAAGGAGTTTCTGGTATTTTTTTTTTTTTGGACCAATGGGCTGAGACCTGCCCCATTCAGTCAGAAGTGCACAGCCATATCTCCATTGCATCTGAACAGATCAGTCAGAGTGGCTCCATAATGACCAATCAGAATGTGTGAAGCTAACCAATCAGGAAAGTGCTTCTGTGACCAGATAGCACATGTGGAGCCATCCTTTGTATAAAAATGGACCTCTTAGGAACCAGCGTGGGAACTCTCTCTATATAAGCTGTTCTCTGTATTGTCTCTGTGGAGCCTAGTTTTGGTTTCCGCCAGAAGCTCCATTTCTCCAATTTGCAAACCATTCACCTGAATAAAGTTTTTCCTTTTTCCACAACCCAGATTAGGAACTCCTGTTGACACTGGCTTGGTGGCGGTAACTTGTGTTGAGAAGATTATCACTATTGTGTCAGAGAAGATATGGAGCAAATTACCTTTACAGAAATGTAAAGGGGGAAGGGGAAAGTATATTGACTTGTCATTTTGCCTCTTCCCTCTACTTAGCTCTGACTAGTATGTTCTTATACCAACGTTTCTCAATTTTATTTTTATAGGTACCTCTCCTTTTTAGATATTTCCCCTTAATAGTCCCCAATGACATTTTAATACCACAGATATACTGTATATCTGTGTGTGCCTGTATAAATGTATATGTTTGCATGTATGTATATATATATATATATATATATATATATATATATATATATAGTGTGTGTGTGTGTGTGTGTGTATGTATCAGTGCTTTATGTGGGGGGAAAAACATGCTTTTTTGACCCCTCTCCTAACGGTCTTGTCTGAGAATGCATGCCTTGAACTAATCTCTGTAACAGGTAATTTTTTTTCCATTGTAGGAAGGCATTTCTTTAATAGGCTAAGTTTAACCATACTAAATCAGAACTCTGTTGTCTGATGCACCTGTGCTTTTATAATACCTTTATTTGAAGCCAATTATCATTTAAATAAGTATGCTAAAATCTTAATGTACTGAGAACCTTGGAAAAGTAAATTTGATATTTTTTATAGAAGTCAATTTTTTTCTAGTCTAAAGGCCTTTAAAGCACGCAGTGTTTCTGTACAGGCTACATTTGCTTTTTATTCTTTCAATAAATATTTATTAAGGGTGTACCATGTGTAAGATTCTGCACCAGGTGCTGAGGCCCAGTGGCTCATGGAGTTCAGTTTGGTTCCCTTATGTTTTGTTAGCTTTGCTAAAGCTAATGTGGGTATGTAAACTTGTCCAGTGAAGAGTTGTTTTGACTGTCCTGCTTTTTATGCATTACCAACAGAGTATAGTGGGTACTTCATGAAAGACGCTGGGAGTTGGTGTAACCCCTGTGTGATATAAGTAAGAAAGGTACTTGGTCTTTGTCCTGCATGCATGGCACAGAGTTCCAGAAACCCTTAGAGTCTCCTCAGTGCTGTTTCTTTGATGTGCTCCTGAGGAGCTCCTAGACTATTCATAATGGGGGCTGGTTACCAGAAAGGCCAAGCTTTGATTAGAAACTTAAAACTTTCATCCGGCCAAGATGGAGGCATAGGTAGATACACTGTGCCTCCTCACACAACCAAGATAGGAACAACAATTTAGAAACAGAATAACAACCAGAACTGAGAGAAAATTGAACTGTATGGAAGTTGGACACCCAAGGAGTTAAAATATAGACACGTTCACCCAGACCAGTAGGAGGTGCGGAGTCAGGAAGCTGGGCAGAGAGGGGTCATGGGCGGAGAGGGGTCACACGGCACGAAGAGCATTGGGATCTGGCACGTAAGACCACAGCGGGCAGACCCTGGGTGTGCAAGTGGCGGCTGGCAAACCCTGGCCTAGGGGTGGCAACCTGCAGATCCAGCAAGGTGGCGATTGTGAAGCAAGGTACTGCACGCAACCCAGGATCCCAGTGCTGGGAAATAGAGCTTCGGGGCACTGATTGAAAACACGTGTGGCGTTGAGGCGCAGGGAGAGACTCCCAGCCTCACAGGAGATGTCATTGGAAAGACTGATGGGGTGCATAAGCCCACCCACATGGGAGTCAGCACCAGAAATGTCCAGTTTGCTTGGGGGAAGCAGTGGAAAGGACTGAAGTCCCACAGAGAGGGGAGCAAGCACCATTGTTTGCTCTTAGACTCCGTCCCCACATACAGCGTCACAACCTAGTGACTGGGTTGCCCCACCCTGGTGAACACCTAAGGCTCCGCCCCTCATACATAACAGGTGTCACCAGATTCCCCCCCGCCCCCCCCCAAAAAAAGAGATGGCTCAAACAGAAGAACAAATGAAAGCCCCAGAACGCATCCTTTTAAGCGACCAAGAGATAGCCAACCTGTCACATGCACAGTTCAAAGCACTGGTGATTAGGATGCTCACAGAATTGATTGATTTTGGTCCCAAATTAAATGAAAAAATGAAGGTTGCAATAAGTGAAATGAAGGAAAATGCACAGGGAACCAATAGTGATGGGAAGAAAACTGGGACTCAAATCAATGGAGTGGACCAGAAAGAAGAAAGAAACAACCAAAAAGAAAAGAATGAAGAAACAAGAATTCAAAAAATGAGGAGAGGCTTAGGAACCTCCAGGACATCTTTAAATGTTCCAACATCCAAATCATAGGGGTACCAGAAGGAGAAGAGGAAGAGCAACAAGTGGAAAAGTTATTTGAACAAATAATAAAGGAGAACTTCCCCAATCTGGCAAAAGAAATAGACTTCCAGGAAGCTCAGAGAGCTCCAAAGAAGTTGGACCCAAGGAGGAACACAACAAGACACATCATAATTACATTTTTAGCCAAGGTAAAAATGAAGGAAAGAATCCTAGAAGCAGCAAGAGAGAAGGAGACAGTAACCTACAAAGGAGTTCCCATCAGACTGTCAGCTGATTTCTCAAAAGAGACCTTGCAGGCGAGAAGGAGTTGGAAAGAAGTATTCCAAGTCATGAAAGGCAAGGGCCTACATCCAAGATTGCCCTATCCAGCAAAGCTTTCATTTAGAATGGAAGGACAGATAAAGTGCTTCTCAGGTAAGGTCAAGTTAAAGGAGTTCATCATTACCAAGCCCTTATATTATGAAATGTTAAAGGGACTTATCTAAGAAAAGAATATAAAAAACATGTGTAATAAAATGACAGCAAACTCATAATTATTAAAAACCACACCTAAAACAAAAACAAACTAAGCAAACAACTAGAACAGGAACAGAACCACTGAAATGGAGATCACATGGAGGGTTAGCAACAGGGGAGTGGGAGGAGGAGAGGGGTAAAAGGTACGAATAATAAATAGCATAAATGGTAGGTAGAAAATAGACAGGGGGAGGGCAGGAATGGTGTCGGAAATGTAGAAGCTAAAGAACTTATGACACATGGACATGAAGTAGAGGGGGGAAATGTGGGTGGGGGAGAGTGTGCAGGGTGGAGGGGGGTAATGGGACAGCTGTAATAGCATAATCAATACAATTTTTTAAAAAAGAAGCTTAAAACTTTCAGCCCAATCTTGGGCTGTGTAATGAGACCTCCATAAAACCCCCTCAACTGGTTTCAGAGGGCTTCCAGATTGGTGAACAAACACATTGAGGTGCTAGGCAGTGGGTGCACTAAAGACATCTTGGAGGCTCTTTGCCACCCCCACCTGCTACCCTCCATGCCACCCCCATTTCTTGCCCTCTGCTTCTCTTCCTGTTGGCTCTTCTTAAGTATCTTGTATAATAAAGTGGTAAGAGTAAGTAAAGCCTTCTTTTGAGTTCTGTTGGGTCATTCTAGTAAATTATCAAACCTGAGGAGGGGGTTGTGGGAACCTTCGATTTATAGCTGGTTGGTCAGAAGTATGGGTAGCCTGGGAATTGCACTAGTGTCTGAAGTGGGGCAGTCCTGTAGGACTGACTGAGTCCTTTAACTTGTGGGATCTAATGTTGCTTCAAACAGATAATGTTAGAATTGAATTGAATAGTTGGACACCCAGTTGATGTCAGAGTTGAAGAAGTGGTGTTGCAAAAGGTAACACATATTTGATACCCTTCATGTATCACTGTATCTCTATATCTGTCTGTCTGTCTGTCTGTCTACCTACCTACCTACCTATTTACCTATTTCTCATCTATCTGTTGAATTGTATGAAGAGATTGAGGGCAAGGCCCCAGAAGATGCAAAGTCAGTGTAATTCTCACTTTTATTTTCTGTCTTGCAAACTGTGACAGACGTCTGACTACACCATAGCATGTTATACTCTCTGCAGTATGAGAATGTACTTAAATTATTGGACCATTCTAGGTAACTACTGTATTATCCAAATACATATATGCACAGCATAATGGGAAAACCTTAATATTAGGTTCACTTAAACAAGAAGGCTCTGTCCCT
Source organism: Phyllostomus discolor (assembly GCF_004126475.2). Taxonomy (NCBI): domain Eukaryota; kingdom Metazoa; phylum Chordata; class Mammalia; order Chiroptera; family Phyllostomidae; genus Phyllostomus; species Phyllostomus discolor. The sequence goes on from NC_040912.2 coordinate 49,246,933, forward strand.
CACTCTTGTGTAATTACTAAAGTATTATATATTATTTCAAGCTTGGATTTCAGATTGCCCAGGAGGGATGGGGTAAATATATTTCAGAAAGGATATGAGGAAGCTCAAATTATCTGGAGACCATAGTTTGAGCATAGAACATTTCATTCATTCATTCATTCGTTGGACAGATAGTTATTGAGTTCCTAATCTCTGTGCCAGGCCCTTTGGCGAACAGGACAAGAGGTCCTCATTTTCATCTATCTTTTCTGTCCCAATTTCTTGGACAAATGATGTAGGACATTTTAACGTAACTGCCAAGAACTAAATCATTTAATACTGGCACAGTAAATGTTCAGTGAATTGGATAGTTCAGAACCAAACAATAAACATGTCATAAAGTAGGTGTCACAAGTTAGGAGGGTGTTAAATAGCAAATAATACTGGAACAATCAATGAGTTATTTAGGAAAAAAAAATAGATACCCTTCATGGTTTTTAGTCAGAGTTTAGTGCTTGAAACTTAGAAATTACAGGGTTAAGATTTTCCTCTGTGAATTAAATTGTAAGATCAATGATAATGGGCCAGAGGATATATATGCTTATAATAAATACCTTAAAGAACCAAATACCTTACTTGCCGTATAATCACTTAATTGAATGTATTGATCTCATTAGCAGAGCTTAATTCATGGGCCCCATACTCACAAAGGCATCGATGTTGGTTTAATGTTCTGTTGTTGACCTCTTGAAATTCTTAATTTTTAAAAATGGTGGCTTTGTTTTTACACTGAGTCCTGTAAATTTTGTAGCACTCCTGCCTGTGAAATTGGCCATTTATAGAAACAGAAAGTTACAGAGCCCACCTTCAGAAGTAGATGTTCTCATGCTTTTAGGAGAGTTGCAGCCAACAAAATTAAATTGTCTAGGCCACATTAGCAGGGCCATCTCTTGTGTAAGTGGATGCCTCAGTCTGTCCCAGGTGATGCCATTAAACATTCATTTTATTTGACAAACTCTCTTCCTCCCAATTCTTTTCTACCAAGCAATCTTTTGTGATTTGGCTTTTTCTGTGGTCTTTCTGCAGGTAAAAAGCTGGCTAGTCATGCTGACTCCCTATTTGATTCAAGAAGTTAGTTATTAAATTGGCATTTTGGTGATATGCATCAGTTAGGTTCTTTAATAGGAGCCTGCCCCTTAGAGACAGGTCTTCTGTAGATTTCTGAGACAGAAGGCTGAAGGTGAGGCATCATACTGACGAATTCATCAAAGCAGTTGAGTGCAGAACTGTGGTTAAGAATGGGGACTTTGGAGTCAGCCAGCCAGTCCTGGGATCAAGTATTGGTACTGTGGTACTACAATATGTGATTCTGGCCAAGATACATAACCTCTGTATATCCTAGTCTTTCATCTGTCAAGTGGTGACATACCTGTCTTAGGGTTGTTGTGAGATTGAATGAGAAAATATACACTAGGTCAGGGTCTCTCAACCTTAGATCTATTGACATGTTGGAGGGTGGGTGCAGCAGGGTGCTATCCTGTGCATTGTAGGATGTTTAGCAGTATCTTTGGCCTTTTCCAGTAGCTTCCTCCTCAGCCCTCATAGGTGTTTACAAAATGTCTTCAGACATTGCCAAATGTCCTCTGGGGACCAAATTTGTTCCTGGTTAAGAATCACTCACTGGCCTAGGTATATAGAGCAATGCTTGGAGATGAGAAAGCTAATGTCAGATTTTAGAATAAATAATGGTAATAGCAATCCTAATGATGACAATATTCTTTTTTTGTTTGCATTCTTTGCTTTATTATTTTCTTAAACTGTTTTTTATTTTAAATTACAGTTGACATACATTTTTATATTAGTTTTAGGTATACACCCTAGTGGTTAGACATTACATAACTTAAGTGATCATCCTGATAAATCTCACACCATCTGACACCATACATAGTTATTAGACTATTACTGACTATATTCCCTATGCTGTACTTTATATCCCCATGACTATTTTGTAACAACCAATTTGAATTTCTTAATCCCTTCACCTTTTTTGCCCATCTCCCTGAACCCCCCCTCCCCCCACCCCAATCTGGCAGTTATCAAAACATTTTCTGTATCTATGATTCTGTTTCTGTTCTGCTTGCTCATTGATTTTGTTTTTTTTTTTTTATATTCCATTGTTGATAGATGGGTGTTGATTGCCATTTTATTGTCCATATTTTTTGTTCTTCTTCTCCCCCTTCCCCCCCTTCTCCCCCTTCCTCTCTCCTGCTCCTTCTCCTTCTCCTCCTCCATTTACTCCTCCACCTTCACCCTTTAACATTTCTAATAATACTGTTTTGGTGGTGGTGAACTCCTTTAGCTTTTTCTTATCTGGGAAATTTTATCTGTCCTTCAATTCTAAATGATAGCTCTCTTGGGTAGAGTAATCATGGTTGTAAATTCTTGAGTTTCATCACTTTAAATATTTTTTGACACTCCCTTCTGGCCTGCAAAGTCTCTTTATAGAAATCAGTCTTGACAGTCTTATGGGAGCTCCCTTGTAGGTACCTTACTGCTTTTCTCTTACTACTTTTAAGATTCTTTCTTTGATTTTAGCCTTTGGCATTTTAATTATGATGTGTCTTGGTATGTGCCTCTTTGGGTTCATCTTGTTTGGGACTCTCTGTGAATCCTGAACTTTCCTTCATCAAAGTAGGGAAGTTTTCTGTCACTATATTTTCAAATAGGTTTTCAATTTCTTGCTCTTTTTTTCCAGCACCCCTACGATGCGAATATTGGTATGCTTGAAGTTGTCCCCGAGGCTCCTTAAACTAACGTCATTTTGGGGGGTTGTTTTCTTTTTACTCTTCTGATTGGATATTTTTTGCTTCCTTATACTCGTATTCCAAATTGCTTATTTTTGGATAGAGTGGCTTCATCTACTCTATTGTTGATTCCCTATAAATTATCCTTTACTTTAGTTAGTGTATTCTTTACTTCTGTCTGGCTCTGTTTTATGTTGTTGAGGTCCTCACTAAGTTCATTGAGCGTCCTTATATCCAGTGTTTTGAATTTTGCATCTGATAGATTACTTGTCTGTGTTTAGTTCTTTTTCTGGAGTTTTGTTCTGTTCTATTTCATTTGGGCCATGTTTCTTTGTCTCATTCAGGTGGACTCCCTGTGTTTGTTTCTATGTATTAGGTAGAGCTGCCATGTCTTCTAGGCTTGGTAGATTGGCCTAATATAGTAGGTGTCCAGTAGGATCCAGTGGCATAGTCTCCTCCATCTTTCAAACTGGATAGTCAAGGCTCACCCTCATGTGTTCTGTATACCCTCATTTTATAGTTGGGCTTTGATAGCTGTTGCCATGTCAGTGGTAGGGTTTTACCTAGACTGATCAGCTGCAACATGTGGCTGTGACCATTGACCACCTACCGCCAACCACCTTGAAGAATCAGCTGTGCAGGGGCCTGCTCTGCAGAGCAGGACTTAACGTCAGGAGGGCTCTGGTGTCTGCTAAGTCTTCCTCTTGAGTGTGTCACTTGTGGAGGTGGTTGAGTGATGGTGCCTTGATGTGGCCTGAAACTGACCACAGGGTGCGCTGGCCCTGGGGGGCTGTCTCAGAGGTGCACGCTAATGTAAGCCACCACTTGTATCCTGCACGGGGCCACCCTGCATAAGCTACAGAGTGATCTGCAGATGGCTGCTACTTGTGCTGGGCTTAAAGGTGACCAGGCAATACCAAGTCATAAACCAAGGCCTGCTGCTGCTTGTGCCAGGCCAGGGGCTACTTAGTGAGAGGAGAGGTATAGGGCTTTGCTGAGGCCAGATGATGCTTTTGAGAAAATTTAGGAAAATCTGAATCATGAGCCAAGCCAAGTCATTTGTATGGAAAAGCCACTGGAAATAGGTTGGGGGATGGGGCGGGGGGCAGGCTTCTGGAAATCCCCATGGTGGGGCAAACAGTGAACTAGATTGATGGGAGTCTCAGATATGGCACCCTACCTGCTGGTTCTGTGAGGGGAGGTCTCAGCAAAGTAGCAATGGCCTCTGGCAGCACTTCTGTCTAGAATGAAGCTGCCCCTTTAGCCCTCACCCTAATGCCAGACAATTCACTTCCTCCCTGTATGTCTCTGGTGCCTTTCAAGCTGCTGCCCAATGTTGGGGTTCAGAGAGGGTGAGTCTGAGTAAGTTCATTTGGGGGCACATTAAGAAGAATTGCCTGGGACTCCAGAAGTTTCTGTCTTCCTCAGCCTCAATTGCTACTGGTTTTTAGAGCCAGAAGTTATGGGGACTTCTCTTCCTGGCGCTGGAACCCTGGGCTGGAGGGCGTCGTATGGGGTTGGGACCCCTTGCTCCACAGGGGGTACCTCCACAGCTGAGCTATCCCTCCTGATTTTCATCTGCCACAGTTTGGTGTGGGACCATCCCATTCAGTATCCCCACCCCTCCTACCATTCTCGTTGTGGTTTCTTCTTTAATTCCTTAGTTGAAGGACTTGCACTCAAGCTTGATTTCTGGCAGTTCTGAATTGTGGGGGTTTTTTTGTAGTTTAGTTGTAATTTTGATGTGGTTGTGTTACAGAACAATACAAGGGGGACCTGGGACAATATACTATTACTGAAAGAAACCCCCAGGTCTGTTACGTCTGGTGTCTATAGGAAAGACATCTCTCAATGCCAGAGATTCGTGAAAAGGAAAGGAAATGTTTATTTAATGCTATACAAACTTAAAGTAGTGACCTAATGTCTTCATCAAAAACCCTAAAGTCCCTTAAAACACCCACAGACAGACACAGTCCTTCCTTCCTTCCTTCTTTGCCCAGTCCGGAGTACCGTATCTCAGGAAAGGAAATAGAAGTCCATGGCTCAGGCAGTCCCTGGTTCTTCCCAGTACTCTGTGCTAGGCTGGTAGGCCTCCCTCGGTTCCCGGCACCCTCAGCTGTGTTGCCGGGATCTCTGCTAAAGCTGGGTGGTGGTTCCCCCTTCAAAAGCTGCAGGGGTCTCTACTCTGGCAAAGGCATGTGGTCCTCTCTCCACCACTCCAACTGCATGGTCCTCTCTCCCAGGGCCACGGGAGTCCCCACTCAGCCAAAACCACGTGCTTCTCTCCTCAATGGCTGCTGTGTCTGGGTTTAAATCCCCGTGCCAGTCTTCCTCTGCAGCCCCATTTCCAACTCCTCCCACACTGGGCCACACTTGCACTCAATCTGCTGTCCTTTCCAGCTTTTCTGGTCGCCATCGTGGGTCTGGGCAGGTGTGGCCCCATGTCATGGAGCCAGTCTTCTCCGAGCTCCCACACAGGCACTGTAACTCGGGGGACCTGCCCCCCATTCACATCCTGGGTGGGAGAGTCCCTTTCCATCCCCCTGGCCCAGAGCATGGCCATAGCTATTCAGCATATCTAAGCGGCCAGCCAAAGGCTATAGGTATGTTAAATGACCATGCCATGGATTAGCCCCAAAGCTGCCCTGCATATTCTTGTTCTGTGTGCCCCTTCCCCCAACTCACACCTGTGGGGGAAGGGGTGAAGACATCTTAAAATCTCCTGGACACCTTGAGTTCTGGACCCCATTTCAAATGCCCATTTGGGGCCCCCCGTTCTTGGCTGCACCCTGTAACAGTTGTAGGAGGAGGTGAGAACTGTGTTTACCTATTCTTCCATCTTGACTGGAAGTCCTCTGATAATCTTCTCTGGAGTCCTGGCTCTTACCCACTGTACCATGCTGCCATGCTGCCTGTTCTTGATACTATTCTTTTTTTTTTTTTTTTAAAGATTTTATTTATTTATTTTTAGAGAGGGGAAGGGAGAGAGAGACACACACACACACACACACACACACACCCCAGTGTGTGGTTGCCTCTCACGTGGCCCCCACTGGGGATGTGACCTGCAACCCAGGCATGTGCCCTGGCTGGGAATCGAACCTGCAATGCTTTGGTTTGCAGCTTGTGCTCAATCCACTGAGCTACACCAGCCAGGGCTCTTGACACTATTCTTAATGATGACATATTCTTGATTCCATTGGAGGCCCTCGGAAAGACATTTTGTCAGCAGCCTTTTATCTATCCTCTGTTCTTTAAATTTCTGTATCTATGGCAGAATTCATACGGGCTAGAGGGTAATGTATCAATAAAAAGACCTGCCTTAAAAAAAATGGAAAGGACTGTAGAGACGGGTTTATTTTTGGGCTCTCTGTTTTGTTCCATAGGTCTATGTGCCTGTTTTTATGCTAGGACCAGGTTGTTTTGATTACAATGACCTTGTAATACAGTTTGGTATCGGGTATTATGATCCCTCCTGCTTTGTTGTTCTTTCTCAAAATTACTGCAGCTATACAGGGTCATTATGGTTCCATATAAATTTCTGAAATGTTTGTTAAATATATCTGTGAAATATGTCATGGGTACTTTAATAGGGATTACATTGAAACTATAAACCATGGGAGCAGGGAGGGGAGAGTGGGGAGAAGGGTTTTCAGGAACTACTGTAAAGGACACATGGACAAAACCAAGGAGGAGGGTGGAAGCAAGGGAGAAAGGTGGGTTTGGAGGGGGTGGAGGGAGGGGTGGGGAGAAAATACAGAAAACTGTAATGGAACAATAAAATAATTTTTAAAAGAACTGAAAGAAGTAACGGAGCTTGCAAATTAGACTTGCAAATTAAGATGGGATTTTCAAGCTCAGAACCAGTGGTAGTTTTGTGATGTTTAACATTTTAATTTAAATCATATTGGGGAATTTTCTTCCTTGGTATCACTACATTAAAAATATATAAATATGCATATCTATAAAATCTTTGTAATTATAGTTAAAAAGCAAACGGGATAAGATGATTGTGAGAAATATGACACAGTAGTATTAAGAAATTGGTATGAGTCAAAAAGAAAACCAAATACATACATAAATTCCTTATACATAAGGACAAAGGAGGAAGTATAGTCAGCTTATAAACATTTGAAATTTGTTCAAGGTCAGCAATAACTTTTAAAGTTTTAAATCCCTTTTTTATCTAAATTGGGAAAGATTTTGTACAGTTTAGAGGAGTTGTCTTATACATTCTCCATAGGACAGTAAATAGGTACACTCTCTTTTGGTGGTATGTCTTAAAAATTGTATCTTTTAACCTACCCCTCAAAATAACATTTGAGAATAATTTCTTACAGCATAATTTGAAGTGTAGACATACATTTCTGCATGAAGATGTTTATTGAAAGGTTGTTTTAATAGAAGCCAGGCTAAGTGTCTAGCATTAGGGGAATGGTTAATTATAGCTTATGATAAGTAATCATCAGTCCTTAAAACATTATTTACAAAACGTTTCTATTAGCATGTAAATTTTTTACAGTGTTAAATGAAAAAAGGAGGTTTTAAAATTGCATATGCAGTATGAACTCAATTCAAAGAATAAAGACTGGATAGGAATATACAAAATGTTAATAGTAGTATTTGTTCCTAGAAGATTGGGTTATACATAATTTATGAAAGTCACTCCTGACTATATAATTAAATCAATCATTTCATAGCAGACTTAAACTTTTTTTTTGCTGTCTGTTCTTTTAGGTAACTTTTAGATCTTATACATTTCTATAGCTTGGAAATGAAGTTGGCAGAGGTTAAGCTATGTTTCTCTGAATAAGAGAAAGCAAACAGCAGTTGTCAGTGTCTTAAAGTACAGCTTTGTGTTTTAATAAATTCCATACGTACTGCAAGAGGAAATCGGTTTGGGGGTGGACTGCTTGTCCTGGATGAGGTGAATTAATGGTTTTTACACAATAGTACGCTTTTTGTTTATTAATTTTTTAAAGATGTAATTATTATAGTATTTTTCTTGATGAAAGAATCTTTACTCATTTTTATTTTTATAGTTTGTGCAGAAGCTTATAATCCTGATGAAGAAGAAGATGATGCAGAGTCCAGGGTATGTAATTTACTGAATAAATTAATTTTAAATTACTCCTATATTGGGTAAGGAAAATAATAATAGAAAAGGTGTTAACAGGCACATAGTTTAATGGAATTACTTTGACTATTTCTTTCCCCAGTTTTATCTCTGATAGTTTACTTCTCCTTCAATCTCTGTAGAATTACTTTTATCCGGTCTCTCTCTTTGGCTAAAGGAAAGGTAAATATAAAACCTCACTGCAGTTGTGGTTTTATTTCTTTTGCAAAAATACAGCTTCCTCATAATGACACTTTATTTTTCTTAGTATTTCTAGTAAAGAACAATATGGGGAAGAGCCTGCTGCTCCTACTAATTTGTGATAACTGAAGCTTACTCTGAAACAAACAAAAAAATCCTGGTAAAATGACATCTAAAGTGTCAGTACAGCAGTTGATATTTTTTATGAGTCTTAATAGTTTCCTCAGAAACTGAGATTTTAGAGGTCCTAGTGTTTTTGTAAAAATTTGTTCAGTTTGGTTGGAAGCAAATTTTTCAGCTGTGTTGTTTAGTGCCGATTTCCTGTTACTTATTTAGTAAAAAGTAAACTAAATAAAGAGGTCACTGTGCTTGGAAATGGAAGCAATAATTTACCCTTTTTTTTAGTACATATTTTACAAAAGTCCCCCTTTTCTATTTGGCCTTTAAAAATATAAACAAAAGTGTATTTCTGTAGCTCTCAAAAATACTTCTGTAAAATTGAGTTTAATATGGAAAACCAGATATTGCATCCCTAAGTCATTGCTTCATTAAGCTCCCTGAAATATATGTAAAATCCAATGGTAACAAGATGAGGAGGCTTATATGACCAGAAGATCTTCAAGGAACTCCCATTTCCCTCCCTACTGTGGAGATTCCTAACACCAGGGTTGGGGAGGGCAGGTAGAAAGTAAGGAACAAGTAAATTAGTTTAGAGACGGCAGTTGGCTTAACTTGAGGATTGGTTGACTGGATATATCATGTTTCTGGTGAAGCAGAGCATTTCCGGGTACACAAAAGTTATCAAAGTTTTGGTTTGCCAATGTGGCACCCCAGGTGGGAGCGGCTCCAACTTGGACCTAGAAAGTTATTTCAACAATGGTGACCTGATATCCCCAACTTTTTCTCTCTAAGGATAGAGCTTCTCAGCAGGTAAACATTTAAGAATGCTTTAGCTTGAAGGTCTTGATGAATTTCATGAAGTGAGAAATAACTTTTTGTTTTGTGCTGTTAGTTAGCCTTCCTTGCTTAAAGTAGGAAGAAGTGAATTTTGGTTGGCATGATTTAGTGAATACCCACATTTTACAAGTGTCTTGTACACAATGAGTTAGTAGTCACCAAATCTGTTTTTTCTGTGTTCATGTGTCACCTTAGAATCTAGTTTGAGATGAATATTGATTAGTGAACAAAAGTTTGCATATGTCTTACCCTTAAATAGTACACACATAAGTGGTATACATATATGGTAAATTTCCTTGATTCTTATTGGCCTTATGATTTTCGTTAATATTTAGCCATCTGAGATGGGTTGAAATACTGATTTTTATTTCCCATTTTAAGTTCTGATATATTCATGGGCATAGAACTCACCGCGGCTGGATTCTCGTTGCTCTGGTGGTGGGGCTAGCTGGCTGAAGAGGAGAGGCTCCAGCTTATTATCTCCCACGCTCACTCTTAGAGTGAACATCAGAATAGGGAAAGGTGGTTTGTAGGTTTCCAAGAGATCAACTTGTTGCCTGCTGCTTTTAGGATTGTCTTTTGCCTAACTTGTTTTATAAAAGTTACAAACTACCAGTGTTCATGAAAAAAATAGACCATTTGGTCCAAGTCAGTTTTGCCTTCTCTAATTTAGAGGGACTCTGGAGAGTTGGCAGGCCACACTTTCACAGAGCATTCTGTTTGTTCTTTACCTTCCTGGAATGAGAGTTTGGTAAGAATATAGGATGCTGGTTTTCTTGGAGCTCATTCTAAAGTGAGCACACCAGGACTGCTGGATTCATTTGTTCTCAAATCCACATTCTTGGTGTGGCATGGCACAATTGCTCCCTCCCTTTGGAGAGTTGCTCCCTGGGGAGGTATTTACATACAGGTTACATAAAAATGTATTTAATATCTACCGTACTGTACATGTAAGAATTTACTTGTTTCTAGAGACTGTATTATATTCTGAGTAAGAATATAGAGAGTGTATTAAACAGAATAAAGGAAGTCTCTAGATTTTTAGTGTATCTGTTGTCACCTGTTATCCTGTTCTGTGTTCCCACCAGCTGGGGGCTTGAGTGTCTGTAGCAATTAGACCATTGCAGACCTTTTACAAAGTGTAACTTGCTAACCTGGGGGAAACACTCCTTTCAAAAACATTGAAGTGCTGTCCAAAACACTAATTTGAAAAGATACATGCAGCCCTGTATTCACTGTAGCACTATTTAAAATAGCTAAGATATGTAAGCAACCTAAGTGTCTATCAATATTGGATAAAGAATATGTGGTATGTACAGGGTGGGGAGAGCTAGGTTTACAGTGAGTACATGAAACACAAGAGTTTATTCTTGTATTATTTATTAAATATTGTATTATTTTTCCATACAAACAACTGTAAACCTACTTTTCCCCCACCCTGTATCTACAATGGAATACTACTTGGCCATAAAAAGGAATGAAATCTTACCATTTGCAACAACATGAAAGGACCTAGAGGGTATTATGCTAAATGAAATAATTCAGATAGAGAAAAACAAGTACCATATGATTTCACTTAAATGTGGAATCTAAAGAACAAAGTAAATGAATAAACTAAATAGGCAAAGACTCAGAGATAACAGAACAAACTGATAGTTGCAGATAAGCGAGGGGTTGCAGGGCTGGGTGGAAAAGGAGAAGGGAGTAAGAAGTACAAATTGGTAGTTACAAAATAGTCAGGGAGATCTAAAGTACAATATAGAGAATATAGTCAATAATATTGTAATAACTATGGTGCCATGTGGGTACTATATATAGTATTTTTATAGACTTATGGGGGAAATCACTTCATAAATTGTACAAGTGTCTACCCACTTTGTTGTATACCTGAAACTAATGTAATATAATATTGAATGGCAAGTATAATTGAAAAACTAATAAAGAAAAACATTGAAGTGCTGTATTAATCAATGTACACCCACTCCTTGAGACAGATTATATTATTTTCTCCTACTTAGTAGGCTGATAGGTATCTAATTGCCTAAAGCAACCTTAGCACTCTCAGTTCTTCCTTCTAACATCCTACTAGGAAATTTTATCCCTTATAAATAAGAATAGACTAATTATTTGTTGGTTTATTTGGTGTTTTAGATTATACATCCAAAAACGGATGATCAAAGGAATCGATTGCAAGAGGCTTGCAAAGACATCTTGCTGTTTAAGAACCTGGATCCGGTAAGATAAATCTCAGTGATAGAAATGGTTTCTGCAGTAGTAGTGTGAAAAACTGTGCAGAGTCTTGGGATTCATTCTCTTTACTAGCTCACATCACCCTGTTGTGTAATGGCCCTATTGTGGGTGCCTGCATGTGCAGTGGGTTGTAATATAGGGGAGGAATGTTTGTACTGAGCTTGGGAGGTCACTGCTGTTAGAACAAGGAGTAAGCAGGCCTGCTGTTTGTCTGGGGGAAGACATTATCTCATCCCTCAAAGTTACTAGCTACAAACAGCCCTGAGAAATGGCCCAGCTGAAGAGAAGTTAGGACCTTGCATTGTCTCTACACCCAGCTGGAACATGCAGGCATGTGCAGGGCCCTTTGTGAATTGCCTCTCTCACCAGCTGGTAATAGTAACTATATTCTCATGTGTAACTCCTAACACATACTTTAAAAATAACATTTTACTTAGCTCTAAATGTAGTGGGGGTTTTTTTTGTTCTTTGTAAGGATTTCAAAATCTCTAGTCTTTGGTTTGGGATGTATTTCTAGAGTACCCTTTCAGTATGAGTGAGCACGCCACTCAGATTTTGCCTGGTTCTGCTTCCACCATCACAACTGTTGCTGTGTGGTCATTTGGGAGGAAAACCCTGCTGCTGTATTTCATATGTGAAAACTGAGTTAACTTTTGTGACTTACCTCGACCTTTTCTGGTCAAACTCAACATCTTAGTTTCCAGATTGATGCCCTAGAGAAGAAAACGTTAAATCTAGACCCGTGCTTTTAAAGACGAAGTTTTCTCGTAAAGGCCTGTTTTATAAAGAGGAGGGTACTACATTATACCGAGTCTTCTACCCTGGGTCTGCTCCCAAACTGAAATAAAGCTTCTGTGTTTCTAATGCCATTTATGTTGGTATCATGTTCTAGGAACATGGATTACATTTTGTGACCTTGGAGATCTTATTTTAGGACCATACATTACAAGTTTTGTCCAGTTTGATCCTGGTCCTCCAGAATTATCCCTGGTGGGCAGAATTAGGAGCTATGAAGAATGCAGTTCTCTAATAATGGAAGACTAAGAAATGGAATTAAGAGAGAAAATTTAAGAATTTAATTTACAAATGGAAAATTTCCCCTGTTGTTTTAAATAGTGGAATGATAGACTAAAGGGCATTTGTGAAATTTTGGTGGGCTTCTAAATAATCCCAAATCTCATTTATTTAGAGTAGTAATGATTCTGTGAAATAGAAGACACTAAACTGTGTGATCACTTATAATCTCCCACCAGTAAGAGTCCAGATTATTAGTGTAAAGATACAATTGTGTGTGTGTGTGTGTGTGTGTGTATAAGGTGATAATTTTGGTAGTGGGATTAAATGAATTTAGAATTTACTGTAACTCCCACTCTAGGTACATAGAGAAGACAGCTACACCATTAATCCTCAGTTTTACCCATTGGTATAGGCTTCACCCAGAGAAATTCTCTATTTTTCAACTAGAAATTTCAGAGGTCACCAAAAACAGTGATTCTGAAACTTTAATATGCCTGTATACCATCAGGGGATGTTGTTAAAAATACAGATTCATGTTCCACAGGACTGCAGTGAGCTGGAGAGCCTGCTTTTCTCACAAGCTCCCTGGTGATGTTGATGCTCCTACCCACAACAGTACACTTCAGTAGCAAGGAGTAGAGCTAGACGTGAAAATGCTCTAGCTCAGTATTTTGGTGCTACCATATGTAATTTTGTTTGCATATTTCCCTGTGAATTTGAACCAGTATTTTAATGCTTCTGCAGTGACTAAGCAATGATAGCCTGGTGTTTATGCACTAAGTGACAGATAGGCATGGGGGAAATAGCTGCCTATTCTAGTTCATACTCTAAATTATTATTTTTTTTTTGCCATTTCAACCCTAACTTTTTTAAAGCATTGTTAATACTTGGTTGCACTGAAAGCAGTTTAAAAAAACTTTTGCTAGTATATTCTGGCAAGGGGCATCTTTGCTTGAACTGATTATTTTTATAAATATGGGAATTTTTTTAGTCTTCTTTTGCTGCTTTTTTGAAGGTCTTCAGTATATGTATTTTTTTAACAAAGAAAAAGTTCATGAAACTACTAATTCATGAATTACCATTATTGAATGTTTTTATAGGGAGGAGCAAATATTACTTGCATAGTTGTTTCCAAGAGATCTTTCACTGAGTTAGAGCTCAAAGCATCTTGACTTATTTCCCCACCATCTCACTTTCCCTTCTAGGAAAGATGCAGAATATAAATAAGTAAAAGTTAATTTTTCTCAGTAAATTACAACCTGTAATAAGAACTTTATCCTCAAACTTGGTTGATTGAAGATTTTGGATTAAGCTTGTATTTCAAGTAGCTCTCTAGTTTTCTATGGTATACATTTTAACAATAACCCAAATGCATTTAAATTGAATTACACATTCACCTCCTATAATCTGCTTGTTATGCAGGAGCTCTTTTCAGCTCAGTTCCTTGGCTACCCACTGTGTTCCAAGTCCTGTCTAAAGTGTTGGAGGCCACAAAAATACTTAGACATGGTTATTGTCCTCTTGGAACTTAAATTTGATGAGGGACTCAAATGTACATATAAAGCAGTTGGGTAAAACATGATACATACTGTAATATGGTCAGGGCACTAAGAGAGAAGGAGGGTCTCTGATCCTCACTTGAGGAATCAAGAGGCTGGAGAGGCCACCTCCAAAGGTGAGTAGGAAGCTGCCAGTTGAACAAAAGTACAGAGTGTTATCACTGCAGCCTAAAGTGGAAGACATCCAGTGGTGGGAGTTAAGATGTGCATTCTCTGAGCATTCTGGAATGCCTCGCTATAGCGTGGGATGCATGCTGTAAGCAGTGGGTAGGCACAGCTGAAACACTTCAAGCAGAGAATGTAGCAATCAGATGTGTCTACAGGGTCACTGTGGTCGAGTTAAAGACCAGAGGGAGAGTGATAGAGCAAGCACAGAGGAACGGAGCTCAGTGAGGAAGCAGTGCCATCTGTGATCCAGGGAAAAGAAATGGGCCCAACTAGGGAAAGAAGGGGAGAGGGATGGCTTCACAAAATATTTAGGATTAGCAGAGGTTGGTACTTGGTGGTTGAATGAATTGGAACCCAACAGAAAGAATCTAGGATGACTCCCAGTGTCTAGCCGGAATGACGGTGAGGTGGTACATTTTCCTGAAATGGGAAAACTTGACAGAGGAAAAGGAAGCAGTAATCACTGACTGACAAGAATAATAATCTTGGCTTTGTGTCTATTATCTCATTTGAATTTCCTGAAGTCATTGTTTATCTTGAAAAGCTTGCACCTCCTAGGCCTCACAGCATTTTTCCTTGCAGTGTTGTAATATTCATACATTGAGCGCAGCATTTATAATTATTAATCTCTTTGAAGATAATCTTTTCATGAATATTTTAATGCTCGACTCAGTAGGCCATTTTTCTTCTGAAGTATTTCTACTATGAGGCAAACTGAAGTAATTTTCCTAAGCTATATGCTAGGCTCTTTCATTAATGAAGAGTAAATTGTTATTTTTAAGTGAGTCAGAGCCCTTTAACTGAGCTTAGTCTCCTAACTGCATTCTGTAGGAGAATAAGATAGGGATTTCCTATAGCAGTTGTCAGTCATTTTGATAAGGCCCTGTATGTTGAACATTTCCTAAGTTGTTCTCACTCTGTGTATAATTATGGGGAAATTACATTTTGATTGACTGGAACAGACACCTGTCACATAGAGAAGTTCTAGAAGAAATATTTGTTCTGTATTTTATCAGGAATTAGTTTTTAATATATCCATGTATGAATTCTTAAGCATTATAATATTTTTAAATGCAGCTAATTGAAAGATAGCAAAAATACTTATTATAGCACTGTTTTTCATCTTTGTCTACATTTGACATTTACAGCCAGAGCTAATCAATAAAGGTGATATTCCCCCTCCATTTGTCCTAAAAGAGTTGAAATATAAACAGTAAGCAAAACAAAGTATTAGTAAGCCATGTAATCCAATGTCATAATTTTAATAGGTGACCATATGTTGCCTGGTTCATGAACTCATTTCGGTAAAATGGCCCCTGTGGGGTCAATTAGCACCATACCAAGAAAGCACTGTTTTGCTCTGCCACATTGGCATCATCTTCAGGCCTGGCTGCTGTTTCACAAAGAGGTGCCAGGGCTCACACAGAGACCCAGGGCAGGGGTGAAAACCACTTCCTATGAACCCATCACCATTGTTCTCCCAAAAGTCTTTCTTAATTCACATGAAGATTCAGTATTATGTTCTCTGTATAAATGGAGAGTTTGGTTTTTTAATTAATTAAAAATGGTAAATCAGTATACATGTACAATTTACAAAAATTAAAAAAAAAAAAGAATAAAATTCTAAAACAACAAAAGAGTAGTCAGTGAAAGGAAATCTCCCTTTCATTCCTGTCTCCCAGCAACCCAGTTTCTCAGGAGCCAAGTTCTTTTAGCATTATCATGTGTATTTTCCAGGATTATGCTATGTATATACAAGTACGAACTTTTAAAAATTTTGGCAGCAAATTCTACACAGTGCTGTGCCCAGTTCTTTTTTTTACTTAACACCATGTCTGTACTCATGGAGATTCCATAATCTTTTTAAAATTATTTTTATCACTATTAATTTATTTGTAAAAGTTAAAGGTAATATGCTATAAAGCTTAATCATGAAAACTAACATTTTGCTATTGTCTAATGTATGATTTAAAATTGTATATAATAGGGAGGCTTCAATAGCAAAATAATATTGAAAAAGAAGAGCAAGTTGGAAGACTCACACTGGCCAGTTTCAAAGCTGTTACTGCATAGCTACAGTAATCAAAACAATGTGTTACTGGCATAGGGATAGACAGAGAACATGGGATACAGTGGAGTCTAGAAATAAATCTGTGTATCTATGGCTATTTGATTTCAACAAGAATGCTAAGGCCCCTGGCTGGTGTAGCTCAGTGGATTGAGTGAGGGCTGCGAACCAAAATGTCGCAGGTTCGATTCCCAGTCAGGGCACAATGCCTGGGTTGCAGGCCACGGCCCCCAGCAACCGCACATTGATTTCTCTTTCTCTCTCCCTTCCCTCTCTAAAAAAAATATAAATAAATAAAATCTTAAGAAAAAAAAGAATTCTAAGGCCATTCAACGGGAAAGAATAGTCACTTCAACAAATGGTGCTAGGACAACAAGATATCTACACACAAAATAACAGACTTGGCCTCCTACTTCATACCATGTAAAAAAATTAACTCAAAGTGGATCAAAGACCTAACTGTAAACTCTAAAACTTTATAGTTTTAGTTCTCTTAGAAGAGAACAGAGAGGTATTCTTGACCTTGGATTTAACAGTGGGTTATTAGATGCTAAAAACAGGAATAAGAAAAGAAAAAAGATTACAGTCAGACCTTGTTACTTGTTGGCTTCAGAACTTGTTAACCCCTGTACTCATCACATTTTGACGGGGAAAAAATGTTTCCACACTTGGCACTTGCTCAGGACTCATGGTGGTTGCCAGAACTTGTATGAGTCTATGCCACCCCACAAGAGAAAATGTTTCATCATTCAGTATTTGTTTCGGCACTTGTCATGAGTTTTGGAAGTAATTAACAGTGAGAACAGGGGTAACACTGTAATTGGACTCCATAAAAAAAGAAAATACAAAAAATTGTGCATTAAAGGACATCATCAAAAAAATGAAAAGATAACTTACAGAATGGGAGAAAATATTGTAAATAATATGTATGATAAGGCCTAGTATCCAGAATATGTAAAGAGCTCTTACTATTCAGCAACAAAAAGACAAACAACCCAACTTAAAAATGGGCAAAGTACTGGAATAGACATTTCTCCAAAGAAGATATACAAATAATCAATGAGCACATGAAAAATTTTCAACATGGTTAGTCATTAGGGTAATGCATCAAAACCACTTCACCTGCACCCTGGCTGGGTGGCTCCGTTGGTTGGAGTGTTGTCTGTACATCAGAAAGTTTGCAGGTTTGATTCCCAGTCAGGGAATGTACCTAGGTTGTGGGTTTGATTCCTGGTCAGATGTGTACTGGAGGCAGCTGATGGATGTTTCTCTCTCTCAAATCAATAAACATATCCTCTTGTAATGATTAAAAAAAATCCACTTCACCCGCAGTGGGGTGGCTATAATTAAAAAAAAAAAGGAAAATAAGTGTTGGTGAGGGCATGAGAAAATTGGAACCTTAATACATTTCTGATGAGAAAGTAAAATGGTTCAGGCACTGTGGAAAACAGTTTGGTGGTTTCTCCAAAATTAAACATGTAACTCAGCAAATTCTACTCCTAGTCATAGACCCAAAAGAATTAAAACACAGATATTCAAACAAACATTTGTATATGAATGTTCATAGCCACATTATTCACTATGAACCCAAGTATTCATTGGCAGATGAATGGATAAGCAAATTTTGGAACAAATAGTATGTATCCCTAAAAACAAATGAAGTAATGCTGTAACAGGGGTGAACCACAAAACCTTTATGCTCAGTGAAATAAATCAGACACAAAAGATCACATACTATAGGACCCTATTATATGAAACATCCAGAATGAGTAACTCTATAGAAACAGAAAATGGATTAGCATAGCCAGTGGGTAGGATGGGGTGCAGGGTAGAATGGCAAATGACTGCTCAGTGGGTACAGGTGTTCATTTTAGGGCAATGAAAACTGTTTTGAAACTAGATAGATGTGATGGTTGTACAACTTTGTGGCCACTGAATATTGTTCACTTTAAAATGGCTTTTCATTTTATGTTGTGTAAAATTTCACTTTGTAAAAATTTTGTATATTTAATCCAGCTGAGCATTTTGATTTCCATTATAACATTTAATGGCTAAAATACACTTTAAGGATGCAATTAAATCAACTATTTACAGAATTAATCCCTGAAGCGCCTCCAGAAAAGCCCTGGGTTCCACAAAACACAATTTGAGAAATGCCGGGCCCTTTCATGGCATGTAGAAGATGGAAAGCCAGCCTTGAACATTGTGTTGAGTGACAAGGAGCTGATCTCTGTGCAAGGGGTCCAGTGCCACTGATAGACAGCTCTCATTCTTGGACAAGTTTTTACATTATGCCAAAGTCTCCATGACACTTCGACCCCGCAGTCCTGCTTGTGGCCTCTAGCATCACTGACATCATCAGTGTGACCACATGCAGGTCTTTTCTTACCTAAATGCCTCCAGTTCCTTGAACTATTCCCCTGTGGCAGGTTTTCAGATTTCCTGATTACCCTTGAGTGTTCTCAGTTACTCCAAGGAAAGGTAGATGTCTTAAATACCACATTCTTACAGCTACATAGCTTTTCAGTGAATAGATATACCAAATTTATTTATCCAGTGCCCTGTAGGTAGACGTTAGTTGGTTTCCATTTGTTTTGCTATATGATGCTGCAATGAAAAATGCCTGTGCACATGTCATTTCGCAAATATCTATATACTATCCTCCTAGAAAAAGAATATTGAGGTGAAAGGTATGTGTATTTGGAACTTTATCAGATATTGACAGATTACTCTCTAGTTTCTTTCACTTTAGCAGTCTGTGTGAGGAGACCTCTTTCCCACACCATCTCCAACACTTAAATCTAAATGTTTATTTTTTTTTAATCTGACTGGTGAAAAAGGTATCTTACTTCAGTTTTAATTTGCACTTCTTTTTGCTTTGAAAGAAGTGGAAAATCCTTTTGTGTTTTTAAGAGTTCCTTCCCTCTTTTTCCTGGAAGCTTTACAGATCAAGTTTACAAGTCATGTTAGGGTGGGGCTTTCAGTCTTTGATCGTGTTGGACACCTTCCATTTACTGTATTTTGTCATGTAGAATGCGCACTTTTTGCTCAAATGTTTGAGGGAAAAATAATCATGTGCATTATACCTGGGTATAAGGAATGCATACTATGGATATAATGGGCGTAATCCCATGTTATAATGCATACAAAACTGTGGGTGTGCATAATACACAGTAAAATCCAGTAGCCACCTGTGTTCTAGAAATGTCACCTCCATCCATTTCCTCTTCTATATTGTGTGTATTCATACCTTATATTTCCTATGAAATGTTCAAAAAGAGTCATGTATGTTCTGTTCTTGCTCTTGATCCAGAGCATCTTTTAAAAAAAAAAAACTAATTTTGATTTTAGAGAGAGGGGAAGAGGGAGAGAGAAAGGGAAACATCAATGTGAGAGAGGCATCTATTGGTTGCCTTCCATAAGCACCCTGACCTCCAGCTGGAACCAAACTGAAACCATACCCAGGCATGTCCCCAACCAGGATAGAACCATCTACCTTTCTTTTGGTTTTGTGGAACGACACCGAACCAACTAAGCCATATCGGCAGGGACAGAGCATCTTGTTTTTTAACCAGTGTTCTCTACTTATATTTTCCTCACTACCCCCACAGTCTATCTTCAGCTCCTTAACTTGTAATACTAATGTATTTTGGCATGGGCAAGTTAGTGTTGTACCCTTTTAATACCCATTGAAAATAACTTGATAAAATATTCACAGCTAATAAGTGGCAAAGCAAATAACCCTCTTAAATCTTTTGACTTTTCTATTACTATGCATCATACTATTTTTCTGTGTCCATTTGTTTTGTGTATTCAAAGCCCTTTGAATTGTGTGTGGATTTCTTTTACTTCCTAGTTTATTCTCACTGGCTGAAGTTTATTTGTAAGCCTTGTTAAACTACCTGTTAGGAGAATAAAATGTTTATATAATTTAAGTAGTTTCTGAATATTAGATTTGATGTTTCTGGCTTCAGTTTTAATAAACCTTCTCTCAAGAGGTAAATGGTTGTTTCTTGAAAAGAACCTTAGTGAGAAAAAACAGTGATAGAATATTTGCCACAGTCATTTTTTATTTTGCTTTTTTGTGTGTGTGTGCTAAACCAAAAAGGACTGGAGTCACGATTTAAATTCACCAAGTATTTAAGTAATCTTCATATAAATTCTAGTGATGACTAATATAGGGAAGTTTTAAAAACAGATTTTTAAAAAGATATTTGCAGTAGTTCTTTACTTAACCTGGTCATTTTAGTTATGATTATATTTCACAAGGTATATGTGGTTTGATGGCTAATTTTTCATGTTAAAGTGGTGCTAAATGCAAATACTCTGAAACAGATGAATTAGAATCCATTTAGATACTGAATATGAGGGTAAATATATAATCATCTCATTTATATGTGGTCAGAAAGATTGCTATGTATTTTTTTGATAGGACTTAATAGCATGATATTCCATTTATTTGCACTTGCTCACAGAAACATAAAGCTAATTATGGTTACTTAAGAAAACATGTTCTAGATAACATATAGATTATATCCTTTTTTTTTAAATATAGGAGCAGATGTCTCAAGTATTAGATGCCATGTTTGAAAAATTAGTCAAAGAAGGGGAACATGTAATTGATCAAGGTGATGATGGTGACAACTTTTACGTAATCGATAGGTAAGTTTTGCATAGCTTCACTAAAATGTAACAAACCTTTTGGGTAAAATCTCAATGGTTATAATGGTAGCAATTTAATATATAATTGCTATTGCTTCTTTACTCGTATTACTACATAATAGACACTAAACCTGCTATGAATACATGCGGTGAAATCATACTGGATCATGAAAAGAGGCACAGTTTATAAAAGAACTGATGATTTTTATTTTAATCTATACATCTCAGTTGCTTACTGTGACCCTTCCCATTTGTTAACTTGTTTGACAGGTAGTTAGTATGTAATTGGTGCCTATTATAGTGAGAATTAGAAGCATAATACAGCACCTGAGATACTGAATCACAGTAAACTCAATCTGTTACATTTTTTATTAGCTATAAAGTAAAACGTGCTTGTGGTTTAAAAAGTCAAAGGGGGTATAAGGCAGAAAGTCTCATCCCCACTTCTTCAGCATCATGTAGTCAGTCTAGTAGTAGTTTGTCCTTCAGAAGTTGCTTATGCATTATTTTGTTTGCCTTTTAAGAACTCTATAAATTATTTTACTAAAATAAGATGGCATTGAAAAATCTAATTTCAGAAAACTTCAAGTTGTGCTTAATAAGACTTTGTGCATTAAGTATGCTTTTTACTGGTAATTAGGTGAGAGACCCAAAGTTGTGATAGGGGAGCAGTCTGAACTGAGTATTTCTTCACGTTGTAAAGTGATGTTGAAGTATTTATGAGACAATTGGTATCCCTACCCTGATTTATTGGATTACATTTGCTGCTGTGGGTAGAGCTGTGTTCAACTCAGAAGGCTTGTGGAAAATTACTCCCCATCTGTCTGCTTAGTCCTCGTTTCTTGATCTTCGCTCTGTGGGTGGTATCTTGCATAAATCAGCAGCGTGCGCTCTCTGCATCAAGGGTTTCCACTGATTCCTCCAATCCTTCATCCCAAATACCCTGGTGCCTGCAGAGCTGTTGCCAAGGCAGTATCCAGGGCCATAGTGCACTCTGATTTTAGAACAGAATAGAACCAGTTATCTCATATGTAAGTTACAGTCATGGTTTTTATATCATATACCACTTCCATCAGTGAAGTGCCTCAGAAATTCATTCAGCTATTTGTTATTTAATTGTAGGGGCCTATGAGAACCACGAATGCCATGTAGGATTAATCTTCTTTTAGTAGGTATTTTGACCATAATAATTCCCTTACCTTTGTATAAAGTGCATTCTTTTCAGGTAGTTCCTGATTACCCATTTGACAGGTGAACTCTCAGGCACACAGATGTGGCGTGAGTGGATGAAGGTTACCCAGATGATCGGTGTAGAGCCAGCCCTGCAGGCAGGTCTCTTGGCCACCATTTGTGTTCTGTCCATGCCCAAGGCCTCATGTTACCAGGGCAGCGATCTGTATAAAAAACCAGCACACAGTACTTTAACAGATTTTAGACTTACGTGATTTCAACTGGACTAGAACTCATTTTACTTCTCATCAGCACATTTGTTGTATATTTTACCTTACCTCAAAGTAGAAAATGTAGAAACTAGCTTTAGTGCAAAGGTATAAATATCATAAAATACAAGAATTAAGCTATGCTTGAAAATTAATTATTCAGAAAAAAATTCTAGATGTTATCCTTGAAATAGCCATTCTATATGTGAATTAATTAAGCCAATTACTCTCTTCCTTATTCACTAGTACTTTTTGTCTATTTTATTATGTCTTTGTTTGTATTGTTTTAACCATTCATAACCCTTTTTAAATAAAAACATTCCCTTTTTTTGTCTTTGCTAGGGTTTAGCCAATAAGATAAAGCCAAAGAACTTCAGTTGTTTGCCATCACAGGTGCTTCAGCAAGCCTTGAAACCATGTTCCCTGATAACGTACAGCATATGGAAAGGCAGTCTTCCACAAGAAGAGTGTAGTTCATATAAATACAGGATCTGGACAATATGTAGTGCAAATAAACCTCAGTGTGCTTGTGTTCCAGTAAAACTGTTTATGAAAACAGGCAGCCAGTGTGTGGGCCAGCCCCCCCTCTAGATTATAAAGGATCCTCACAAGTATTGTATAGTAATGGCTGACCAAATTGTTGTTTTTATATATATATATAAAATACATATATCTTAAATTGTTATATATATATCTTAAATTGTTATATATATATTTTAAAGTTATTTTCTTCTGATCTCAAAAGTAATACATATTCATTTTAGAAACAAAAACTCTTTATTAGGTAGTTCATGTCCCTGGATTCCTCCAGTATTCTTATGCTTAGAGATAACTACAGTTAGCATTTTCATATACATTCTTTCAGACGGTTATCGATGTGTATACTGCTGGTTGCTCTTAGTTATGTAATATCACTTATTTTATTACATACAGTTTTCATTGTTTCACCTTGTTTTCCCTAGCAGGCACATGTATGGTCCTCCCCCTAGTCTACTCAATGGTCTCTTCATGCTTTTCTGGATCAGGGGGTATCTCTAGAACATCTTAATGCCCTTTAATTGCTTATTGCCATCAGAGGGGAAAGGAAAGCATGGAATGAGGTTTTATTGCACAGGGCTTTTCTCTCAAACCAGGTTTTATTGTAATGAGATTTTACCTGAATTACTTTTTACCTTTTATTTTTCCTGTGTCCAACAGAGGAACATTTGATATTTACGTAAAATGTGATGGTGTTGGAAGATGTGTTGGTAACTATGATAATCGTGGGAGTTTTGGTGAACTGGCCTTAATGTACAATACACCCAGAGCAGCTACAATCACTGCTACCTCTCCTGGTGCTCTGTGGGGTTTGGTGAGTGAAATATTTCTTTGAACTGAATATTATTTGTAAAAAGCATATGACCAAAGCTAGGTAGATACAGTATTTTAGTTCTAATAGGTGGATTTATTGGGATCATCACCAAGCCCCAGGGGCTTAAGCAACTATTGGTTGCTGAAATGTTGGGCACTAAGACTGTGCTGAGTGGAATCTTCGTGTTTTTTCCCCCAGTCAAGTCAGGTGCTTAATGCACTGGCCCTGGGAAAGACACTCAGATCCAAAATGGTCCTCTGCCTTTGCTCATCTTTAAACAGTCACACTAGAAACCACCAAGGCCTTCAGTGCTCTTTTCTGAGATAGCCTTCTGTCTTAAGTGTGACCATCTGTGGCTCCCAAAGTGTGGTCCCCTAACTAGGAGCATCTGATCTGGGGCCCCACTTACTGATTTGGGCCCACTAAATCTGAAACTCTGGAGATGGAGCCCAGCAATCTGTATTTGAGCAAGCATGCCAAGTGATTGTAATGCGCACTCAAGTTTAAGGAACCACTGTAAACTGATTTTGGTGGGGTATACATTGATTGGTAACAGCTTTGCATTGAATAGCAGCTGTGTAGAGACAAAACACTTGGTGCCTGGGTTTCTTACCTGGATGCACATCAGATCTACTTGAGCAGGGGTGGGGGGTGGGGGTGGTGGTGATAAAAAATCCTTTTGCCTAGGCCCCACCACAAATTTAATCTCACTCTCCCTAATCAGACTCTCCCCAGGGTAGGGCCTGGGCCTTCAAAATAAATTTCTTAATGGTAGTATTAGGGTAATAAGTAATGGTAGTATAACAACACTTAAAAGTTGGTTCAGAGGCATTTGGGTTTGTCCTTGTCATCTTTGCATAGATGATACCAGAATACAGAGGAGCAGGCACTAGTAAAGCCGATTCTGGAAGACTGTTTAAGCTGGTGCTTGTACAGATCACCTTGGAATTTAGTTAAAACTCAGATTCTGATTCAGTGGGTCTGGGGTGAGGCCTGTGCCTCTCTATTTCTCATAAGCTCCCAGGAGACACCAGTGCTTCTGGGACCTGAAACACACTTTCAGCAGCACTGATGTAAAGGACTGTTTATACCACTTGTATTTTCTTTTTAAATTGTTGAAAACAGTCCACCCTGTAGTTTTGACATGCATCTATCAGGTTATTTCTCTCAAATCCTTTGTAGAAGAGGGAAAAGGTAAGATGATAGGAAGTGTGTTGATTTCATTTCCAAGGACTGTAGCTTCACAGAAGCTAAAAATCATTCAATCAGGACTCCACATTTGACTCCAAAGTGGATTCAGCTGGTAAAAATACCACTTGATCATAGAAATAAGACAGTACCCTTCTTTTTACTAGAACCAGGCAGTTACTGGTCTACTTACTAAAAATGAGTCATGTTTTAAGTTGTAGAAGAAAACTTGGAATTGTTTCTGGTGGAGGAAAACTCATCATCTGAAGTGTTTTAAGGGCTATAAAAGATTTGACTACCCCAAGCCAGCCCAGTGAAGCTTCCACATCAAGAGCAGACTTGATCCACAGGAAGTGTTCGCTTGTCAGCAGAGTGGTGGGGAAAGCTAGAGTCTGCCATAACCTGTTCCCTAAGATATCATGGAAAGAATTAGTCTTCTGAGCGGGGTTGCTTGATAACCTTAGAGAAAGAACTGATCAACGTGACCATGCTGATGATTCAGAGAGGTAATTATGGAAATGACTAGGATGAAAACATTTGAAATGGGACATTCTGGATTTTATTTATATGTCACAGTGGGTGCGAAGAGGTGGGCCACTGATAGAAATTTTTTTTTGAGACATAAAGCTTACTTCTAAATCTCTAAACTATTTCTAGTCTTCTCTGTTTTGCAATAAACTCTGTCTATTAAATGGTGTTTCAGCTGGTTCCCAAACTTGATCGTTTGGGAAGATTTTATGAAACACAGATTATTGGGCCCTACATGGAGAGATTTCAGTCATGAAACTCAGGGACCTCAAAAACCTTTTCTTAATACTCAGCTGATTCTGATGCCAAGCTTGGAAAATATTCAGTATTTTTTACTTTGTAAGACTTTCTCTTTTAAAAAATATTAAGAGTACAAGTCCAAATTATAGCCCTTGTAAAATTATAATAAACTAAACTGGAGAAAAGTACGCTTAATTTTTTTGAGACATGTTCACACTGGCATTTTTCTGCATCTTCTCAGTTCATTTAAATTCAGCCTTAATATGTTGGCACAATTTAGTAATTGAAGAACATATCCCAGTTAATTTTATATAAGTTGGTATTATTTATCAAAGTATGCCAAACTAACATAATTTGGGGGCCGTTTACTAAGAACCAAAATTTCGTTCGGTAGGGATTTTTTTTTAAAACAAAATTTGTAGGAAAGTCTTTTTTTTTTTTTTTTTTGATAAAAAGGAACAGAACTATTTATTCAAAAGTTATAGGTATAACAAAGTTCCTTTAAAACACCAACAAACACACACTCAAGTCCTGCCTTCCCCCATTTTTTGAGCTGTGATATTTAAAATTTCTCCAGTTCCTTAATTGAGTTATCTTTGAGGTTAAGTAGTATAAATATAGGAACATTTTAAAATCATAAGCATGAAATAAACACTGGAATTAGACTTAAGAAAGTTGTTTGTCTATGCACATCTTTAAGAGGACTGATATAATGTGGATATTAGAAAAATAATATTTCAAAAACTCTTATTAATTGCTTTATGATTTTAAAATATTTAATAGTGTTTCTCATGTAATTTTTTTACTGCAACTCATATTAAAAAGCACATCAGGAAACATGTATATGTGTTTGTAAAACTGAAACATACATAGGTAAAAAAACACTTTACTAAAAGGAGTTAATGCTATATTCTATTTTACTTTATGATTTTATTTTATAAAAATGCTGGTCATGGGTGAAGGGGTCAAAAGGTACTAACTTCCACTAACATAAAAAGTTCTGGGTATGTAATGCTCAGCGTGGAGACTGTAGTTAATAACAATACTGTATCATGTATTCGAAAGCTGCTGACTTAGGGTCAAGATGGTGGGGTAGGTAACTGCTGTACTTATTTACTCCTAAAACCTCATCACAATTACAACCAAATTGCAGAACCTCCTGAAATCTGGCTGAATAATAGTCCTATAACTGGGGAATTAAAGAAGCCACTTGGAGACTAGTAGGAGGAGCAGAGAATCAAACAGGCTTGTCTCATACCCATGTGTGACAGATAAAAATCAGGAGGGATAGCTCAGCTGTGGAGTTCTCCCTGTAGAGCAAGGAGTCCCAACCCCACACCAATTCCTCCAGCCCAGCGTCCCAGTGCCAGGAAGAGAAGTCCCTATAACTTCTGACTCTGAAAACCAGTGGGGTTTGAGGCTGAGTGAGACAAAAGGCTTCTAGAGTCCCAGGCAGTTACTCTTTAAGGGTCCCCACATGGACTTACTCGGACTCACTTCCTTTGAGTTCCAGCGCTAGGGCAGCAGCTTGAAAGGCACCATTGGCATACAGGGAGGAACTGGAACGTATCAGGTAGGCACTTGGGGAGATGTGCAGCTTTCTGCCACAAAAAAGTGCTGGCAGACACCATTCTGTTTCTGAGTCCTCCCCCAACAAAGCCAGCCAGCAGGCATTATACATGAGTCTCCATCAACTAGGCTCACATTGTTTGCCCACCCTGGTGATTCCCTGAAGTCCCTGCAGCATCCAACTTTTGGCCCTCTCAAGTTGTTTCCAGTGGCTTTTCCATAAGATTGGCCTGTCTTGACTTATGTTTTAGACTATTTAAAACCTCTCAAGCAGATTCTGGCTTCAGCATGCCCAAACCTCTCTTGCTAAGTCGCCCCAGGCCTAGCACTAGCAGCAGCCAGCCTTGATTTGCACCTTGTCCTTACCTAGGGACCTCCAACCCCAGCACAAGTAGTGGCCATCTGCAGACTGCTTCGTAGCTTATACCAGGTGACCTTGGCCTACATCTCCCAGGAGACCTCAGAGCCACACCGCTGGTGGACAGCTTCAGACCATATCAAAGCAACCCCCAACCACCTTCACAAGCGACACACTAAAGGGGCAGACTCAGCAGGCACCAGAGCCCTGCTGACGTAAGTCCTGCTCCATGGGGTGGGCCCCTGCACAGCTGATACTCCACTGTAGTCAGAGGTTGGTGAACACAGCCAGTCCTTGAAGCTGATTAGCCTGGGGGTAAATCCCTATCATTGACGTACCAACAGCAATCGAGGCTCAACTACAATAGGAGAGAGTATACAGTCCACATGTAGAGGGTGGACGACACCTGGAGTGTCCAGCTTGGATGACTGGGGGAGGCTGTGCCACTGGACCCTACAGAATACCCACTACCTTAGGCCACTCTACCAAGCCCAAGAAGACGTATCAACTTTACTTAATACATAGAAAAACACACAGGGAGGCTGCCAAAATGAGAAGAAACATGTTCCAAATAAAAGAACAGAACTCCAGAAAAAAATAAACATAATGGAGACAAGCAATCTACTAGATGCAGAGTTCAAAACACCAGATATAAGGATACTCAATGAACTTAGAACTTCAACAGCAGAAGAAAGGACATGGAGGGATACACTAACTGAAATGAAGAACAATTTACAGGGAATCAACAGTAGAGTATATGAGACCAAGAATCAAATCAGCAATTTGGAATATAAGGAAGCAAAAAACACCCAGTCAGAATAGTAGGGGAAAAAAATCCAAGAAATGAACATAGTGCTTCTGAGACAACTTCAAGCATACCAACATTCGCATCATGAGTGTGCCAGAAGAAAGAGCAAGAAACTGAAAACCTGCTTGAAAAGAATAATGACAGAAAACTTCCTTAACCTGGTGAAGTAGATAGATGTATAAGTCCAGGAAGCATAGAGCCAGTCTCAAACAGGATGAACCCAAAGAAATCCACACAAAGAGATATCATAATTAAAATGTAAAAGGTTAAAAACAAAAATTAAAAAATGTTAAAACTAGTAAGAGAAAATTATTTACCTACAAGAGTTTCCATAAGACTTCCGGCTGATTTCTCAACAGGAACTTTGCAGGCCAGAAGGGATGGGCAGGAAATAACGAATAGTCAAAGTGATGGAAAGCAAGAACCTACAACCAAGATTACTTTATCTAGCAAAGTTATCAATTAGAATCAAAGGACAGATAAAGAACTTCTCAGCAAGAAAAAGGGAAAGGAGTTCACCATACCAAGCCAGTATTACATGAAATGTTAAAAGGTCTTAAAAAGAACAAGATCAAAAAAATGAACAGTAGAATGTCTATGAACAGTTGAATCTAAAAAACAAAATAAATGAACAAGCAGAACAGAAAGACTCATAGATACAGAGAACATTTTGAGTTTTGCCAGCTAGGAGGGGGTTGGGTGGATGGGTGAAAATGGTGAAGGGAGTAAGGAGTACAAATGGTTGTTGGAGGTGTGAAGTGCAGCATAGGGAATGTGGTAGTAATATTCTAATGACTGTGTGTGGTGTCAGATGGCTATGAGATTTACCAAGATGATCACTTAGTTATACAATGTCTTAACTACCGAGGTGTACACCTGAAACTAACATGAGACTGTATGTTCACTGTAATTTAGAACTGAAAAGTTGCTTAAATTATAAATAAAGTTGCCAAGAGCAGATTTTAAGTGTTCTCATCACAATAAAGTTTTTATACGTGTGTAAAGTGATGGACATTAACTAAACTTTTTAATTGTGGTGATCATTTTCAATATATACAAAATCCAATCATCATGTTGTACAACTGAAACTGTAATATAACAGTTATACCTCAATTTAAAAATGCTGGTTATACGTTATCACTACTCTAGGGTTATCATCCATGGTCAAAGAACTGGGCACGAGTCCCAACTAGAAGCTGCATACATTGGTGGTTGCCAGGGGCTGTGCGTGGGGTGTGTAGGGTGCATGGGGAGATACTGGTCAAAGGGGAGATACAACTTACAGTTAAAAGAATAAATTCTGGGACCAAATGTACAGCATGGTGGTTATTATAGTTAACAATATTGCATTATATATTTGAAAGTAGCTAAAGTAAATCTTAAAATATTCTCACCATAAAAGAGAAATGGCATTTAGGTGATAGAGGCTTTAACAAACTCTACTGTGGGAGTCACTTCACATGGTATAAGTGTATCAGATCAACACGTTGTTTACTTTAAACTTACACCATATTATTAGTCAATTATGTCTCAGAACTGAAGCAAGAAAAAGAACATGGTGCTGGTATCTAGTTTTTAAAATGGAGTGACAGCGCCACCTTGTGGGTTTAGCTTAATACATGGTAGCTGATCTCTTCTGAATAAACGTAAACTGATGCTTCCTTTAAAAAATGTAAAATACTATTTTATATGGTTCTGTATTTCATGCTTGAATAAAAATTTTAAAACTTACATTAAATGTATAATAATGTTACTCTTATTTCAAAATCTTGTTATCATTCTTATTATAGGGAATGAAACTCTCTCTTAAAACTTTTTTTCCTCAGAAAATTCACCTTTTAACTGTCTTTGTATTTGATATTCTGCCTTAGGACAGGGTAACCTTCAGGAGAATAATTGTAAAAAATAATGCCAAAAAAAGAAAAATGTATGAAAGTTTCATCGAGTCACTGCCATTTCTTAAATCTTTGGAAGTAAGTATATATTTATATTTTGCTTTGAAAACCTATGTTTTATTAGGAATATTTACTTCTATACAAGTTTCTTTAAATAGAAATCTATCCATATTTTCATTTAAAGATTAGTTACAGTGTTTGTGTAGTTCAGTATTTCTTTCACTACTTAAAGCTGCATTTATTTTACTGTTTATAAGCAGTAGTTTCTTGTGAGCATCTCTAGCAGTTTTATGCAGTCTTTTTCTAAAAGTGATTTGAAATAAACATGCAGTGTCATCAGGAGCCACTAGTTATACCTTTCTAGGGAGAGTATCAAAATATAGAAATGGATATTAACTCAATATAACAAATATCTATTCCCTTATAAATATACCAGGGAAAAGAAACAACAAATAGAACAACATTCTCTCCCCTCACCAAAAAATTAATCTTTCTAGTTACAAAAAAAAAAAAAAGAAAGAAAGAAATTCCTCACTGGCCTCTCCTCCTCATGTCACCTTTGCTGTTTATTCCTCTTTTCGTTTCCTCTTAAATTGGCATTCTAGTATCTTTTCTTTTTTCAGGCTACTCTTACTCAGTGAACTTGTCAACTCCCCTGGCTTTAAACACTGTGTGTTGATGCCTTTTAAAATTGACATAATCTGATAAGGTCCCTCCCTAGAATGCCAGACTCATATAACTATCTAACTGCATATTTAACATTCCCTCTCAGACACTAAATAGACAGCTCAAACCTCACATCCTAAATCTACTCCACCCCTCTTCCCCGTCTTAGTGGCTGGCAACTAAGATCCTTTCAGCATCTGGGCCAGTGTCTTTGGGGCTAGCACTGACTCATCTGCAGAGTACCTTTGTTGTATTGTTAGTAGTATACGCCTGGCAAAAATTTTGGTCCCATTACAGAATGCAAACTAGGCAACTGATTTCTAGCAGCATATGTCTTTAAATTTAAATAGATCAGGGGTTGGAAATCCAAATGCCTTCAGATCTAGGCAAGTTACATAAAGAAGAAAAACCAAGCCAGGACAGGATTTTGGTAAACTGGAGAACATGTGCTCCATCTAAAGAAACAGCTGCAATTCCATGGTTGTTTTGTCATGTGGAAATATGGGCTGTATACTGTTTTTTCAAGAGAAACTGGGAATTCAAATTTTTTTTAGAAACTTACTTTAAAATGCTGTTAGTTAATTAATGTAACACATACATACCCATACACTTCTTGGCTTATTGGCTACTGATTTTTAAACCTCTGAAATAGATATTACCACCCAATTAATCTTTACTTAATAGTTATTTTTTTCTTTGTAGGTTTCTGAACGCCTGAAAGTGGTAGACGTGATAGGCACGAAAGTATATAATGATGGAGAACAAATCATTGCTCAGGTATAATCCTCTTTATGTAATTTAGTTTAGGGTTATATTCCAAAAGTTTCTTAAAAATTGTTACTCTTGAGTTTTTCTTATGTCTATAATTAGCATGTATTGATGGATTAAATGAATATTACTTTTACCACATGACCTATTTAAAATGGTATAATTTACAGCCATTAAGCTTTGAATATTTTTATTTATATAATTATCTCCTAATGAATATGTATTAAGCCATCAAGTGGACTTCTGCTTAATTTTGTATTTGTACATAATATATATATATATAAAGAATAAGATGCCATTTATAAGAAGAAAATTACAGGTGAATGTTCCATGAGATTAATGAGGACTCAGAAGGTGCACTGCAAGATATTAGACTTTTGTACAGTCAATTCATGATGTCATTCACGATGGCTGCTCCCTCATAAAATTAACCAAAAATGGAACACACTGTACCATATACTGTATTGGCTTCCAGACACTAAATGAGGGCCAACATGTTATTCAACCATTAATCTTATCTAAAAAGCACACTTCAAGCCAGTAGTAGTAGTATACCTTGGTTAGAATATGGCTTGCGAGAAGTAGGATTTATGAGATAATTGAATTTCACAGATTGAGCACACAGGTGATAGTACCTTATTTCCTAGTTATATTTTTGAAGTATTGAACAAATTATTTAAGCGGATTTTTAATAGATTCTGTAGTTTTATCATAATTATATACTGTATTGTACTATTTATCTAAATATCCTCTCTTCTTTGGATATATGTGAAACAAGATTCAAGGTCTGTGAGACTGAGGAAGTAATTGTTTTAGAAGGTAAATAAGTCAATGTCTGTCCCCTCCCTGCTCCCCATTCCCCAGACATACTCAGAGCAGTGAAGGGTTGGGAAGAAGTGGAATCAAATTAGAAAACAAGGCTAAGGTTCTATTATATAAATTGATAAGAAAGTATAGAACACTTCTGAAATGGTTTTTTCAGCTTTTTATTTTGAAATAATTATAGCTTCACAGGAAGTTGCAAAAATAGAAGAGAAGTCCCATGCACTCTTCACCTAGTTTCCCCAGGGCATCTTGCATCACTAGAGCCACAGTATCAAAACTAGGAAATGACACCGGCCTGATCCACAGACCTGACTCAGGTTTCACCAGTTCACATGCACTTAGAGCATGTTTTAGAAACTAAATTACATAGCAGTCGATGGATCTACTATGACTCAAATTTGAAAATGAAACTCTTATGAAAACTTGATGTAAAAATAAGGGAAAGAGATATGTATACTATACTTGGAGTTTATTAAGGATATTTTGAGATATTTTTAAGCATTCATAAACATACACATCTATATTATATAAATCTCAATATTTATTTTGTGATATAAATTGATACTATAGTTCTTGAATTACACTACAGGGTTTTAGAGTACCTAAGTTTCTTTTCCATATTACTTGGAGAGGCCCAGTAAAGTCGGTATCTACTATCTTTTGTATTATACTATTTAATTTAGAAGGCATCATTGGAAGTCAAGGTGGAGTTTATTCAAAAACATCACTGAGAAAAAAATGAATATGCAGTTAGAAATGGCAACACTTCACCCCCCCCCCAAAGGTTTTATTTTTATTTATTTTGCTTAATCCCTTCATCCTTTTCACCCAGCCTTTTCTTTCAGAAGTTTTTTTTTTTTGACACCTTGAGGTGGGTTGTCAATAAACAGGCATCTCAGAGTTTGGTCTCTAGCTAACTTCAGTCAAAACATCAGGATCCAAATTGACAGTTTCTGAATAAGTCTGGGTGTTCTAACATCTGTGCTGTTATCCAGGCTGTAGTTTGAGTGGAATTCTTATCCCAGTGTTATTTGCCATTTTTCTTGACTTAAAAATGCTGTGCTAGAGAGTGTATTCAAGTAATTTTACAAATGAAATCATTACTACATAACTGTTGATTGTAACCTCTGTTTAGAAAGTGAGAGATGGGAAGGAACTATGGGGTGTTGCTTTTCAGGCAGATCATCACTGGAGTACACTGGAGTTGGCTTGACTTCAGGGTTATGATAGGCAAGAGGATTTTTGTCAACTAAATTTGCATTTTCATTCTGTTTTTGTTTTATTCTAATAGGGAGACTTGGCTGATTCTTTCTTCATTGTAGAATCTGGAGAAGTGAAAATTACTATGAAAAGGAAGGTAAGTGTGAATTCTCAAAAATTCACATATTAGCTAGGAACGTAATAAATTTTTTGTGATGTTTAGACTAAAATTAACTTTTGTTTTTTCAACATGCTGAGTAAAAGTTGATGCTTTTAATGACCTTGTCAGGGTAAATCAGAAGTGGAAGAGAATGGTGCCGTTGAAATCGCTCGGTGTTCTCGGGGACAGTACTTTGGAGAACTTGCGCTGGTAACTAACAAACCTCGAGCAGCCTCCGCACATGCCATCGGGACTGTCAAATGTTTAGGTAGGACTCACAGTGGTGGGCATACTCCTCCTGGCTGAAATTTTTATGTCTGCATTTTATGTATCTATGTTGTACAGATTACTTCATTGGATTCATAGGTTTTATGGTCCCCACAAAATATAACAAGGGTAGCATTCATTGTATTATAAAATCAGTTTGTGGAAGCCAGGTTTTGTTTTTTGTTTTTTGTTTTGTTTTTCATTAAAAGTTTCACATACATATATAGTGTTTTTTTTATAGGCATGAAATAACATTTTATTATAATAATTCTGGGTACCACATTTTATATCTGATTTTTCAAATAACATGTATTCTGTTCCTCAAAAAAGGCTAAAACAATATTTTTATAAAGTGAATTAAGCTCTGTGGAGAAAGTTGGAGTATCTGTGGGAATACTTAGTACTGGGAAACACAGGTTAAGGTTGTGAGCACAGTACAATTTTCTTTATTGTTTAGCTGTTTAATTACCTTCTTAAACTGTGTAGTAGTTTGGCAGAAGTGCCATCTTCAGCTGCAAGATTATAAATATGACCAACAACTTGCTTTAATAATGAAAAATATAATTCAGGTGGTGTGAATATAGATGACACTTTCTTTAAAAAATTATTCAGCTATAATTAGCCACTCTATTTTCTTCATCCACCGTTTAGTAGAAGAAACTCAGCTTCTATATTCTTAAGATTTGTTAGTATCCTTAGAATTAACTTACAGAGAAGTCACTTTTTAAAATGTTTTAAAGTATAATGTTAATCAGTTGTTACACTTGGATAAAACAGAAGACAAACTGACAGGGAATTTCCCTGAGTAGAAATAGTAAACAATAAGAGTAAAGGTGATATGAATGAAAGCCCAATATTTTTTTTCTATAATTATATTCACATTAAAGAAAATTTGAGAAATACAGAAAAGGTAGGAAAAACTAAGGGGCACCCACACCACTACTACCCAGTGACTTTCCATATCCTATTATAGTTCCTTCTCATCTTTTATTTGCATGATTTTTCTGTTTTAAACAATTTTGTTAAATGCTTTTTTCATTCATTATAGCTTAGGCATTTTCTCATTTTATTACATCAAATTGTAACATTCTGTTAGGGAAATATGCACATTATAAAGTATTTAATGATCCCCCACTGGTAAATGTTTTAAGGATTTCGGTTCCATTTTGGAGGGGGCACTGCTTTCTCCAAATGTAGGATTTTCCCTTAGAAATGTTTTTTTTTTTTTGAGTGGGTTTTCCTTTTATAGCTTTTGCTATATATTGTCAGGTCACTTTTACTTCTACCAATTTACATGCTACCAGCAGTGCAAGAACATCCATTTGCTCTAATTTTGTAAACACTGCCTTTTTTACCTTTGTTACTTTAAAAGGCAAAAACATGTATTTTAAATCGTAGTTCTAGGGTACAGAGTGTGATCATATTTTCCATGTGTGTATTATAAAAGTGCATGAGATAGGCAAGCAAAATGACATACAACATATAGTTATAGAAGTGGACAAAGCATTATTGTGACTGCTATTTCAAAGTGACTATATGATAGTATAAGAGTAAAAATTATAAAAGGTTAACATTTGGTCTTAAAACATGGCATTGTAAACCTTGAGGGAAAACAAGATATTTCCTTGTCATCTTTGAGTTTGTATTTACTCAGATGACATAAGAACTAATTTTTTGAATTTCAAGGCCTTGCCGATGACAGTCCCTCATTCTTTTCTCAGTCTGGATCAGGAACTGCTCCCCAGCCTTGCATTGCGCATCATATTGCCAAGGAACTCTGGCTACTTTGAAGTAGAACAATTTTACCCTTATGCCTTTTTCTTGTATATTTATCTAAAAATACCATTGAATTATTGACACATACAGAATGAATGACATTACAAATTACTCAGAAATTCTGCAGATTTTCAAGGAACGTTATTCATTTTTCTTTTATTCGCCACACCCCCCCTTTGCTTTTAGCCATGGATGTGCAAGCATTTGAAAGGCTTTTGGGACCTTGCATGGAAATTATGAAAAGGAACATCACCACCTATGAAGAACAATTAGTTGCCCTGTTTGGAACAAACATGGATATTGTTGAACCTACTGCATGAAGCGAAAGTATGGAGCAAGAAGACCTATAGTAACAAAATTACACAGTAGTGGTTAGTCCACTGAGAATGTGTTTGTGTAGATGCCAAGCATTTTCTGTGATTTCCTGTTTTTTCCTTTTTTTACATTTACAGTGTATCAGTAAACAGTAGTGATAAGTCAATAGGCTTTAACATCACTTTCTAAAGAGATCATAAAAATATCGATATACTGATAAAATGATTTTGTGGTCCACAAAATTGAAAGGTTTATTCAAATGATTGTAATATACTGAAAGTATCTGTGTTTAAGAAGATAACTAAAGGATGTTATCATAGGCTATTTGTGTTTGTTTTGACTTACTCAGATTGATATGTCAGTGAGTATGCCCATGTAAGAGGGAACTTGGCAATGAATCATGCTATACAGCATGATTTCACATTCTTTTACAACTCATTGTATATATAGTAAGTACAATTTTAATCATTTTTGTTTTAAAGTTGTTCTGCCTTGATAAGTTACGTGCTGGCTTTGGCCTTTGGTGAAATGGTGTAACACATCATATGCAATTCAAGAACCTTTTATATTTTTGCAATAAAGTACATTTTGACTTCTTTGGCATAATGTCAGTAACCAGTAGTTTTAGGACAGGCAATTTAGTTGTAATAGGTGAGAGTCTTTTTCAGATGAGAGATCATTAACACTTTTTCCTCATAAAGCATATATCTCTGCTTCTTTTTCATTTACAATTCTCTGTATTCTTTATCTTTAAAATTTTGAGTTTGACATTTAATGTCACAAAGTTTTTTTAAAAGCTTTATTTTGAATTAACTTGTCTTCTAAAAGTCTAAGATCTTATATATACTACAAAAAAAAAATCCACACCAAAAATAATATGGGGTCCTTATCAACATGCGCACAAGATATTTCTTTGTTCTTCACTTGTATCCATAACATGATTCTTTCAGACATCTGCTCCCATGGGGTTCCTCCAAGGTAGTAAAAATAAATTTTTATAAGCAAAATCATATGCAAAGATAAAAGGAATTTCTGCCCATTCCAAATGTACCATTTGGCCTTACCATTTGCTTTAATGTAGACTCAAAGAATGACACCTCAACCAGAATAGATTTTCATTGATAACTGATAACTTATTATTGGCTACATAAGATGAATTATATTCAGCCAAAGCAATACAGCCTTATATTTCTAACCTATATAATCCAATGTCTAGAGAGATTAATTCTAACCAGTTCACTTTTCAATGAGGAATTCCATTTTAGGAAATGTTTTAAAGAAATATTTACATGGGTAAAATTTTTCTGTGGCTAGTGTGGTCTTATTAGAGAATGTTTTTGGTCTTACTTGTATAATTAAAATGTGTTTAAAATATGTTAACCAGATAATGTATATATAAGAAGTTAAAATATGTAAAGTGTAACTTCAGCCACATTTTAGAACACTGTTTAAAAATTTTGTAAACTTTCTTGTAGGAAGAGAGCTTACTATATGAAAATGACTTGTTTTCTATTTAATTTTATTTTGAAAGCCATGTTAATAAAAAAAAAAACCCAGAACCCCAGATTTCTGGTTCATCATTCTGTATTCTTTATTCACTTTTTCAGATTACCTATTTTGTTGCATAAACTGATGAACTATTCATGGAATAGCAAAAATGCCTGTTTAATAAAGAACTCTGAAGCTGTAAATGCCAGTTACATTATTGTTGGTTATATTTAAATTTTCCTTATAATGAAGCACACTTTTATAATAAACTATGTTAATTATGTTTAATCAAGGGTTTTTCATTTGTTTTTTAATGACTTCCAGAGTGCATATTGTACCATGTGGAGAGCATGAAAAACACAGCATGTGTGAAAACTAATCCCCAGGTCATAATAGAGCAAGAAAGCATGGTTCTGAATGGCAATAGATTTTTTAAAAAATTTTAACTATTAGTCATATGATTTTGGCATGTTTATATAATTATGGTATGTTAGAATAACCAAATAGATCTGGCTAAAAAATTTATGTCTTAAAGTATCTAAAACACTTCTAGTTTTACATGTGGATGTTATTTAATCACTAATCAAGAATCCTTACTAGTATTTGGAAGTTCTCTGTTTAAGTTTCTATTCAAGGATGTATTATATGTAGCTAAGAATTTTTCTCAGAGCATATTCTTTTAACACAAAAGTTCTTCCCCATATGTTAAATAAATATGAGTGTGTATGTGCTTCTTGCATTTCCATATGAACTAGGGCTTGGTGCATTATTGTTTAACATAAATACTCCTATGACACAAGTTGGTGAATACATTGGGTTTATTGTTAAAGTGCTGTTACAAAATGGTGGCTGGCAGA
The DNA here is from genome assembly GCF_004126475.2 of Phyllostomus discolor. Taxonomy (NCBI): domain Eukaryota; kingdom Metazoa; phylum Chordata; class Mammalia; order Chiroptera; family Phyllostomidae; genus Phyllostomus; species Phyllostomus discolor. Next base: position 49,285,412 of record NC_040912.2, read on the forward strand.
ACATTTACTATGCTCAAAAATGCTGCTGCTGCAAATAAAACATAGGGCATGGAACAAAGGGGCTTTGAATTTTATAGAAGTATGTAAGATTAAGTGCTGAGTCCTTTTCCTTTATAAAGCATCTTTTAAAATGATAAAAAAAATGTCCTACTTTTCTCAAGAAATGTTATGTTTATGACAAGGATTTGTCATAACATGACCTTTGTCATTCTTAAAGAAAATTAATAATGTGTAAGCCTAAGTAATACATCTGGGTAAGCCAAGACTTTCTTAAATAACTGATGGGATTCTAATATCTAATTATGTTAACACTTAAGGGAGAAACAGAATTATAATGAATGCTGGCTTCTAAAATTAAAAATAGTGTATGGTACAGCTTGATAATGAATATCAGGATTTTGACAAAAGAAACTGGAATGAGAATTGAGACAATATAATAGGATTTCTGGCCAAGATGGAGGCATAGGTAGACACACTCTGCCTCCTCACACAACCAAAAGGAGGACAACAAACTTAAAAACAAAAAATAACCAGAACTGCCAGAAAATCGAACTGTACAGAAGTCTGACAACCAAGGAGTTGAAGAAGAAACATTCATTCAGACTAATAAGAGGGGCAGAGATGGGCAGCTGGGGTGGAGAAGAGGCAGCAGCTGGTGGACTGGGTGGTCCCACATTTGCATGCAGATAAATCAGGAGAAACAACTGGGGAGCGAAACAGACCATGTAACCCAGGGTTCCAGCATGGGGAAATAAAGCCTCAAAACTGTTATAACTACAAACCTGTAGGGGTTGAGGCATGGGAGAAACTCCTAGCCTCACAGGAGAGTTCCATGAGAGACCCACAGGGTCCTAGCAGGTACACAAACCCACACACCTGGGAATCAGCACCAGAAGGACCCAGTTTGCTTGGGGGTAGTGGGGGGAAGTAACTGAAAGACAGTGGAGAGCCCAGCAAGCAGCTTTTCTGACCCCTCACCCATACACAGCACCACAATGCAGTGATGTGGGTTGCCCTGCCCTGGCCAATACCTAAGGCTCTGCCCCTTACTGTGTAACAGGTGCTCCAGGAAAAAAAAATATATGGCCTAAATGAAAGAACAGATCAAAGCTCCAAAAATAGAGCTAAGCGATGAAGAGATAGCCAACTGATGAGATGCAGCGTTCAAAACACTGGTAATCAGGATGCTCACAGAAATGGTTCAGTATGGTTGCAAAACAGGAAGAAGTGAAGGCTATACAAAGTGAAATGAAGGAAAATACACAGGGACCCAACAGGAAAGGGAAGGAAACTGGGACTCAATGATTTGGAACAGAAGGAAAAAATAAACATTCAACCAGAACAGAATGAAGAAACAAAAGTTCAAAAAAATGAGGAGAGGCTTAGGAACCTGTGAGACAACTTTAAATATTCCAACATCTGAATCACGGGGGTGCCAGAAGGAGAAAAGGAAGAGCAAGAAATTGAAAGCTTATTTGAAAAAATAATGGAGAACTTCCCCAATCTAGCAAAGGAAACAGACTTCCAAGAAGTTCAGGAAGCTCAGAGAGTCCCCCAAAAGTTGGACCCAAGGAAGCACACACGAAGGCACATCATAATTACATTACCCAAGATTGAAGAGAGAATCTTAAAAGCAGTTAAGAGAAAAGGAGACAGTGACCTACAAAGGAGTTTCATAAAACTACCAGCTGATTTCTTAAAAGAAACCTTGCAGTTAAGAAGGGGCTGGAAAGAAGTATTCCAAGTCATGAAGGACAAGAACCTAGATCCAAGATGACTCTATCCAGCAAAGCTATTATTTAAAATGGAATGGCAGATAAAGTGCTTCCCAGATAAGGTCGAGTTAAAGGAGTTCATCATCACCAAGCTCTTATTATATGAAATGTTAAAGGGATCTACCTAAGAAAAGGGAGATGACAAAAAATATGAACAGTAAAATGAAAACAAACAACTAACAACGGGACCTAAAAAAAACTAACTAAGCAAATAAGTAAAACAGGAATTGAGTCACAGAAATTGAGATCACATGGAGGGTTATCATCAGGGTGGGGGTGAGAGGAGAACTGCAGGGAAGATACAGGGAATAAGAAGCATAAGTGGTAGGTACAAAATAGACAGGGGGAGGTTAAGAATAGCATGGGAAATGGAGAAGCCAAAGATCTCATATGTACAACCCATGGACATGAACTAAGGTGGAGGAATGGTGGTGGGAGCGGTGGTGCAAGGCAGAGGGGATTATAGGGGAGGAAAAAAATGGGACCACTATAATAGCATAATCAATAAAATATATTTTTTTTAAAAAAGTGAGAAACCTTCCCTGTTTCAGGGCACTTTTAAAGGCAGGAAAACTGGTTGCCCACCTGAACTATATAGTCATCATTTTTCACGAGTATTAAAAAAACATTTAAAATATTATGCAAATATTAGCAACCAAGTACACCAGGTATTTCCAGGGGACTTGTGTCCCCAAGAATAGCTATGAGAGCTTAAATTAATTCAGTTCTATAACTGATTGACTTCACCAAAATCATTTACTTTGTGAGTCCGTGGCAGAACTCATGGGCAATTAAAATCTCTTGGTTCCTTGTGTAATTCTTGGCTTCATATAGTTTCCTAATAGTGATGTTATTGGGCCTAGTGTATAGAGAAATTTATAGAAAGTTTCCAAAGCAGACAGTATTTTGAGAGGAAAACTCATTTGACCTACAGATCTGTGCCATTCTATCCCTTTTTATGCTGTTTGTAAATCTAATATTGCCTAGGAAATCCTAAAGAAGCATATGACTATGTTTGATATGGAAGTAATTGTCTATACCATAAAAATGAAATGCTACCTATTAGGTGGTCTAGCTAGACTTTGACTTAACCATAGCCTGAGTCTTGCCATTTTACCAAATTTTAAGAAGTATTTTTTTATATATGTGTATCTATGTACATATGTTTGTGTATATATACTGCAAAATGTATATACATGAAATGTTAGTAACAATTATAACATTCATTGTAGTAATGAATATCTTTTACTTTTAATGGAAAAACAAAACTTTTTTTTTCCAGGTGCAAGGGAAAGTTAAGTGTAAGTGGGACATGAACTCGGAAATGACAAGATGCCTGGGCTCTTCACTGGCTAACCCAGAGGTGAAACTCTAAATGCTTTCTATCTAACATTAAAAAATGTTTACAAAATAGAACCCCCGAATGCTCTTGTGAGCAGTAAATATGACCAGTCAAAATACTGGGTAAAATTGCTTCCAACTGCTGATTTTCCATCTGTGTCTGAACTGAAAACCTACCTGGATCCTGCTGAGGAACAAGAGAATGAACATGCATCCCTCCAATGCCACTGCCTCTTTTAGGCCAAAGGCTGACACTTGATACAACTGTCCTTCTCTTTACATGATGACTATATTCTTGAAGTGGAAATGAATGACACTTTTGAACACCAAGTAATATTTTAGGAGAGGTGTTCACTATAAAGATATCTTTGGCAAATCTTTTTTTCTCATAATTGCTCCTTAAAGCTGAACTTAAATATCCTCAGCCTTTTTATTACTATAGCACAGTGACTGTCAGCCTGTGTGCTACGAGAATTTTTAAAACATGCAATACCTGATTATTTAGTCTGGGGCACTGACCTCTTTTCCCTTAGATTGTCAAATAAAAAAATGACAACAGTCAACAACTGCCATCTGGTGTGACTGCCCTGTGCTGAGACATAAACATCTAGGTCATATAATAGAGTTACATCTTATTGGTCACATTGCTTAATAAGTTTGTGTCGGACTGGTTAATTCTTGGTACCAGAAATCCTTATATATAAATATAGGTACCTGTGTATTTATTTATTTACTTATATTTTTTAAAGAGAGAGGGGGAGAGAGGAAATGATTTGTTGTTCCACTTATTTGTGCTTGATACATGCCCTGACCAGCGACTGAAACCACGACCTTGGCCTACTGGGGCTATGCCCTAAGCAACTGAGGTAACTGGCCAGGGCAGCACCTGTTTTTCTAAAATTCACTTTAGAGCAAAAAGGGTAAATACTATTATTATTTTTTTGTGAATCAACCAAAATTACACCTATTTTTTGGTCAGACTGGCAATGTATATTTTTTGGTGCATTGCTGAATTTTAGTAATTAGTTTATCTGTGCCATGAGATGAACACAGTTGAAAATCGCTGCTATAGTGCATTATTATATGCTGTGTAACTTGAAGAATTGAAGTGTGTTAGACAAATATCATTTGCCTTTGAGAAGTCATTTGAGCAGATAAAAACCCATTACACCAGGAGGAGACAAAATGAATGACAACAGTGCTAATTACACATAATGTAGCTAGAAGATAAGACCTGTTTTCAAATAATAGTGATAAATATATAGAACAGGTGAGACTTAAAGCCCATGGAAGCTATTTAACAGAGTTAATGTTCAAAAGGGTATATGACATACAGCATGACACAATATACACTATACATTAGTAAGAAAATTCTTACTACTTATTCTCCCTAACCTTTCATCCATTTTTTTCAGCAAGCATCTATTTATTGATTGCACAGACAAAAAGATGCTTTATGGTCACCAGAGTCAAATCTTAACTTTTAGTTGCATTAATAATTACAAGCACAAGAGACATATATTACTCAGTTCTAAAATGGCACTCATCATCTCCTACACATTACAAGTTGAGTTTTTAAAGTAGTTAGTAAAACATGGAATGGTATTTTGGAGAGTTTAAACCTACCAAGACAATATTATCTGGAAAGTCTGAGAACTTACTTTTCAGACCATACATGTGTTCCATTTCCCAATTTTAATATTTAATTTGCGTACCTTTTGAGAATTTGCACAGCAGTATTCTCAGTATTTAAGCAATACCCCATGTTTGAACTTCTAAGTCTTTAAAGCAGTCACTGACCTGCCAAATGTGATGGAATCAAGGGAAATGTATTGTTTAATTACACACCATAGAATTTATCAATTTTTTTTTACCATCTTTAAGACTTCATTTCTGTCTGATAACAGAATTTTACCACTGGAAAAACCTTGATTTCGGATGACTTCTTCACATATTTTGGCCATAGTATGTGTGTAACATGTGATTGATACGGTATCTACACTAACCAAGAGTAGGTATTATTTAACCAAACTGATTTTTTTAAATGCCAGTTTTATTATGGAAATGTCTGAAGAACATATAAAAGTTAATTATATCTGAAAAAGCTGTGGTAATTATATACAATGAAATATTACTCGGTTATAAAAAAGAATGAAATCTCACCATTTGAAACAGTGTGGATGGACCTACTATGTTAAGTGACATAAGTCAGAGAAAGACAAATACCATATGATTTCACTTATATGTGCAATCTAAAGAACAAAATAAATGAACAAACAAAATTGAAACAGACTCATATATACAGAGAACAGATGCATGGTTACCAGTGGGGAAGGGGTTTTAGGGACTGGGTGAAAAAGGTGAAGGGATTAAGAAGTATAAATTGGTAGTTACAAAATAGAGGGAGGAGAGCAAAAGGGATACAGTCAATAATACTGTAATAACTATTGTGCCAGGTGGGTACTAGAAATATCAGGGGGAGTACTTGGTGAAATGTATGATTGGCCACTCTGTTGTACATCTACCTGAATGTCATCTGTAATAAAAAAATAAAAAACTTCTATGAAAAAAGTAATTACAGTTATATTTGTTTTAGTGAAAGAATAGAATTTCTATATGTAAAGATTTCCAAGGAGCTCTTGCTAGTTTTTGTTCCTTGATCTTTGTTCTGGCTTACCAGTTGACTGGTTTGGTAATAGTCACCCAGGAATTGATGATGTTGCTCACCCAAGGATATGTTTATTGATTTTCAGAGAGAGGGGAAAGGAGAAACATGGATATGAGAGACAAACATTGATTGGTTGCCTCCCATGCACGCCTTGAAGGGGAAGGAAACTGCAACTTAGGTATGTGCCTTGACCAGGAATTGAATTTGCAACCTTTTGGTGTTTGGGACAATGCTACAACCAACCGAGCCAGCGGGCCAGGGCTTAATATGATGTTTCTGTTAAATATACATAAGGTATCAGTGTGGTCATTTAGCTTCTCAGGAAAGTCAGAAGATAGGACTAATTGTAGAGAATTCTAATACTGATATTTAATCAGTTGTGACTGAACTACTACAATTTTACTCTCATGACTTGGACAAAAATTAAAGTATGTAAAAACTTTAATCTATGCATCCTTATCAATTAGCAAAGTGGTCAACAAACATTATAAACTAGTCCTGGCTGGTGTGGCTCAGTGGACTGAGTGCCAGCCAGCCTGTGAACCGAAAGGTTGCTGGTTCAATTCCCAGTCAGGGCACATACTTGGGTTGTAGGCCAGGTCCCCAGTTGGGGGCATGAGAGAGGCAACTGATCCATTTATTTCTCACACATTGATGCTTCCCTTCTTCTCTTTCTCCCTCCCTGCTCTCTAAGTATAAACAAATATCTGTAAAAAATATTAGAAACTAAATATTTTTGAATGAATCAATAGAGACAACTTTTTAGTGCTATTCAAAGATAAATTATTGCTTATACTGATTCAGTATCTTGATCTGAGGTTAAAGTTATTTTTCCCATTACAGTATTTACCAATAAGAATATCTCCACTAAGACTGTTAGAATTATAAGGTTTGTATGCTTGATGCTTTGAAAGAAAGGCCAATATTCAATACATCAGAGATGGAGTAAGAAAGTTCAAGAAGACAGAAGAACTAATACACAAATCCATCTTAAGAAAGCTCAAAATTCAGGGTTCTTATATATCAAGGGAAGACAGGATGGGTGAGGCAAAGAGGTGGGTAAAGACTGTAGACAGCCAGGCTGGGAAAGGGATCGAAAGAAAAGTGGGCAATTTCTAACTCCCTGAATTCCTGGAAGGTCCTTTGACCACCGCTGATCTGCATCTAGTTCTTGAGTCATTATTTTATGCACATTTCCCCACCTCTGCTGACACAAGGTATCCTCAAGTCTGAAGCAGAATTCCCCTACTTCGGCAATTTTCAAACATTTTTATCTCATGGCATACATAAACTAATTATGAAAATTCTGTGACAAAGCAAAAGTATACAGGGTCTAGCAGGAGTAACGCCTGCTTGAGTGTGGGTGGTAGGGTAATAATATGGGTGTAGTTTTAATTTGAACATTCACTTAAAATGTCATGTGGTGTGCTTGAGTGTGACATTGTTACAAAATAGCATGCTTATGATTATGTAATAAAAAGGGGGGCTTATTTGTGCTGGACCCTGTATTTATTGCTAATCTGACAAAAAAAAAAAGGCCATAGTTTTGATTGAACCACACCGATGGAAAAGAGATCAGTGTCCCTGACTAGATTCTCAGGTATCAGTGTTTTAAAAATTCTCAGTGGTACACTGGTTGTAAATCTTGAAATCACAGCTCTAGTTAATTACATATCTATAACAGGAGCTATTAGCCTGAAGGCCAGAGAGAGGAAACATTTCACTCTGTCACAAGGCTTTCAGTAAAACTTACAAATGGAAAGACTTCTAATGTAAAGTTTAGCCAAAAACAGATTTCACAGTTTATGCCCTGAAGAGGGAAAGGAGTAACTTAAGCTCTTGAGAACTCACTTTTTGGACAAGGGGAAGCTTTTCAGTTTCTTGGAGGGAGTGAGACATAAATATCTCAGATTTTAGTTTTAAATGAATAGGTGAATTCCATAAATTTTCCTTTTTGTCAAGAAATTTAAAATTGGAGTTTACATTTTCAATTTGGGGCACGATGAACCTCTCCTGAAAAATAAGGAAGAAAATAAGGATATACAGAACTGCATGGACACAGTCAAGCTCTTTTCTTGGATTACTCTATTAACCCCTTTTGGATGCTAGTCAAATCCTGTCCTTTTTCCTGAGGGAAAAATTCTGGCGTTTTGTTGGCTTTCTGAGTTATTTTTCACAAAAATGATTACTATTTGTGAATTCGGAAAGTAAAACCTTTGATCACATTCTATTGTGATAGGAAGGACTATCCTATAAATAATTCTCTTCAAGCATTCAAACGGAATCCCTAAAAAGAATTTGAAAATTTGTTTCAACATATGAGGGTAATTTTGGATTACTTGATTTGTTATGTGGCTTTCATGCAGATCTAAAAATTCAAGAAATGTAATTAATTGAAGAAATAATGAGCTATGATTTTAGGCTCTTTTCAGAAATTTGACTTGACTGTTTTCTTACTAATGTAAGTTTTCCTCCTCTTAAACTTTAAGCATACATATAATGATCTAAAGATATAAAAACCTAAAGCATAGTTTAAATGATTAAACACTAAAGGTTCAAAGGGAAAAGGCTTAATAATGTCTTTGTAATGCGAATGGTAAACATATCAATTATAGGCTAGATGTGCTGTGGACAGCCATGTTTAAAACGAAGGGAATCTAAAGCAGAGAAGCCATCCTCCTTGGGTGAGTCAGAGCATTAGTAATTTAAGGAGGAACTTTTGGTAGAAACAAGTGGAAAGACATACTTTTATCAATGGGAAGCCATTAGGAGGGGAAATATCGTTACCAAATACCAAAGAAACTTAGGTAATGATTAACAAATCAGTTTAAGTCACGTTATAACCTTCTGCATTACTGTAAACAACGAGCAAGTTGGTCAAAATAGAAAACACCGTTTTGATTTCCTTCAATTTCAAAGCATATAGTAATCGTCCACCCCTTTCACAGCTTTGTGAAATTTCCAGACCCTAAGCTTCCCTCTCAACTGCCCATTCCCAAGGCTATCGGTGCCTTGCCTATAGCCGGCAACAAATGTTGGGTGGCATGAATTGAGTAGGCAAACAAATCTTAAATTACTGTTCTGGGGTGACGAGCAGAGGCTCAGAATAAAGAAAATCTAATTCCACTGGAGCCCAGCACCACCTCTATTGTCCCCATCATGACGGGGACCGAGATTTGTGGGTGACTAGGACCATCGCGAGGCTACAATGCTTCCGCTTTGGTAGTCATCTCCTTCCCCTAACACTTAAACAATACCTTGGCCTGCTGCCAAACTCTGAGCAGCCAGGCACTATGGCTGTTTATGACCGAGAACCGGTACCGCGAGAGGCTGGGGCTGCTCTGACTGCTAGGACCAGTCCAGAGGAGGAGAAGAGGCCAAAGCCTTAAAATGCTCCCTTCCTCCGCCTCCTCCCTTTTGTCCCAGACACCAAAACAAACGAGCTGATACACGTGTCCCTATGACTCTTGTTTACTATCAAGACTTCGCTGTTCACGCACCTCTGGGATATGTAGTCCAACCGGTTCCTCTGGCACGCGGCTTCTCAGAAGCAGAAGTAATGCTGAGACTACGAACCCAGAATCCATTTCGGGAGCAAAGTTTGGCGTGGGTCCCTGGAGCCTCGGCAGCAATCCAATCCGAAGCGCTTATTTTAGTGACTGACATGCCATCTTCTCCAATAAACACAACACAAAAGTCAACACAAGCCCGCCCCTCGAGACGGACCTCGGTATCACCCAATGGGGAAGGAAAAGGATCGAATGGCAGTTCTGCAGACCAATAAGAGGGTGAAAGAGCTGGAAGGAGGCTCAACCCCCAGGGGGTTGAGGGGAGGGGGAAGACGAAGCTTGAAAGACTTGGTAATGGCGACGGGTTTGGTAAGTAGGAAAGTTTCGGTTGAAGAGTAAGAGCGGAGACGCGAACAGTAATGCGCACTGGGGAGGCCGGCCTCAGTGGGAGAGGGGGTACGCGAGCTGCTGGTGGTGTTGTCGCGGCCAGGGCCGCCCGCGCCCGTGCTGCCCGCACTCTGCGGCGGGTTTGTTGTCTTTTAGTTCGGGAAGGGGTGGGGGTGGGGAAGGGAGGGGCAGGATCCCGAAGGGAACGGACGGCCGGGCGTAGCTGGGTCCGCGCTCGTGATCCTCGAAAGGCTTCCTTCACGATGGGGGCAGTTAACCGGCCAGCAGCTGCCCGCTGTGAACCCAGTGGATCGACGCCCGGCGCAAGCTCACCTGGGCTTCGCGACCGCGCGGCTCCAGGGGGGCGCGGGCGGGGGCGGGGAGGAGTAGGCGAGGACTTAGTTCTGAACCAGGTTCGCGGTGGGTGGCCGGACTTGGTGCGGAGATGGGGGCGGGGGGAGGTTCTGGGCCGGGGGAAGGACCGAGGCGGCGCTGGGGCTGTCCAGGAAAGTTTGACTTCCAACTTCCACCGCATGTGGGTGGAGGGTCTGAGGTTTGCCCGCGGTGGGACACCGGCCGCGGATGAGGGACTCGAGTGAGGCGCTGCCTCATTCGGGTCTTAGAAGGGCTCGAGCGGTGCTGGGGAGCTCGCGGAGCCGCTGGGCCCCCGGGCTCATTGTTACGCAGTTCGAATGAATGGACTCCGAGGCGCATGCGCGGTGGAGCTGAGCGGAGGGGAAAAACAAGCCTGGAGTCCAGGCTGCGGTCACATGATGGGGGGAGGGGAGGGGGAACGCGATGAATGGCGAAAGAGGGTGGGGGATGGACTTGGCTTGAAACTGCGGGCACTGCCTCTGTGACCGAGAGCCGAGACTTGGCTGGTGATTCCAGTCTCCGCCTTCCAACCTTTGCTGCTGCCTTAGGCAGATTAAAACAAAAAGGAATCCAGGCGAAGTCGACCGCGGGGTCCCTGGTTTTAGCTTGTTTGAATGCTGCGTACTGTTTAGGGGATTTTACTCGCTTCTGTGCCTTCTGCAATACTTAGAGTTAGTTCTCAGGAAGTTTTCAACAAGAATCGCTTTTAAGAGGAGCACTGACAGCAGGACAGTACTGAGTAGTTTTTAGCTTAGGATGTGACCGATGCCATAAAACAGAAGGGTAAAAGGGAGTGATATGTATTAGGAAGTGTTGGAGTCCTAATAAGACTTCCACCTAAATACCCGTAACAGATGATTCCGAGCAGTGGTTTTGAAATTAAAGTTAACTTTTGAGAATTAGAATAATTATAACATTTGTGAATACTTTTCTATTGTTTACCTATTGATAATCTACCTTTGTAATGTATTCCTAGAATTTTTGGTCTTAGCTTACTTTTTTCTATTGTCTTTTGCTTTAACCTTACTAACCAGGAGTGTTAGGATCTTGTTTTATTTCCTTGATTAAACTACCCAGTTTTGTTGGGTTGGCAATATTTAGCAAGTTTTAAGGAAATTTAAATTATGTTCAAAATAGTTAAATTCACTCTTCAGTTTTCGAGTTACTTTATGCTTTTGAGGAAGCCACTTTACAGCAAAATACTGTTCTGACGACATTATTTATAGAACAAAAATTTGATTGCACATTCTAGTCCATTTTATGTAGTTTTCCAAGCCGAATTACCTTTTTTTTTCCTGTCTGGAAAACCCATCCCCCCTTGTTCACTTCTTAAACTTTGTTCACTTCTACATAAGTTAGTTAAAAGGTTACCTTCTCCCAAGATTTTATTGCACACCTGCCCCCACAATCCTCCATGCTTCAAAGTGCCTACTTCTCAGACTTCAAACGTGGACTGTCACTTTAAAGAATGGTCTTCTCCACTATATTTTCATTTTTTTGGACTTATGCTCCGTGGAGGCAGTATATATATGGCCTGGGGTTAATGAATGAATAAACTGCTAAGCCCTGAAGATTTCCTGGAGGGAGATTTTCAAGCTGGTGTCTTGTATTTCTGATTGAAATGAAGATTTTTTTTCCTGTCAAAAATTATGTTACTACCATATTAATGAGACAATGCCAGGTATTTTGCATGTAGTATATTTTAAATATGAAAGTGAATACTTAGAATGAATATAAATCTAAGCAAAATTTAAAGCTGACAGATACTGTATATTATCACAAAATTCAGAAAAAATAGTCTTGTTAACTGCCTGACACATGGATAATACATTCCTTCATACTTTGGTCTGCATTTACTTTGGTGCTTCATATATAATTTATACTATCATTTTCCATAGAAAATAGAAAAATAATTTTCTGTTGAAACAGATAGCTATACATTTTTAAAAGTTACTCAGGAAAAGTTAAATAGCTTAGAAAAACTTTTCACAAGTTGTCATAGGTCATGTAGAATTTGTAGAATTTAAGTTAAGTTTAGGGAAACAAGTTTCATGTATGAATTTTAGATTTCAAGTTTCTCCTACAATGACTCATCTTGAATAGTATTGGAATTGATAGCTTTCTTTTAAACAGGTTTGTGCATGGCTTCTTGTAAATGATGTATTGTGGGTTTTTTATTATCTTCATCAATATCAGCTTTTTGTGTCAGATCAGCTCAGAATTGATAAGAATCTGTATAGATGTGATTCTGTACTGTCCAGCAAAGGCAAGGAGTCTGGTGTGGGCAGCAGTGACTGATGCAAGAGGGCTTTGGAATCAGGTAATCATGTGGGATGTAGTATTTCTTTTCTTCTTTTAAGAAATTTAAAAATTTCTTAAAATTTTTTAAAGATTTTATTTATTTTTAGAAAGGGAAGGGAGAGAGAAAGAGAGAGAGAGAGAGAAACATCAATGTGCAGTTCCTGGGGGTCATGGCCTGCAACCCAGGCATGTACCCTGACTGGGAATCGAACAAGTGACACTTTGGTTCGCCGCCCGCGCTTAATCCACTGAGCTACGCCAGCCAGGGCTGGATGTAGTATTTCTTATACCTGCAGTAATTGTGCTAGGTAGACAGGTTCTGGTCCCATTTACAAATAAGAAAACTGAGGTATAGAGGTTAAATTCTTCAGCCACGTAGGTGGTAAGTAATATTCTACAGTAGTATATTTTACTAAAAGTACCACCCCTTGCTGGGGTGTGCATGTGGGTCCCCAGCATAATGGCAAACAAATTCTTGAAACATATCTTTGAAATCTTTTGTTAGAAGTTTCATGGAAAATAATTCTGGAAGAACTGCATTAAGGTCCCTGACTACTTTTGGTGTAGAAAGCTGCATTTAATATAGTTTATTATGAAGGTTCATTTTAGCTTAGAATTATAGTCCATTTTTAAGTACCTCAGTTCTCACGCTAGAAATCTCACGCTAAATTCATTGCAAATTATCTTCTGACCCTTTGCTCACAAAAAATTTGAGTTTGGTATACATACAGTCCTTCAGAATTGGGAGAGCATATAGGAACTTCTTTCAGTGAAATTTATAGTAAGGATGGACAGTGAAGGATTTGGGGTAGAATAGGCACTTGGACGTAGTCTAACTTATGTTGATCTATACCTTTTGACATTTTTCTCATTTCTTTTAAAAAAAAAATGGTCCCATTCAGTTGGCAGAATCCTGTTTTCCTCATCCATAATAATACTTTGTTCACAGAGCTGTTGTGAGGCTATACAAGGTTAAACAAACTGTGGAAATGGTCTGCATGGAGTAGGTAGGCATTTAGAAAAACTATTTCCTTCGCTTCCATTCACTGAAACTTAGTTATTTTTGGTCCTCTCTTAGTCTCTTACTTAAGATGTTGTGACCCTGTACTTCTGAAAGTATGCTAAACAAAAGCAATAGAGTCTTACCAATCCCACCCAATGGAAATTTGTAACATCACATTTCAAAGCACAGCTGCTGCAGAATGTCACTCTTCCCTTTTGAGAATCAGTGATCTAGTGAAGAGAGAACATACATACTTATACATGAATCTTATAGTAACCAAAGCAGAATACAAAAGTATGAATGAACAATGGGTTTAGCTCTACCAGGAAGTATCTGAAAGAGGAACTTGTTTATCAGAATGAATGTCTAATTGGTATATATGGGGGAGTGGAATATTTTTGAGTATGAACTCTTCTGGCATTCCTTTAATGTTATCAGGGGCCTCGCTTCCCCCAAATAGTTTGACCAAAAAAATGAAAACCAAAAACTTAAGCTTGTATATGGGTTTGAATTTTGCTTTCATGTATTTAATTCTCACACAAGCCCTGTGAGTACATAGAGGTACTGTGAGGCTGAGGTTAAATGACCTACCCAAGGTGACATGGTCTACAAGAGTGAAATTCAGGTCTTTTGACTAAGTCTGGCTTCCACTTGAGGTTTACAGTTGCAAAGTCTCCATTATCTCAAGATCAGTTTTTGATAACCAGCATCAATAAGGTATGCAACTGCATAGAACTCAAGTTCAAGTATTTATTTGGTCCCTTTTATTATTTGTAGGTGGCTCTTTCAAAATTAATTTTTTTTTTACTTCATTTACGTATCTACCAATATCCCATGTGATGGGATATTGGTAAATAAGGTTAGGAACTGAAGAAATGATAGTTGCAAGGAGGTGTTAGTGAATTATAAATGGTGATTGGTGGACAATGCAGGACCTGTTAATAGGAAAAAATCTAGATGGGAAGAAAGAAAATCAGCTCTACAGGGTGAGGGGAAGGCAGACAAGCTGCTACACTGCTTCTGTGGACCCCAAGAACAGTGATGTTTCATACACTTAAGACTAGCTCTGAGAAGATGTGTACGTGTGGGGCAACCTGAGTTTCATAAAGGTAAAAAAAAGAAAACTTTCAAGTTTAAGATTAAAGCTGGGGTGACTTAAGCAGTTCATATCTATATGTAAAGAGTTTATAGAATGACTCATTTCCTTTTACGTCTTAGGCATCACTAAGTAAGGAATCCATACTGATAACGAACTGTTGGCAGAGGAAGCTGGGGGCAGGTGGCTTACATGGATAGAAGTTTGGAAAGTTAATACATTGTGTTTTTAGTACACTATCCCTTAAATATTTGTTATAGATGTTCTTGCATACTGATACAGTGTTTCAGGATGATTTTGTATAGAAGTGAATGTCAAACCTCTATTCCAAAATCTTAAGTGGTTCCCCATTGTTTGATAATAGCTAATACTAGTCACTTTACTCAGGTTTGCTCTGTGCTGGGCACTGTTGTAAGCTTTTTACATGTATTAGCTTGTTGTGCTTTTAAAACAACCTATGAGGTGTAGATGCTTTTATTACTTCCATTTTATAACAAGGCATAAAGATTTTAAATTGTTCAGGGAATATAGTAAATAACAAATTTGATATATTAAGTCAGATAGCCTAATTTCAGAGTCCTTATTCTTCTCTACAAAAAACTCCCCAATTTTCCTGCACTAGGATTGAAGATTCTGATCTCAGTCTACCCTTCTAGCTTTAATATCCATGACCACAATACACACAAGACTACCTTACCTTCTGGTGATGGTGGATTCTGTGTCCTCTCAGCCAGTACTTCACTAATTGTGCATTTGGTCATGTGCATTTCTTATGTTCTGAGACCACCTTTTCTTTCTTTTACTCATTCATAGCAAAGCCCTGATCTGTAGAATTATGGTCATTTTTTACTAAAGTAGATTCATTGAGATTCATGATTCATCATTGAATGTTAACATTGAAACTAGTGTCTTGAGCCCTGGCTGGTATGGCTCAGTGGATTGAGTGCCAGCCTGCAAACCAAAGAGTTACCGGTTTGATTCCCGGTCAGGATACATGCCTAGATTTCAGGCCAGGTCCTCAGTTGGGTGTTCACAAGAGCCAACCATACATTGATACTTCATTCCCTCTTTCTCTGTCCCTTCCCCTCTCTAAAAATGAATAAATAAATAAAAGTCTTGGGGGGGAAAAACTAGTGTCTTGAATGTAAGTGTATATTAAATTAGTAAATATATATATTTTAAGTAAAAAGGAATTTGGCAATCATTTTTAGTCCACTTGTTCACTCACTGCACCTGGCCAAAATCATGACTCTAAGCCTCTACCTTCTCAACTGCAAAAATCAAGCTAACTTAGCTCTATCAGTGATTCCTAACCCTTGTGACACATGCAATTGTATAGTACTCCCAACAAAATGATAACCCAGGCTTTTACCTAAGTCAGTTTGTGTTACTCATCTTATTTTTTGTAGCCACCAGTTTTGTAGGAAATTCTTATACCCCAAGCAGATTTGCTATAACCACTTTATATTAGGTACTGATTAATCAGTCTCATTATATAAAGGCTGGTTAATCAGTACATAATAGATTATACTAAACTGGGAAGATGTGAAATTTCTTGCAAATGCCTCAAATGTATTTTAGATAAATTGTTATTTGCCCAAAGTAATTGCATGACACGTGACTTTTATTGAGATATGTTGGATATCTTATAATATTCCCAGAGAGGAAATTGCTGAAGCTGAATAGCTGTCTTGTCTCCTGTTATGAACTATTCTGTCTCAGTTAACTGTTCTACTTAGGACAATTGGCCAAAATATGTATAAATTAACTATGTGTCACTCTAAATAAAATAAAAATTTTAAAGAAATTTTACATTATTTCCACTTACTTTGTTTCAGTTCATCCTTACAACTATTCTAGAAGGAAAGTTGGGCAGGTGTCATTAACTCTGTAAATAGGAAGATACTGAGTGAGAAGTTCAGTCACTTAGGTCATATATTTAATAAGTGATCAAGATGGAATCAAAACCCACGCTATCTTATATTTAAACCAGTGCCCTTCACTACCTTCTACTTAGTGAAACATACAGTAGATACTGAGTAAGGCTGTAGCAGGGGTGTCCAACCCACGGGCGCATGAGGTCCAGGATGGCTATGAAGGCCACCCAACACAAAATTGTAAATTTACTTAAATTCTTTTTTTTTTATGGTGATTAGTTTTTGTTAGTGTTTGTGTATTTAATGTGTGGCCTAGAACAACAATTCTTCCAGTGTGGCCTAGAGACACCAAAAGGTTGGACACCCCTGTAAGCATGTCCAGGATATGGGTCATTTTTGAGGTATGCAGACAGCACCCAAAATAGAATATTAGAAAATAAAATGAGGCAATATGTAGTTTGGCTGTATGTGTCAAGAAGCTTAGGAAGGTGTTTAAGTGCCATCCACCTATTAGGAATCTAAAGAAATAATCAGATCTAAGCAAATACTATTGTAAAAAAATAAGAATGTAAATGCAGTGTTACTAAGAATAATGAAAAAGTTCAGGAATAGGAGGAATAAGTTAATTTTGGTACAGCCATATGATGTATGTTACTTATTTAAAATGGGTATTTGTTAATGACACAGGAAAATGCTTATGAACTTACGTAAAGGAAAAGTTATATGAAGAAAAATATGATCATGGGTACTTGTGTGAAAAAGACTGCAGACAATATACCAAAGTGTTAACAGTATCCAAATCCGGTTGGTTGATTAGAAATACTTACTTAAATTTTTTTTGAAAAGTATGCTTTTTAAATTTTTGCTACAGTGATTGTATTTTATAGTTAGAAAAACATTCATAATTTAAAAGATGAAAATGCCTTTGTAAGAAAAAAATTAGTATTGCCAGTGTTTTTTGGTGAGTATGTCATGACCTAGAAAGCTCTAGTATCAATATTAAGCATTTAACATCTTTTCATTTTTTGATTAGCTGGGTTGGGGTACTTTTAATGACTTTTAACAGCGATATGTTTCATTTATTTTGAAGAGAAAAGTATGTTTTCAGACTTTATTGTGTATGTCCTGTTAGCTCAGAACTTTTTTAGAAATGAGATTTGGAGTACAGCCTGAAAAATCAGGAAATCCTGCTGCTTCTCTCGCTTGTGTTAAATAAACCAGTTTGATAATATCCAAAGGCAAGAGTATAAAAGTTGTTATTTTCATAACAAAATTTAGTTGGTGGACTCCCCTGACAAATTATTTCATTGTGTTAACCTGTGTTATTTTCTTCTTTGTGATAACTTTCTGGCCTTGAAAGTAGATTTACTATTTATTAGCAAAATCTCCCTTGATTAGTATTCATTTTTTTAGAAATAATAGCCTAGTCAGAAGGACAGGTGTCTTTTTATTATGTCTAGGCCCCAAATTCTCATTAGGAAGACATAGGAACATTTTTATTTTCATGAGAAGTGTGATATATGGCCATTTTAAGAAACTCGTCTTAAATGTTCTTTACAGAATACAATTTTAAGAGTGTTAAACTTGTTTACTCTCATAAGATATGAAAACAAAATAATGAACACAGTAAATAGAAATTAAAATAGAATCTTCAACAAATAAATAGAATATTCTTTTAGTCTTTTTGAATTTAACCAAGGAAAGTGTTAATTTTCTTTTAAATTTGAAGATAGAAGCTAGAAAAAGACTAGCTTCTTTTGAGACCAATGAGACCAATATTGTTGGTCTCAATATTGGGGTCTGAAAGAGATGTTTGATTAAAACTATATTGTTATTTAGAAGAAAGGACTTTTATAAATTCAAGATATGGTCCTTTGGGGTTGGGTATAATTTAGTGCTGACTACATGGATGGTAGGTCAAGATATCAGGGAGTCATCCTGGTAGAAAGGATTTGATAGGGATACAAATAGAAATGTATAGTTAAAGGTATAGTATTGTGATGCCTCCGATTGATTTTATACTTATATAATCTTCAGATCACATGACTTGACATTTTTTCCTTAAATTATTTTTGTTTTAAAGTCGGAGCACCATAACATGGTGTGGGAAGTGAAGACAAATCAGATGCCCAATGCAGTACAGAAACTCCTGCTGGTAATGGACAAGAGAGCTTCAGGAATGAATGACTCATTGGAGTTGCTGCAGTGTAATGAAAATTTGCCGTCCTCTCCTGGCTATAACTCCTGTGATGAACACATGGAGCTCGGTAAATAAAATTAAAAACTTTTTAGGAATCCCACTGAAATTCAGATAATTTTCATGTGTGGCCTACCTTGAACTGCTAAAAAGTATGTAAAGTTTTATACATTAGTTTTCAATGTTGTCTTGTTAATTGCTTATAAAAATATTACTTAAAACCAACATAAATTTGAACTATTTATGGTTATCATAGAGACTCATTTACAGATTATTATACTAACCTGCCTTATAAAGATCAAGCTGTTAAACACCTTAGCAAAACCCTGCTGTGTGACTTTTCAAAAAGTGTTTAAACATCCTAGTGAGCTCAGTAAATTATCCTTGGCCACTCTTCATGTCTGGTTTGTTAGTGCACCCTTGAAACCTGAGGGTCTGCTGTTCGTGGTTATCACTGTTGCTGAGCTACTCCAAAGATATGTGACCTGTAGAAATGTGTAGGGTTGTTGAGATACAATTTTGAATTGTATTACTTTGAGATGTTGAAGAGTAAACAACTAATGAGTAACCTTGGCTTGCTGCCCAGCTTTTCAATTAGGCTTCCCCCGTCTTTAATATGTAGTTTTTCTAACGTTTACAAATACCCTGAGATGTGATTATCCTCATTTTACGAAGATGAAATAGAGGAGATCAGATTATATGCTATAGTGCTGTGTGGGAATTTGGAGATTCCGAACATCTTGGGGCATACACATGTTTGAATGCCAAGAGTTTACTGGGCACTATAATTCATTGAGTAGTAGTTATTGTTGAGCAGAGACACCACTTTAATTGTGTAATTGATCCTCCACCATCACGTTTTAGGTTTCAGGAGGAAACCAGGAATTTAGGGCCTGGGAGTGTGGGGGCTCAAAAGTTTATACCATCCAAAATGACTTAAGTTAAAAGCAGTTAATTTCCTGTACTTAAAGAAGTGAGCTCTTTATAGTATTGGAGGAAAAAAAAAAGAAATGAAGGGAAGAGGCTGTAGCAGGATTACAGGGTAGAGGTATATCAAGTTGGTAAGACATTTTGGTTGCTCTATGAAGGGGGGATATATTTTACTCAGTTTTGTAAATGGATATCCTGAATCAGTATTTATAAACAAGGGATTTCAGTTTTAGTAGGCTCTTTTGGAATATTTGCCTGAATAGGAGTTATGTGTAAGTACATTTATAGTGGCTGGAAGAGTTTCTTGACATACATTGAAGGGAACCAGGGATCTGTAGAGTGTGTAAATGTGTGTTTCATAAGAGTTTTAAGATCTGCAAGATGCTTTCTCTCTGTGTATTTTTTTCCTCGATATTTTAGAATTTAATTTTATAGAATTCCTTACAGCGTTCATAGCCTTGGTATGTACATGTGAGTGGTATGTGGGAAGTACTTCTCGTCTTCTCTCTTGAGGAGTAAAAATCTATCATGAAGTACCTATCAGGAATGTATTTACAGGAAAAAATAATAAATATTACTGAGTTCAGAATTTCTCAGTAAATAATTTGTCATATATAAAGTTGAATATGTAGTACCTAAAAATTTATATGTGATTTTAATCTCATCTTTGAAAATTGTTTCATTATTGAAGTAATTTTGTATAACAGGTTAATAAAAGTATGTGAATGATGAGTACATATATGCACACATAAAATGCCTTTTTCCTTATTAATGTGTTCATATAAAAATGTTGTAGTAGCCCTGGCTGGCATAGCTCAGTGGATTGAGCGCGGGCTGCGAACCAGTGTCGCAGGTTCGATTCCCAGCCAGGGTACGTGCCTGGGTTGCAGGCCATAACCCCCAGCAACCGCACATTGATGTTTCTCTCTCTCCCTCCCTTCCCTTTCTAAAAATAAATAAATAAAATCTTAAAAAAAATGTTGTAGTAGTATATGGATTACTCTTCAGGAAAGCATAAAAAACTTGGGGGGGAAATCAGGAAATACAAACCTTGTTTTTCCAGTTTATGAATGGTTTGTGATAATTACATGGTTTAGGTAGTAAAGTTATTACATTTATATTATTGGATTCACTTTTCTATTAAGCTCTGTTTACCCTAATGTACTAGGTATCACTTTTTAAAATTGAAGCTTGTTTCATACAAAAAAATTTTTTGAATTTATACTTTTCCTGTCACAAAATTACTTGGCTAAATTTGAAGATTTCTCTTCCAACTGTAATTATAGTATTGCCCTGTTTTAGTAATTTACATTTTATAATGTTGAGTGTGTTTTTGCAGATGACCTTCCTGAACTTCAGGCTGTTCAAAGTGATCCTACCCAATCTGCCATATACCAGCTAAGTTCAGATGTTTCACATCAAGAATATCCAAGACCATCTTGGAACCAAAATACCTCAGACATATCAGAAAATACTTACCGTGAAAATGAGGTGGATTGGCTAACAGAATTAGCAAATATTGCCACCAGTCCACAAAGTCCACTTATGCAGTGCTCATTTTACAACAGGTAAGAAGACTATATTTTTATTGAAAACTTCTATCATTACAAATAGCTATTAATTTTTTTTTAATTTTAAAAGTAGTGCTATTAACCATTTAATGAATGGTTTACTTAAATTAGGATTGAAGTAAAGTTACCAGAATTAAGCTTCTTATAATGATCAAAGAGCTATTTCACTCAATAACATGATTTCGTACTCGGAGAATTAGATAAAAGTGATGTGAAACAGCATAGTGAAGAATATTTGTAAATATTTTAAAGTCACTAGAAAATACATCAGACCAAGAAATACCTTATTGTTACTGTATTTCTACCTATTGAAATAAAAATTGTATTTGTCCAAAGAACTGTGATTATAATAAACATTATATTTTACAACTTGTATCAACCATAAGTTCAGTTCCTCTTTTGTCTAGGTTTATTTTCTTATCGTGTACATGACCTTATGGTTCTTAACCTATGTGCTAATACTAAAATTAGCTTATCTTAAAATTGTCAACTTATAAAAGTTAGTCTCCCGTTGGTGAAAACCACTGTTTCATACACCTCAACTAGGGTTTAAGAAAATAAGTTGTCCTATGAAATTATGGCAGCTTTCAAACAATATTTCTAGAGGGACCTAGGTGGATAATGTTTCATTAACTTTTTAAAATCATAAAATTATTTATGTAAAAAGATACAGATAAATATGATAGGTAGTAGGGGGGAGAAATGCCCAGATTTGCACTCATGGGGATGGATAGATCATAATTTCATACTAGGTGATATAGAAATAACTCAATTTTGGTAAGCGCTCTTTAAGTTAGTATAATTCTTTGCTAAAAAATAAATTTTTTAGGTGTGAAAACTGATTTTCTTACAACCCATTAATTCTGCTGCTTTTATTCATCAGGATATGGTCTTGATTAGAGCAAATTCATTTTAGTTAACTTCAGTTTAATTCCATGAAAATTTCCACAGGATAGAAAAACTTGCCTTTTAAAGTATTATTTCCTTTAGAGTCCCAGTTTTTGTTACAGTCTTAATAGTCAAAAAGCTAAAAATTATTTTACGTTAAAAAAAAAAAACAAGCGCCTTGGCTGGTGTGGCTCAGTGGATTGAGTGCCAACCTGCAAACCAAAGGGTCGCTGGTTCGATTCCCAGTCAGGGCACATGCCTGGGTTGCAGACCAGGTCCCCAGTAAGGGGCGTTCGAGGGGCAGCCACACATTGATGTTTCTCTCCCTCTCTCCTCCTCTTCCCCTCCCCTCTCTAAAAATAAATAAATAAAAATTTTAAAAGCAACAACCATCACAACCCTGATTTTACTATCGGGCTTTCTTTTTTCCCCTTTCTAGTTCACAAATAATACTTTCCATTTTTCACCACAGACTCATGATGATGATTAATAATATAGTTCATGGAAAGTTGAGTAAACCCTTCAGAAGAAAAGCAATATAAATAAAACTGTAAATAAAGGAGTGTCTCTCTGAAGATGTAAATTTATTCTCTGTAGTATTTTCTGTGCTTCCCTTCTTCCTAAGGAACAAGACTAAGAGGCACAGTCTGCTTTCTAATACTGTCAGTGGCTGTTCATGCAGCCTCTTGTAGCCTGTTATTAACCTATTTAGTTACTGAGCTTTGGATTTCTGAAGTTGTATCTGTATAGTACCAAGGGGTTGAGGACAAGTAAAATTATATTATCTCTGCATAGATAGAGGGATGAAGAGACCAATGGTATTAGTGTTTTAGGCATGTTTACATGCAGGCCACTATACATTTTGGAACATAGCATTGTTACTTCTCTTAAATGGTTAAATAGAAGAACTAATAAAACTCATTCTTTCTATTAATGATAAGGGTAAGAATGAGGAGTTTTTAGCAGTTTGGCCATTCTCTAATGTTTCATAAAGTTCTAAATACATGATAAAAGGAAGAAATTAGGCAAAGATGAAATATTCAGTATTTGTATTTCAAAATCTAAAATTGATTAGAGAATATACTAAAATGCATGGAAATTGGTGGGGTTTTTATTTAAGAAGTGATGTGCACATGAAAACAGTATAGTTTTATAGATCTTTATTTAAAAATAATTTCTGCAAAGGTATAGTGAAAAAGGTTAATGATAAAATTAAAATTGAGGGGCAAATAAAATTTCTCAGGAAATAAGGGAAGAATTGAAAAGTGAGATGTCCCTCCTCCCCTTTTTAAAAAGAGCAGTAATACAAACACACATAAACTTTTTTCTGTTAAGGACCAAATCCCTGTTTGGCGTCTCAGAGAATTGTTCTTATTTGGGACCTTCAGACAGATCTACCCCCTAGTCTTACTCTCTGCTGCTTTCCAAACTCCCATGTCAGTACACATTACTGGACATCCGTTAGAGGCTTGCTTCTTCCTGTTATCCCTTCTGTGAATAGCTAGCTAGCTGATCTGTTTGTGGAGGAAGGATCTTAGTATGTTCTTGGGAACATGAGCAGTCTAAGGAGAGCACTGTCTAGTAAAGAGACTTCTGAGGGGAAAATTGGGCAAGGGATTACTTTCTAAAAAGTGACCTGGGGGAAAATAATTAGCCCTTATGTGTAAATGCTTTTCAACATTTATATTAGAAAACAAGGAAAATAGTGTTCAGTTATGGTTGGTAAATAAGAGTTCCATATTGGTTGCGTTAAGCATAGATTTCATTCATTTTAAGACTTAAAACTGCCTTAGTAGGGGAAATAAATGGATAGGGAGCATTTATACATACTTGTTGATATAAAAATGAATGAATAAGTGAAACAGTAATTTGGAGTTTAAAATACATTGTCAAATATTGAAAAAACTTTGAAATGAGTGAGAAGAGCTTGGGTAAGAAGTTAAGGAACAACATACTATAAATGAAATCTTGATGTCTTTACTAGTGTTTTCCATTGGTGTCTTATATGTAATTGGCATTTTGAATATAAATTTTTTTCATCAAAAGCAAAAATCTACTTTAAGTACCTATGCTTTATGGTTAAAACTGCCTCCTTATTTTAGATCATCTCCTGTACACATCATAGCTACTAGCAAAAGTTTACATTCCTATGCACGCCCTCCACCTGTGTCCTCTTCTTCTAAGAGTGAGCCTGCCTTCCCTCCCCACTGGAAGGAGGAAACACCAGTCAGACATGAAAGGGTGAGTTTATTCATGAGATTAAACTTTTATAAAGATTGCACAACAGTTGTAATGTATTAACTTTCCCTCTCTAAAAATGTTTCTTGAAGTACATACAGATGGGAAATAGTATGTCTTACTGTTCTGCTAGTGATCTGGATTGATTCTATGTACAGCTCTATTAACCCTTAGGAAGGTTTGTTACAAGTGGGAACATATAATTAACTAAAACTTTCAAAAACTTCAGTTTTGAAGGTGTATTTTTTCTTAAGTTTAGAATAATTAAGTTATACCCTGGTAAGAACAGAGCCTGAAAGCTTGAGATGGAGACTGATAGTAACAAGCTATGTTTTAAAATGAAGTTTGTAATGTTATTCTTCACAGGCAAATAGTGAGTCAGAATCTGGCATTTTCTGCATGTCCTCCCTCTCAGATGATGATGATTTGGGATGGTGCAATTCCTGGCCTTCAACTGCTTGGCACTGTTTTTTGAAAGGTGAGAAGAAAACTACACTTGACTTTGTTTACTGCTTACTTGTCTAGCTCACTGTTACATACCTAATACTTGTTTATTTATTTATTTTTTACTTAAACTTTAGGCACACGTCTGTGCTTTCATAAGGGGAGCAATAAGGAATGGCAGGATGCCGAAGATTTTGCTAGAGCTGAAGGCTGTGATAATGAGGAAGATCTCCAAATGGGCACTCAAAAGGTTGATTCAAAATTCCTTAAAAAATTTTTTTTAATGAAACATAAGGTTTATGCTTGTACAGGACTACCTTCCACTTTCCTATTTAAATGGTATCTTACATTTTAGGTAGTGGTTTTGTGACTAATTGTTGCTTAGCCTGATGGAGAGGCTTTAGCTTTACCTTTATAACTAGGCTTTCTTAGGTGGAGAAAATGAAACATTAAAAATAAATGCATAAATAAATGAACCAAAGCCTTATCTTTGATAATCTGTAAAGTGGTTAATTCCCCTACAAATGATTGAGAGTTAATTATATTAAAGTACTTTTTTATTTATTTGTTTGTTTTAGAGAGAAGGGAAGGCAGGGAGACAGGAAAAGAAACAGCAATGTGTGGTTGCCTCTTGCATGTCCCCTTCAGGGGACTTGCCCACAACCCAGAATGTGCCCCAACTGGAAATCAAACTGACGACCCTTTGGTTCGTAGGCCAGCACTTAATCCACTGAGCCATACTGGTCAGGGCTTAAGTTACTTTTTAAATGACTCCATAAAAACACTGGTATTTTCTTTTGTGTTTTTTCCCCCTAAGTTTTTAGTTATATTTTATCGAGTTAATAGTGCATATACCTTAGCATTCGTCATTTTAAAGTGTACAATTCATTGCTTTTTAGTACATTACAAGAATGCCACCATCACAAGTGTCTAATTACGAAATATTTTCATCACCTCAAAAAGAAACTCCTTAAGCATAAGAGATCACACCCTATTCCTTCTTTTTCCCTAGACCGTAACAGTTGCAAATCTGTTTTCAGTATCTATGGGTTTGCCCATACTGGACCATTTATGTAAATGAAATCATTTAATATGTGACCTTTTGTGACTGGCATCTTTCACTTAGTGTAATGTTTTCAAGGTTCATCTTCATCATAACATATAATAATTGTGTTCTTGTTATGACTGAATACTCTGGGTGTACTGGATTTATTTATTCATCAGCTGAAAGACATTTGGGTTGTTTTCACTCTTAGGCTGTTAGGAATAATGCTGCTATGAACCTTCCTATACTAACTTCTGTGTGAACGTATGTTTTCATTTCTCTTGTTACATACTTAGTGGGATTACTGGGTCATAAAATAACTCCATGTGTAACATTTTGAGGAACTTCCAAAAAGTTTTCCATGGTGAATGATTCCATTTTACATTTCATACCAGTAATAATGAAAGTTCTGGTATCTCCACATCTTCCTCTACCCTCATCTTCTATTTCACTCAAAAACCATCTCAGTGTGTATGAAGTGGCATCTCCTTGTTGGATTTGCATTTCCCTAATGACTAATGATGGTGAGCATGTTTTCATGTGCTTGTTGCTCATTTGTGTATCATCTTTAGAGAAATGTCTATGTTCAGATCAATTCCCCATTTTCAAATTGGGTTGTCTTTTTATTGTTGAGTTGTAAGTGTCCTTTAGATATTCTGGAAAGTACACATTATCAGATAGGAGATTCGCAAATATTTCCTCCCATTCTGTGGGTTGTATTTTCACTTTCTTGACAGTGTCTTTAAACATACAAAAGAGTTTAATTTTGATGAAGTGCAATTATGGTTTTTTTTTTGGTTGCTTGTGCTTTAGGTACCATATACAAGAAACCATTGCATAATTGAAGGTCATGAAGATACACACCTTTGTTTTCTCCTAAGAGTTTTTATAGCTATAGATATTACATTTAGGTCTTAGATCCCATTTGAGTAATATTTGTATATGGTGTTTGGTAATTTGTTGAAAAGACTATTTTTTCTCAATTAAAAATTTTTTGGCACCTAGTGGAAAATCAAAATCATTCTCTCCATTCTCAACATTTTCTAAGTTGATACGCAAAAGTAGTAGAGGGCAACAATAGGATAAATGTGGACTGATAACCTTTGTCTTTGAAATCATTAATTTCTCCATCTCTACTACAGGTAAAGAAATGGGAATGTGAAGTGTACTTGTTTGAATTCGTGTTTGATCTTGTTATTCCTGACTGTTGAGTTTCTTGAGAAAATTAGTCCTGACATATAGCCGGCTTCAGTTTCCCCCCTTTATTGTAGTGAAGTTTGCCATAGTCTGACTTCGGCATGTAGCACTTCACTACAATTGTCTCAAATTAGCTTTACTCTGATTTCTAGAGAGACTTCTGCTTGTTCTCTTTGACAACTCCTTGCATTTGAGAAAGTGAGTTCTTGACATTGTCTTGATTTGTGTAAAACAGCAGTGCCCTGATTCTCTTTAATATTTCAGTCTTCTTCACTGGTGGCTTGTCTGCTGGTAATGTTGAATATAAGCAGGGTCCTATTCCTCTTCACTCTCTCCACAAATTCATCTCTGCTGCTCATGTCAGCACCACCTCTTTGTAGCCTGTGGAGAGCACTCTGGACTTGGAGTCAGGAAGCCTGGGCTCTCTCTCTCCGGTGCTTCCAGTAAGTGCTTCCAGTAACCGTGTGACTTACCTTGGGTAGGTTGTTAACCCTGCTGTTGGCTTCCTGATCTGTAATAAGGAATTGGATTTGTTGTAATGTCTTGTAGCTCCAAGAATTAGAAGATTCTGTTAATTCAGTTATTTATAGCTGTATGTCCATAGCCTTTACCTGTGTGTTTCCAGCTGCATATTAGATATTTTGGCTTATTAGTATAACCAAAACTGGAGTCACCTTTTTTTACTCTTTTTTCCTGGCCTACTTTTTACCCCTATTCTTTTAAAGGTATTGTTATCCTTCTTGATTGCCAGATTCAAAACCATGAAGTTGACTATTCCCTTTCCTCCCTTCATGTTTAGTTATCAATTCTTTTTCCTTAAAGATTTTTACAGTCATTCTCTCCCATTCTTTACTTCGTTCATGTACTAGTGTAATAATAATTGGATATGATAGCTTGGTGTTGGCATATCTGTCTCTTGTTTACCTGTGAATTTAAGGATAGGAATCATGTGGTGGTAACACTTAGGTTTTCAGTGGCTAGAACCTGGCATGCACTAAATGCTCAATACATATATCGAATTTAAATTTAGCCTGGTTCTACCGCCACTGTACTTAGTCATATGGGCTTCTCTCATTATGTCTTGAAATAAATGGAATATTAGAGGTAACTTTTATTCTATAATCTTTATCATTTTCTTAAAATGAGCTATCATATTAATAAAAACACCTTTATTGGTTTCCCAGTACCCTTTCAGAGGAAAGTTGAAGCCCTTTCCTTGACTTTCAAGACCTTTTCCTTACTAAACTGCTCCTCCTTTTCACTCTTACTTGCTCCAACTTTGAACTCAATACTTGCACTCCCGAAGGCAATTGTTAGTTACAACTATCCTGATGTAAGCCATGTTTTTCTACCTTTCTAAATTTCATTCTTCTTTTATATCTCAGTTCAAAGGAGAGTCAAAAGCCTCTCTAATATCTCTCTTTTGGAATTGTCTCCTTTTATTAAACTGCATTAGCATTATTTATACTTGAATTAAAATGTTGAGTACAGTCTGCCTTACATATTTGTGTCTTTCTTCACTACTGGTCTAAAGCTACATAAAGACAGGGATCCTGCCTGGTTTATTTTTACCTTTTCTGCACAGTCTTACCCATGATAGGAACTCACTATGTGTTAAATTGAATGTTGCCAATTCATTCACTATATGCATGTATTTTCAGGGCTATGGTTCTGATGGTCTAAAGTTGTTATCACATGAAGAAAGTGTATCATTTGGCGAGTCTGTACTGAAGTTGACTTTTGATCCTGGTACAGTAGAAGATGGTTTACTAACTGTAGAGTGTAAACTGGACCACCCTTTCTATGTTAAAAATAAAGGTAGGGCTTTAATTTGAATTCGTAGTTACTTTTTACAGAAATATTAAATCTATAATCTGTCTTGTGGCATAATTCTTTGAAGGTTAAGAAAAAAATTTGAAGGGAAAATTTCAAACTAAATGAAACTACCTTAGGAAATGCCTTATGATGCTTAAGTGTCTTAGCAGTAGTCAGACTGAGCTCTACTTCCTGTGGTATGAAAAACTTACAAATTTATGTGTCATACTGTAATAAGCTGTTATCTTGGTGTATAGTTTGGGGAATGGATTATTCTGGTAATTGCATTTTGGTTTAGGCTTACCAAATATGCTATATACCTGAATCACTTCAGAGCCTTTTTACAACACCACCATGTTAGATTGACACTTGAGAGAGTATTCCGTGCTCTCACTCCTCATCATTTATCACTCACTGTCTGGTAGATCAGTACAAGTGCTGATCGATAGAATCTGTTGGTAAAATGCCAAATTAAACTACATTTTGGAGGGCTTTTGCATTGCTTAAAGCAAATACTTATACTTGGCTTTATGATATATGTACATGATTTGTGTTAGAAAATCTCTTGGTACTTATTTTTAAGTAATAACTTTATTTTTAAGACTTGGAAATGATATGTCTATCTTACAGTAAATTATGTGGGTGCTTTCTGTCAATCCTGTCCTCATGTCACTGTGCTCGGTTTAACTTCAGGTTGGTCATCGTTTTATCCCAGCTTGACTGTGGTGCAGCATGGCATTCCGTGTTGTGAGATTCATATCGGTGACGTATGTCTACCTCCTGGACACCCTGATGCCATTAATTTTGATGATTCAGGTGTTTTTGATACATTTAAAAGGTAATACTGGATTAATTCTTTTTCTATTAAAAGTTCACTCTAAATTTCCCTAATGATTGCTAAGACAAATATTTAAGAGGTTAATAAACCTCTAACACCTTGAGAATTAAAAAAGCACTATTCAGAGGAAGTATATACACATGATTAAGTGAAAAACTATAAGGTAAGTAAAATAACAGCTCATGGTTTACATATAGTAGTCATATAAGGAAAGTAAGTCCATAAAACATTATAGACTATAATAGGAAAAATATCACGTTATATGATCAATAACTTAAATCAACTTGATATTATATAAAACATGCTATATCTGGCCAGTTGTTTTTAACTAGCTAATAAACCTGTTAGTAGTACTTTTGTAGTTAACTGTATCTTTTTTCCCTTTAGTTAACTATGTCTTTAATACCCATTTTGACCAAGGGCATTAATTGCATAGTAAAAATACCTAAAACTTGATACTTGGAAAGACTTAAGAGAGAAATGATTTTTCCTAAGATCTTCTTGCTGTTAAGTCATACAGTGGGACAAAGAGCCCACATGTCCTGACACTCAAGGAGTTTGACCAGCTGTCTTAGTTTGTGTGGGGCTTTCCTGATTCTGGCACTGTAAGTCTTGCAACCGTGGAAACCCCTTAGTCCTGGACAAACTGGGACAGTGTGCCAACTTACTCCCAGGAGATACCAAGAGAAAGTCTCTGTGTAGACATCTGGGATTTTTAACACTTGTTCTTCCTTTAACATAATTATCAAATCAATGGGCATTAGGTAAGGAATTTTCAAGAGTTCCTGCTGGCTTGTAGAATTTATTTCACTCAATTTAATAACTATAAGGTAAATATAACAAATATAAGGTAAATATATTACTCAAAAAGAATAAGTAAGACTACGTAAAAAATCAGGCCACATGCTCAGTACCATCTGTAAGATTGGAATCTGAGTACTGTTTGATTACATCCCTCATACACATTCTTTGAAAACTAGAAAATTAGACAAAACTTTTAAGGTCTGATGCTCTAATTATACATAGTATTTGGATCAGTGATAACTCTTAGGTTTTGGTGAGAGAGTAAATAAAATTTTGGGAGATAATTTGGCTTTATTTTACAATTCCAAATATCAGCAGTCTTATTCCTCTATGTGTATACCCTAGAGGAATAAGCTCTTGTAGAAATGCACTAGGAGATATGTAACTAGGTTCATAGCTATATTGTTCATGATAGCAAAACTTGGAAACAGTATCAGTATTTATTAACTGTAAACACATGAATTGTTATATAACCATATAATGGAGTTCTCCATCAGTGGAAGATTAATGAACCATAGCTGTACATTTTATTATTTTATTTATTCTTTTAGAGAGGGGGAAGGGAAGGAGAAAGAGAGGGAGAGAAACTTGGATGTATAAGAAAAACATCATTGCCTCTTGTACACACCAGCTAGGGACACTGACCTGCAACCTAGGCATGTGCCCTGACCAGGAGATGTTAGCAATAAATATGGGTTAATTTTAGAAATAATACTAAATAAAAATTAGTCTCAAATAATGCTGTTAACTAAAAATTAGTCTCAAATATATAGTATGGTTCCATTTTTTATGGATTCAGATGTTCTTTGAAAATATAGGTAATAAAATTATAAATATTATATAATATTTGTATACTATATATAATACACATCATACAATTATGCTGGAGGTCTTCAGGATCACGCCCAGGTATGATGATTCACCAGGATTGCAATTCAGCATATAATCCCTACAGCTCTGATTTCTTACAGTGAAAGGATACAAAGCAAAATTGGGAAAACGAAAGGAATGGGGTGAAGTCTTGGAACAAGCCAGACTTCCAGGAGTCCTTTCCTGATGGAGTCACACAGGACATGCTTATTTCTCTCAGCAGTGAGTTGTGACATGTATGAAATGATATCTGCCAGGGAAGCTTGTTAGACACTGAGCTGGGTTTTTATTAGGAGGTGGTAACCTAGGCTGGCTCAGGCTGGCACCTATCAAAATTCTAAGCTTCCTAAAGGAAAGCAGGGGTTCAGGGTCAACCATATTGTTTGTACACACAGTTTAGGCAAAGTGAGGCACTCTTCTCAGTTGTGGGAATGATGGGAGCCATCCCAAAAGCCAAGTTGCTCAAGGGTCAACCCTCTAAGTAAACCTTTGAAAGGATAGCAATAAAGCCTGCTAGGCTAAGTCTTTTCATAAAACAAAATATTATGTATTATATTCTAATAAATTGGCATAGTGACATAATTAATGCTATTACAGTATTTATATTTTGTGTTTATATAAATGAATAATGCGTTATTTCTACGATAAAATTATTGACGAAGGAATGATAAACTGGTTGTCTCTGGAGGGTGGCAAGTGTGGAACTTCAGTAATAATAGAAAAAATTTCTTAATTGGTTTTGGGTTTATTTATATTCATATACTATTTATATATCAAGTATTGCATAGTGCAAAACTTAAGTTTTTTAAGCAAAACAGGAACATTTGGGTACCTAATTCCTGTTTTTCCAAGATGGCAAGTTCTCATCCCTTGGTCCCACCTAGTATCACTCACTCTTAGTATTAGTCTTATTTTATGGTAGAATGGCAGCACCACCCCTCTTTTCCCCTCCCCATTAAGGAGTGGAAATAGGCAGTTCACCCCAGGGAAACCATGAAAAGTTTTGAGAGGTACTGTATTTTTTAAAAAATTGTTCAAGTACAGTTTTCTGCCTTTTACCCCCCACCCCAGAGAGGTAATGTATTTTGCTGTGTATAATGCACTCCCAACGTATAATGCACACCCATGTTTTTGTGTGCGTTATACAGGGGATTGTTATATCCATTATATACCCATGGCATGTAATCATTATACCCAGGTATAATGCACATCCTTACTTTTACCTCAAAAATTTGGGCAAAAAAAGTGCACATTATATATGGCAAGACGTGGTATAAAGTTTACTGAATTTTCCTTATGGATTGGATTATGACTTGCAGTGGGGGTTGGGAGTGGGTGGGTCTTAAGGAAGATGCTCCCTGGTACAAGGAAGGCAAGAAAGGAAGAAGAAACACTTAATCAGAGGGAACCAGGAACCCCAGAATCAATTCCCAGGTCCCACCTGTAGACCTCAAGCAAGCCATTGAGTCATGCTGTACAGGGAAGACATTTGAGTAGGTACTAACTTGGTAAGGACAAGGAGTCAGCAATAAATTGATGAGCTCTTAGACACAATTGTAACTCTTCTGTAGAAAGAAGTTTCTAAATGAGAGCATGATTTGAAGAAGCCCATTTGAGACATTGAGAATTGAGGGCAATTTTCTAGGCATCTGGCAGGTTTATAAAACAGTCACTTCTGACTTTGTAAAGTTGACATTTCTGTTCAAGAAATATAATTTAATAAGCATAATGAGTACCTGTTATGACCAGACACTGTACATATGTTAATTTACTTCATCTGCATTACCCTGTTGGTAGATTATATCCTCATTTTACAGACATAGAGAACTAAAGCTGAGAGAGGTAAAAAGAACATGCCCAAAACAGCTAGTTAGTATTAGAAGTAGGATTCAAGGCAGTAACTTAACAAAGATTCTAGGTTTAGTGTACAATAATAGATACTCCGATTAAGTACCTACTATGTGCCAGTTTCTCCTGTAGTGACTTTTTTTTTAAGATTTTATTTTTAGAAGTGAAGGGAGGGAGAGAAACATCAATATGTGGTTGCCTCTCCTGCATTCCCCAGTGGGGACCTGGCCTGCAACCAAGGCATGTGCCATGACTGGGAATTGAACTGGCAACCCTTTGGTTTGCAGCCCATGCTCAGTCCACTGAGCTACACCAACCAGGGCTGTAAGCGTTTTTATTCTTTTGCAGCATTGCATAGCATGTATTACCTTTATTTTAGAAATAATGTAAACGAGGCAAGATGTTTCAGCTTGCCCAAGGAACCCAATTAAATTTTTGCATTATTATGTTTTGCAAAATTATTTTTATTTTATCATTTTAGTCACTCATCAAACATTTGAGAGCTTAGTATGTGCTGGGCATTGGGGATTTAAAATCATTTAAGGCATGGGCCTTGCCTCTCTGCTTCTAGCCTGGAGAAAGAAATGGATTGGTAAATGCATGGTGTTGTGGGTTCTAATTGAGACAGTATAGCCTAATAGGAATGCGAGCTCTGGAGCCGGACTGCTGAGGTTCAGATCCTGGCTCTGCAATAATTTTCTTTGGAAGCTGGGGTAAGTTAATTACCTTGCTATGGTTCTTTATAAAAAATTGTAAAATGAGGATAATATTGAAGGGACGATTAAGTGAGTTAATAAATATGACATAGCATATGTCATAGATACTACATAGATACTATGTCAGTAGATACTACACTATTGTGGAAGTTTTCTTTTTTTAGAGTAATAATTAGTGAAGGTCAGAAAGGACATTCCAAGCTTAATGAATGGCATGTTATAAAAAGCAGAGGTGTGAAAAAAGTCACATTTCAGGAACTATAGAGAATGAGGAAATCAATCCTGAATTCTGTGATTGAATAGCTCAAACTTCTTTAAATTGTATCCATACTAGAAATAGATGATGGTTATTTGTGCCACTAGATGGTAGTGTTTTCAAATAATCAGTGGTTAATTAGCTTACAATATTTAAAAAGAAATCTAATTGAAATGAATTTGACATACAACAATTTGTATAAATTTGTATTATGTTCTACTCTCTGAGCAAGTTCCATTACAATACAATATTATCTGTGTTAAAGGTATTGTGCAAGCCCTGGCTGGCATAGCTCAGTGGATTGAGTTCAGGCTGCGAACCAAACCATCGCAGGTTCGATTCCCAGTCAGGGTACATGCCTGGGTTGCAGGCCATGACCCCCAGCAACCGCACATTGATGTTTCTCTCTCTCTCTCTCTCTCTCTCTCTCTCCCTCCCTTCCCTCTCTAAAAGTAAATAAATAAAATCTTAAAAAAAAAGGTATTGTGCATTAAATCTATAGGGCTTATATATCACTCATTGTAAGTTTGCACCCTCAAACAACATCTGTCTTCCCCCTTTCACCCCCATTTCCTGCTAATCATCATTTCCATTCTTATGTTTCTCTTTCAAATTCCTCATATTAGTGAGATCATATAGTACCTGTCTTTCTCTGACTTACCGACTTAGCATAATGTCCTCAAGGTCCATCCATATATTCTTAGCCTAATTAGAAGTCCTTTGCTATTTCAAGTTGTAATTAAATACTTGTTTTCAGTAGTGATTGTGCCAGATTCATTTATAATGTTTCAAGTTTGCTGTTTTTCTGAATTATATTTGGAATTTGCTTAAGATAGTAGAAGTTGTTTCTCTGACACACTACTGATTGCTGTGCATTCATTAGATGATTTTGGAGTCATACTGTAAGTACATTTATTTCGTGTGGCAGCCTTAAAAACACATTGTGTGGTTGAATTTTGGTCGAAGTAATTTTTGCTGTGCAGTTAATGGCAAGGCCCTTATTCCTTTGGCTTTCTTCCTCTGTCTTTAGAATAACTCACAGTCTCATGGATTACCTTTACGCTGATACTATTCCTTCAGCTAATACCAACCTGTTTTGATGCATTACCAGTTTGTTTTTCAGGGAGTGAAGGAGCTAGGTTTAGAATAAGAAATGTATAAATGTTTTCTGGTAACAAAACAGTATAAGCAGAGGGGTTAACACAGTTGGAACAAAAGAGAATAATTTCCACAGGTGTACCTTTGGATGACATTTGCTCTGATTTCCAGTAATATTTTCAATTAACATGACGACAGTTTTTTTCACCTTGAGGCTAACCAGTGGCAGTAAGGAGCACCATAGTATTGATGAGGAAACCTGGGGCTCTGGAGGTGAACCGACAGATCTGGGTTTGGATGTAGTAGCTGTGTGGCCTTCAGCGAGTAATACTTTCTTAGCCTGTTTCTTCATGTAAAAGAGAGGAAAAATGATACCCTTCAAGCAAGCTTGTTGAGAGGATGAAATGATATTGTTATTAGGCTAAGTTATATGGATGGCTTTTTGGGGAGATTGAAGTCTGACTCTATCTAAACAAATAACGCAGATTACTGTGCATTTTACAAGTCCTTTTAGCTGCACTTAACTGCTTTGATTGTCCTTACCAAACATTTTATCATCTGTAGTAGTCTTTAGGCCTGCTATATGCCTACCGCTCTGTTTCACAATAATCTCCTAGTTTTAGGCTTTTATAGTATGTCCAGAAATCACATTATAAAATTTGTCACAAAGTGAACCTAAAATAAGCATAAAAGGATGTGCAGGATCTGGAGGAGAGATTAGTTGTGATTAAAGTATGTGGTATAACAGTTCTTTGGGGGCAGAGGGGTGCTGCTTGAAGCCTTTTATTTTACTTTTTAACTTTTCTCAGATTAAAAAAAATTAGTGCATACAGAAGCTTTCATCTTATAAGTAACTATCAGTGGTGAAGTTGTTAGTGTTAATGTAAAATCACTTGTAATGGTAACACTATATAGGCAAAAATGCCTCGAAAAAACACTGAAATTTCCAGTTAGATTTTTTTTTAAATCCTGTTTTTCTAAGTCAGGTACTTAAATTGAATTAAAACCATGCTACAAATTTTAATTTTATTTTTTTTAGCTATGATTTCACACCTATGGATTCTTCTGCAGTCTACGTGCTGAGTAGTATGGCTCGTCAGCGTCGTGCATCTCTGTCGTGTGGAGGACCTGGAGGTCAAGACTTTGCAAGATCCGGATTCAATAAAAACTGTGGCTCACCCGGATCCTCACAGCTCTCTTCCAGTTCTTTGTATGCTAAAGCTGTCAAAAACCACAGCTCAGGGACTGTGAGTGCCACCTCTCCTAACAAGTGCAAAAGACCAATGAATGCCTTCATGCTTTTTGCCAAAAAATACAGAGTTGAATATACTCAGATGTATCCAGGGAAAGATAACAGGTAAAAATAATGATGATTCTAAATAATTAACCTTTCAGTGCAGTTCACAGGAACTGGAACAGGTACTTATTCTACAGTAGTCCTTATTATTGAAGTCTTTGTTTTCTTAGGTTGACTGTGAAGTAAAGAGTGTAAGTGGAGTTTTTAGTGTTATAATTATTTTATAATACTTAGGTAACTAGGTTATCTAAGTGGTAGGGACCTGCCTTCTAAAGTAGTAGTATTAAATGTCATTTACCTGTTAAAGGACACAATTCTAACAATTGTCAGTTCCATCTTTATTGAAAAGCTTTATGGAAAAGTCTAGTTCCTTTCTTGCATTAGATCTCATTATTTAACAATTGTGTCATAGTATGGAATGTGCGGGCATTGGCAGTTTGTGATAACTGCCAGATCTGTCAAAACTAAACCTAGGGGTGCCCTCAGTAGGGCCTGGGAATAAAAATTAACTCCAGTCTTTCTGTTCTGTTTGCTGTATGGTTACCTTATCTCAGAATTCTCTAATGCTCACTCCCTCTCAAACCAACCAAGTTTTCCAGGTATGAAAATTACCTTCTTTATGTCTTTGTAGTTCCCTGACAAAACTACATCTCTTATACCTGTGATAGCATGAGTCAAATGATTATCCACATGAAATAATCAGGATTTGTTTTGTGAACTTTATATATATTTTTATATATATACACACACATATTTCTAAAATATAATTGACATAGCATTATATTGGTATGAGGTGTATAAATGATTTCAATATTTGTATAGTGCAGAATGATCACAGCAGTAAGTTAACATCCATTGCCAGTTTATTTCTTGTGATGAGAACTTTTAAGATCTACTTTCTTAGCAGCATTCAACTAAGCAATACAGCATTAAGTCAAGTCAGTCACCCTGTGTTAATGTTATGTCCCCAGTACTTACCTGTTTTGTAGCTGGAAGTTAGTACTTTATGACCATCTTCACCTATTTTGTACCCAAGTCCGTCTGTCCCCCTGTTCCCCACTTCTGCTAACAACCCATCTGTTCTCATGAACTTAAGTTGTTAACATTTGAAAAAAAGAAGCTACTTTTATTGAGTGCATCCCTGATTTAGGAATTCACACACAGCTGAGTATTTCTTCCTGGTTTAACTGGTGGATGTGTTGAGCATTATGTGGTATCTTTAACCTAGAGACGAACAAACACTGGTTTTTATTTTTATAAAGGAGGATGCAGTACAGTTGTAGTACTTGATTGCATCCACTTAATGGATTAAAATATTTACTGCACATTTAATTTGTTTTTAAGTAGTAGAGCTTCTGTAGTTACTGTTCTGTAAATCTTAGAAGCAAACAACAACAAAACCTGAAACAAAGCTCAGATGGGTATCTCTAGCTTCACTGTGAATTACTGTAAAATCGCTTGCATGAGGGGGGTACTCCCCCAAAAATGAAAGTTACTTATAAAAAGTTGTGTATACTTACATGTGTAAACTTCAGTCACCTTCAAAACACTCTCCAATTGATGCAGCACACCTATTGAGACATCTTTTCCACTGCTCAAAACAATTTTTGAACTCATTTTGATGTCTTTTAGTGCTTTTGCCATTTTTGTGTCACCTTTTCCACCTCAACAAAAGTTTCCCTTTGAGGACTCTTTTCATCCAGGGAAACCAAAGAGAGTTGCTTGGGGCAGGGGATGAGATCATGTGAATGGGGAGGGTGGGGCACGGGGGTCATGCCAGTTTTGGTGAAAACTTGAGTGGGCAGGTGCACTCATAAATCACCTATCATGAAGTGAGCAAATGCGTTAAGGGTCTTAAAAAAAAAGTTTCACTGAAGATGAATGCAGCCTCTCACAACACCAGCTGGTACACTGACACAGATGGGTTCCTAGTACACCCACCTGGCAGGAAAGTCACCTAGAATTATCTTCTGGCCCTCCCTCCAGAAGATTGTTCCTTTTTTTTTTTTTGCAGGGTGAGGGGGCTCCCCTCATACACACTTCATGCAATTATTCCAGGACCTTTTGTTCTGTACGGGTGTCATGAAATTAGTGGTTAAAAGCTCTTCGCAGAAGAAAAATGGTTTATGTCTAAGTGTCCTGAATGAGACTATTTTAAGTAGGTTTAGGAACATATTAATATAAACAGAAAATAACTTCAGATTTCTATCATGAAGTCTTAACAGTGTGACTTCTTTCCCTTTGAGTTTATGCAATTTTCTCAAGTGATAAGTGTACATATTGTTTAAGGTTTAAGTGGTCTTGTCTTAGGAGGTAAATAGTAGGGTTTGCATATTTACTGCCACATTTTTACTATGGCTGCATGAGTGAAAAAAGACATAAAATTACTTGACAGGTTATGGGCACAGACAAAAGTAAAAATAGCTTTTAATACAAGATGAATACTTTGTGCTGCTGCTGTTGTCTGCCTTGGTATCTTAAATGTCTTTTAAAAACCAGTGTACCAGGGTAGATCCACTTGTAATTTAAAACATTTCTTTGAAGTAGTAAACTTCTTTCTTTAAACAAAATTTTGTAGAACAACCATTTTTTAACTGTTTCAGATGTCCTTCGACAATTGGAAATGTTGGCATTATCCCAGGAGGCTTTAACTGCCAAATGATGATAAATGGACCATATGACAGATTTTACTGAAAATGAGTACTATGGTCTTGATTTGTTCCCTCCTCTATGTTGGAGATTTTTGTCTTTTTTCCTTCTATATTTCTTCCTGAAGTAGTAGCACTTGACGTGAGTTTTATAAAAAATTCTTGCCCTCAGCAGTGTGTAAATGTTTATTTTTGCAGAGCCATAAGTGTGATCCTTGGTGACAGGTGGAAGAAAATGAAGAATGAAGAGAGAAGGATGTATACATTAGAAGCAAAGGCTTTGGCTGAAGAACAAAAACGTTTAAATCCTGACTGTTGGAAAAGGAAAAGAACCAATTCAGTATGTTTCAAGAAGTAGTTGCTTAACGTTATCTTCGCTCTTCTCCTAAAATTGTACTGGAATATTGCAGCAGTTGTTATAACCTTTAAAAGGCTGTGTTGATACCGTTTCTCAGCCTTTTTGTACTTCAAAACCTAATAGTATTTTTATACTACCATACTATGCAGGCTTCCTTCCTTTGCATTTCTCAGTGTCATTTAGTCTTTCAGCATGGAAGGTAGAAATGTTAGACATGCATGTGAAGAATGTCGGAAATGTTGAGATATAAAAATAAATTTGGAATAGTATTTTTTGGGGGGGGTTGAAAAGTGGGTGTTAACTTGAATATCAAAGGAATTTTTTCTAATTTGGGGGTGGTATGTCTCAACAGCCTTTTTTTTTTCCCTTAATTGGTGAGGGGTGATAGAGGAATGGGGGGTATAGGGGTACATTACCCAACCTTTGTGAGGACCTCTAACATATGTATTGTTTCTAGATTAAAAAAAAAACTCCAGGAAAGAGAAGAAATAGAAAGGTCCAGGAAGACTGGTGAAAAGTTTGCACCATAATGCTACCTTTAATAGACTTGATTCTCAGAACTTTGCTATTATTAGACTTGTATATTTTAGGTGTTTTTAGATTAATTACAAGAAAATATTGTATGATAGAACAAAATGAGCTCAATTTGAAATACCTAAAAATGAAGGGCAGATGTCAGTTTGCAGCAGGACTGGCCAGTGTGTCTATGCCTGGTTCTTTAGGGTAACTTGCACTTCACATATGTTTACATTTTTCAGGAATTTCTTTTAAAGAAATAGTGGTCAGATTCCAGTATAAAAGGGTGGCTGAACTAGATTTTCGAAGTTCTTGACTACCTTAGGATTCCA
Source organism: Phyllostomus discolor (assembly GCF_004126475.2). Taxonomy (NCBI): domain Eukaryota; kingdom Metazoa; phylum Chordata; class Mammalia; order Chiroptera; family Phyllostomidae; genus Phyllostomus; species Phyllostomus discolor. The sequence goes on from NC_040912.2 coordinate 49,325,650, forward strand.
TGGAGGACTCTGCCTGCATCCCTTTTTCTGTACCTCCTAAGTTCATTTCTCTCCTTTTCATCTTCAAAAATGTCTTGAATGCTTGAGCCATCAGATACTAGTGAAATTTTTTAAATTCTCACCTTTGAGAAAGTGATTTTGTAGAAAACAATCTTATAAATGTTACCTGTCTTCACTTTCATTTGTAGAACTGAGTTTTAATTTTATCTCCACAGGGCTCACAACAGCATTAAACCGGGATGCTCACATCGTCTGCATTTGCATAAACCTAGACAGCTGATGGGAAGACTTAAGAAAATCATGGTCTCACCGTTTGTCCAGAATTCCTGTGACCATAAGATACTGAAAGCATTGAGTCTTGAAATGATTTAATAATAAGAGTGAGGATTTGCTTTCTCCATTAGAACATTAAGTAAGCTAAAACTATCAACATTGTAAACCAAATTGCCTTATTTTTTCTTCCAAACTTCACATATGTCTATCAGGTAATATAGGCTTGAAAATTGATATCCTGTGGTGCTAAAAAGTACAGTAGAAAGAGAGGAGAAGTGTATACATGTTTTATTTTAAATTGTACAAAAGGGGAATTTAAAAATATGTAACTGCTGTTTATACATTGGCTCCTTACTGCTTATTAATCTGTATTGTATACATAATGGAATGAAACAGAAGCTGGGAGTTGGCCTTTCTTTGAGCAGCCACCACATGGCTCAGCAGCTGTGCCAAACACAGGAGCTCTAGTCTGGCCAGTGCCAAGAGGCTACCAGAACATGTGGCAGGTGGCTGGTGTCAGTCTCAGCGGAAGAGCTGCCCGCTGTAGTTACCCAAGCATGTTGAGTTTATGCACCAGGTGGCAGCACCCGTCCATTATTGCCAGTGGAGACCTGGCCCAGGCCACCATGAAGTTAATAGCATTGGGGTATAGTCACTGTAATGGTGCTATTAACAGTCGATACCATTGTATTTTCAATTTTGTGTTCTGTATTTCCTCAGCCACATATCTTAAATATCTTATTTTGTCATCATATCTTTATGGTGGGGGCAGACTTTGCACTTATTGCAGTGCAACACTTGCACTTTACTTTTCCTCCAACTGTCTGAAATTAGAGCAAATACATTGGCAATACAGCTGCTTTGCTCTGAGCTACAATCATGGCTTTTCATGTTACTTACCAAGTGGTGTTTCTGGTTAGGAATCACAGCTGTAAAATTGATTTCAGTTCCTTACACTTCATGATGTTGCCCCTAAATTTTGCACACTATATTCTTGTATATTATTTCAAATAAAATGAAAAAAAATTGTTTCTCTCTGACTTCAGCTGATTGGTTTTGACTTAACGTCATGTATGAGACATTAGAATAACAGGTTCAGGAGATGGAAAATGAGTTACAGATGTGGTTTTAAGCATCACATTAAAAATACAATGTTAATAGGACAAGGACAGCAGAGAAATAAAACCTAGATTATTATCTATTAGAATCTTTGTAGAGTAAAAATTGTTTTTGACTTTGCAACAGACCTGAAAGTCTGCTTTTAATAAAATGACACACACACTGTAAAGACAGCCTTTCTTTATTGCAGATGCTGTGTGACAGATTGAAACAGCCAGTTAGCGCTCCATCTCTGGGACATGCCAGTGGTTCCCAGACTTTGTTGCATATTGGAAACACTTGGGAATGTTTTACAAAACATACTAATGCCTGGCTCCTACTCCACATGTCTTACTATGCAGTACAAATTAATACCAGGGTGTGTGTGTGTTTTGTTTTTTTTTAAGGTTCCACCACTGATTCTAATGTGCAACCAAATGTGGGAACCACTGGGGCTATAGATCTGGTGAGGGAGCAAACTAGTTGGGAGAAGCAGGGTACTTAACTGTATAACCTGATCAGGTACCTTAAAAAGCAGTGGGGACTCAGTATGCATATCTGTGGGGGACTTGGTTAGGTGATGGGAAAGAAATTTTAGCTAGCCTTGTAGAAAAGCTTAAGAGGAAGAGGTACAAGTTTGAAGGTCTTTGTAGAAAATCAGGTCCCTGGAGTTTGAAGTTGGTGATTTTTGACATTTTATGCTACTTAAGTGAAAAAGGCTAAAGAGATCAACAGAAAAAGAGCTGTAGGAAGTACAAAAATTTTGATTACATTCTTAAGGTAGTGACTAGTGGCTTTTTTAGAGTACGTGTTATTTAAACTGCCAACTTTGAATGGGTTAGCCACAAAATGGAGATGAATACTTCAAATTCTTACTGAAGAGTAGACATAGCTTTTTGAAGCAGTTGAACCATTATGGGATAAACTGGAGCAAATTCTTTGCCTTCTCTACTTCTTACTGACTGAACATAAGCCTCCAGGGCTCCCCTGAAAATAAAAACAAAAACTTTGTCAAAAAATTATACAAAGTAAAATAACTTAGAGGGTGTCAATATATAAAAAAGCAAGCCCCGTTTCTGGAACTGCTCTGCCCAGTTCCATAAGCTAAATGACCAAACAGCCTTAACATTGGTAGTGTTGCTATGGGTAAGGTACAAAACAGCCTTTTCCAGTCTGCATTATACTTGGTGGTCTAATTAACAATCAGAGGCTCTCTGACCTCTGAGATTGTTCCCATTCAAGCTCACTCTGAGAGAAGGCATTGTCAGTGTGGGGGCTGGGGCCCTAGGGTGCACTGTGACACCAGTAGGTGCACTGTCATTTGGTAGAACATAAACCCACACAGAGAATTACTCTTGGGCTCAAACTTTTGGCAAGTGGTGGGATAATAAGGAAGTCGATTTAGTCACAGGTATGTGATACGAGCCAGTTATTTATGAGTATAATGTTCTCATGGATTAGATCAGGGGGTTAGCAAATGGCCCACAGGCCAAATCTAGCTCTATGCCTGTTTGTATATCGGTGGTGGTGGCTTTACAGTGGCATGGTTGAGCAGCCAGGCAGGGGCCATATGGCCTGCAAAGCCTAAAATACTTGGTATGTGGCCCTTCATGGAAAAAGTTTTCAATCCTTGAACCAGATGATCTGTTTAAGTGTTAGATCACATTTCAATGGAGCTAAAACAGTAGTTAAAAGTAATCATCGGTCTATTTAAGTCCCAGGTATAATCAAATTTTTAACATTAATACTGTTTTTTAAAATTGCACAACCCTGAGATTAGAACATTTCTATAAAGATGTAAGTTAACACCATTAGCTCACATACTGTCTCAATTCCCACCTAATACTTAATTTTTAACTGGCTGATTTGCTCCCAAACACTGAAAATGTTAATCTTTGATCAGATTTGTTCATTATTTTCATGTAACTGTGGAGAATGTACTTGCCCGGGGCCTGTTCAGCTTATCACTCCCCCTGCAGGGCCCCTCCACCCCCACTGTTTGCTTTCACAGTCTCAGCCCCTTTATTTCCAGCCCTGACCTCCCTCCTGATGGCTGCTTTCAACCTGCATTCTGGGTATTTTTACCTGCTTTCTTCCAGATCCTTCAAACTTACCTGCCAGAAACCTAGGGCAGTGGAAACCCAGTAAACAAAGGTATAGCACCAAGAGTGAACCCTAATGTAAGCAATGGGCTTTGGGCAATAGTGATGTGTCAGTGTCGGTTCACGGATTGTTACAAGCAGACCACTCTGGTGGAGGATGCTGATAATGGGGGAGGCTATGCATGTGGGCAGGAGGGATGGATGGGAAACCTCTTCCTTATCAGATTTGCTGTGAACCTAAATTTGCTCTTAAAAAATGAAGTCTATCAAAAAAGAAACGGAAAGAAACCTAGGAGGAGGAAAACCACCCCTAGGGCAGAGTTCTGCCCACTTTTCCCTATTGCTACAAAAGGCACCATCATCCCTCAAAAGCTCCCCTTCAATGCTACACTTAGTTATCAAGTCTTATTTTATTTTGTCTCGTGTATTGCCACATCCAGTCCCTTCTCTCTCTCCTTTGCTTCAGTTTGTATCCTGCCATTGTGTGTGCCTAACTGCTGCTGTAGCATTATAGATGGTCATCCCAGTGCCAGCTCAGCCCACAGTCCATCGCTGGCCACACCCTGTTCCCTTGAGGATGGTGTAAGCTCACTGCCCCCAGTCCTGCCCCAACTCGGTGTGTGCTACTGCTGGGTTCCAGACAGTGCTGTGCCCTAAAAGGCCCCTCACCTAACCAGTTTCCATCGCCTGTGTCACCAACACACATGCAGAGCAGCTTCGCCCTGTTTGTGATTCCAGGTCCCATTCCAATGCCCACCCAGGGGGAGATCAGCAGTGTGGGTGCATAAAGATGCCTGTCTGTGCCACAGAAGGGCCCACTCTGAATACCTCAGTATTAGGACTCCTCTTAGGCCTTTCTCATCTTCCTCATCCTCCGAATGCCCTCTTTTCAAGAAAGTCTTTCCTAACGCCAGGCAGCACAAAAGAATTGATGCCACATTGTTGATGCACCTTCTGCACCAACAGCCCTGGCTTAGCGGATTCCAGTGCTTGGGAATCCCTGAAGGCTGGCTCCATTCTCTGTTCAGGGCCTGCTCACATGACACAGAGGACTGGCCGCCTTTATTTAAGCAGCCTAGCTGGTATTCCAGGCTCTGCTCCACCACCTGCTGCACGAGCTGGGCTACATTTGAGCCAATTTGCTTTGAGCAGGGGGTTTACACTCCTACCACATTAGAATTACCTGTTTGTTGGTCAGTATCCCTTTTAAGCTGTAACTTAAAGGGTTACAGCTGTTTTGCTCATTTATGAAACTCTAGGACCTAGTGCTTGACAAGTGCATGATAAGTGACTAAAAAAATGAATGGAAATACAGGATTATAATGAAAAGTAAAGCAAAACTGCAGAAGAAAGTAAAGGAGAAATATGATTGTTGGGTCCTCAAAAGAAGCCAAGTCCTGCCAAGTGGAATTCAGTGCTGTCTGAGAGACAAAGTCTTGTGAGAGGCCTTGGTTCACGTCACAGCTGAGCTTCAGTGAGGTTCTTTCTTCATGAAAAAAGAAACTTGCCTCTTTTAGTAACTTTACAAGTTGCTATGGTATCCTGGGCAATCACCCCACTCCCCAAAGTGGCCCCTAGAGATTTACACACAGTAGAAAAATCCCCAAGAGCCCCAACTGTCTTTGAGAAGGTATGTGTAGGTATCAGTCTCAGGACTGGGCACACTGAAATTCTCAGAAACTAATCGCTCTGCAGTGAATGGATTAGACCCCTTTTATTTAGTACAATACAAAAATCAACTCTGCAGTTTCATTTGCATTCAAAAGGATAAGGCATATGAACTACACAATATGTAGGAGAAAGTTTAGAAATGAGTTTGGTATTCATCAAAATCACCATCAGAACAAAAAGAAAAACAGATTAAAGCTGCCCTCCTACATAAAATCAGAGCAAGGTTTTCTAGCAATTATTAAATTATTTGCTTGAGCAAAACATAAGCTTTCTTGGAAGTCAGGCTAAGCATTATGTAAGAATCAGTCCCAACTCTGGTTTGTAACCAAAAGGATTATTAGTTACCCTCATTTAAAAAAAAAGTACAGGAATTGTGCAAAAGATTAGTAAAGGAATAGCTTGTAACATGGCAACACGCCTCAATGTGATACAAACTAGCCAAGTGGAGGCTTTTCTGGAACACAGACTTGGTTTTGTCAGGCAGTAAATATCAGTGTGCTTAGTACTGAAATGCATCAACGACGTCAAGGTCTACCACGTGCCTTCACAGGCAGGTACATCCCTGGCTTCCCTGGGCTCCATCCTCTCAGAATCATCTCTGGCACCAGGTTCCAGACTGGTAGGTATCTAGTGCCACAGGTACCCCAGGGGCAGAGACCAAATATCGCCCTCCATCCACAGGGGCCCGAAGCACAGGAGCTGGGGAGTGGTTCCTAGCTTGTGGGCCTTGGGCCAGGGCAGGAGGGCAAGGGGTCCAAGATGCATCTGGCACCAAGAACTGTATGGTGACTGCACAGATGAAAATTACCAATAGGTAAATAAAGCCTGTAAACATTTTTGACATCATAAAGGTGTTCTACTTAGATGATGGAACAGCAAGGAGAAGAGTTGCTGCTCCATTACAAATGCCAAGAGTAAATGGGTTTGCGGCCAATCCCACCACTTCTGCAGAACTCGAGAAACCTTTTCATAAAAAATTCAGCCTTCCTCTTTACTGACAGCACATTCAACATTTACGGACCCACAGGTCTTCCCCCAGGGTGCAGCCTCCACACACGGTGGGCACACTTGTGGCTGGAGCTCCTGCCTGGCAGGCGCTGAGTAGGTACAGCTTTCCCCCCCTTATACCACTTGACTCCATGAGCCAGTGGTTACTCTAATTTTAAAATTAACTTGACAAGTATCCACGCAAGCTCCAGAGAAACATCTGTGTCCAAAGGAAATAGCATGGAAGGCAGAAGAGAGCTCATTATCTGCCATCTATTCACAGCAGCAGTTGCACTGCCCTCCATTCGCCCTCCTTCCTGGCAGCCCAGCACACTGCTGGGAGGGACAGACGAGTGTGCAACAAGGTTTGCCCCAATCGCTAAAACAGATTTACTGACATTTAAAGAGCAACACTCGCCCTGGGTTTATCTGCAGGGGAAAGAAATTCATCCAGCAGCGCTTTAGCATGCGGGGAAAAGGCAGTTAGCGGTAACAGATGAGAAAGGACACTGTCAGGACGAAGCCTTGCCCACAGCCGGGACTGCAGCAGGAGCTGCTGTGGGACCCTCGGGGAGGGTTCCATTAGCTGCTCAGAGTGTGAAGATTCTGGTATCAGACATGGGGGGTACGGAAAGACCTTATTTAAAAAGCATGACATTATTTCTTAGCATGATTTTCAGTTGCTAATTATAGGCTTAGCAACAGCACTGCTGATGAAATCACCCAGGAGACATTTTTGAAGAGCGGCAGAAGACGGATCCATGACTGTCCATAGCAGGACGGCTGTTGCGGACGGACTCATTCCAATTTGTTAAGAAGACAAAAAGGAACCCTGTTTGGCTGACTGAATTCCAAATACTCTTCTATCACCCCCAAGTTGGTTGCAGCTGAGCAAGTCTTTGGGACTCAGAACAAAAATGCCACAAAGACACTGAGAATCCCCGAGTTAGCCCAGGCCCACATTCTTTTCTAAGGGTGGTTTGGACTGGTCTCGTGAATTGCTGGGAGGCTCACCTGATGTCCTTTCCCATTTGGGTCTGATGCTCATAGCTGAGAAGAGGAACACACATGCAAAGATGAAGAGCAGGGGCCAAGCAAATCTACTTTTCATTCGTAGAGGAGCACGGAGGGTGAGGGGCTCAGGCAGGCTCTGCACCAAGCTTGAGAGCTCCGTGCCTCTCCCTGAAGCTGGGCCGGAGCTCCTCAGGGACGGCCCAGAGCACCTCTCCTCGGTGGGGTCCATCACCTAACACCAAGCCAACGGGTCTCCGCCTTGGCTGCTCGGTGGAACTGCCTGGACAGCTATGACAGCCTGAGGCCAGGTCCTAGCTCCCAAGATTCTCAGGTAGTCAAGAGTGTGGCCTGAACACCGGGACTTTTCAAAGCTCTGTAAATGACTCCTGTGTGCACACACCGTTGACACCACATCACCGCATTGGCCTTGGGGAACCCAACTCACCACCCACACTTAGGCTCAACTAAGCCTTGTTCAGGGCTATGATCCCCAGACCAACATCACGGGGATCCTCTGGGAGAGCTGCAAATGGTTTCAAGAGCTACCGAAGAGGCACAACTGACTGGATTTGGAGGATGAGGGTGACGAGGAGCTGAATGATGACTTCAAGGTTTCTAGCTTGCTGGGTAAGTGATGGTGACACCTTATCCAAGACATGGAGTCTACAAGAATAAGCAGATTTGAGAGGAAAGATGATTTTTGACATTTTGGGGTTGAGGTTTCTGTGGAGCTTTGCAAGGTGACATATGATAATGAGTCTGCTTGTCTGAGGCTCTAGGCAATCAAGGTGGGTCCCAGACCTGGGAGCCCGTGGGGTAGAAGCAGTCACTCTGGTCATGGGTCTGGATGAGCTCACTTGGGGACCAAAACACAGGAAGAACATGAAGGGAAATGAGCCAGGAAAAAACCTCGGGAAACTGGCATTTAAGGAGTGAACAGAAGACAGGGAAAAAATGGCCAGAAAGGTTAGAACAGAAAGAGATGACTAGGGTATCCTGGAAGCTCCAAGAAGGCTGGACTGTGTCTCAGTTGGCTTTTTGTCCCCAGGGCCTCGAGCACAGGGATCAGCAGTAGGGAGCTGCTGCGGGGCACATAGTATCTAAATCACTGCTGGCTTTGTCCTTATTTTCTACTAATAACTACACCAAACTTTTGAGTATTTTTCGAAGTTTACTCACATCTGTACTCCACCAATTCAATAACTGCAACATGAAAATAAAGCAGAAAATGTGAAGCTAAGACAAGGAGTCTTTTCATAGCTGAAGTTGGTTTTCAAAAGCAGAAACGCATATTCTTAGGGCTGCATCAAGCATGGGCCAGCACAAAAGGGATGTGAAGACTTGGAAGTGAAGGAAGCAGGAAGCAACCACTGTTGTGCCCAACGGTTCTCTCATGGGCTCCTTTACGTGTGTGCCCCTGCAGTGAGGTGCCTGCAGCTTGGAGGCGCCATCACATGTACACGCCCACCTGGGCACTGTTCCTTCCCCTGCGTCTCCCACTCTCCCCAGGCTTCTAAAACAGACAGGTGCCCCTGGAACACATGGCTTTACCTGATGAGGAGGAGCCTGTCCTTTTCAGATGGATGGTCGTCTAGCCACTGGGAGAAACGTGCATGGGACCATTCTGCCCTCTGAAGGGTTGAAACACAGAGAAGGGCGCACACATTCTTCAGTGAATGACAGCAAGTGCTGGTTCAAAAAGTGCTCTTAAGGATTCCCAAGGTGAAATTACCTCCAACAACTGCCAGAAGGAAGGCGGCACGGCTGTTGGGGCACCTTCCTAACCCCCAAGGAGACTTGTGGATTTGCCAAGAGAAGGTGAGTCAGCAAAGGAGATGGGGCCTCTATCAAAGAAGCTTTATGAACATAAACTACTGCATTTTGGGGGCCATAAGACACACCTAGGTTTTAGAGGAAAATAGAAAAAAAATTTTGAAGCAAAAAATGTGGCAAAATATTTAATATCATAAATAATATTTCACCAATGTAAATGTGAACAGAACTCAACAGCAACATTAACAACCATTATTCCTCCCAAACTGGGGGGGAAGGAGGGGAGCGTCTTATAGTCCGAAATTGAGTTACTTGTGTCATTATTATTTAAAGGGCTTATTCTGAATTCATTAGGTAATTCTTATACTGCAGGGCAGTGGGAATCTTCATTCCTTAATGATTCTGCTGAGACAGAGGCCCATGACTAAAGGGGACAAAAGGAAGGCCAGGAATGCATTCCGTGAATGGGGCTCGGGGTTCGCAGACTGAAGAGGGAAGACTCATAATGGGTCGTGGCCTCACATTATTACCTGGAAGGGGGATTTCAGCTCAGCGGGTGCTCTCGTGAACAAAAACTGAATAATGATGCTGAATGGAATAAGGTCCCCCAGGGCAGGACTGCTGGCCACGTGTTCGCTCGTCTGGAAGAGGAGTGGTCTGAAAGAGGGAGAAGCAGGGTTACTTCATGCTGGTCAATACTGAAAGAGGTGATTTGGTGGAAAAATCAAAATAGCATATTAGTAGAATAGACTAGCATAGGAGTATAACAACATAACAGAAGAATGAATAATAGCATTCTTTCTAAACTGGCCAATTCTTAACCATTTCTTAACTCCACACTCAGCCTGGACACCCACATACGTCCACATACTCTGCCAGGCTGACCCGCCATCAGCTCTTTCCTTGTCCCCCAGCTCACTGGCCTATGGGTCCCACTTTGCTGTCAGCAAAGTCTCCTCCTAGAGCCCATCTAACTAACAGGCTAAACTTAAACCACACATTATAACTGCCTTTGAGCAGTTATAATTAACAACTTCTTATCTTCATCAAAACTTTCAGCTTTCACTTTAAATAAAATCCTCTTTTGGGCCATAATCTAAGGTGGGTAAATTCAAACATTTTCTACACAACTTTTCAGAGGGCAATTATGTCTTTGTACACACAAAATTGTTTCTTTGCTGAACACTGCATCAAATATTTATGCCAGCTCCCTTCTAATGAGGTACATGTCAGGGGTCACCATCCACCACAGAGGCAGGCAGGCAGGCAAACCTACCCCACTACCAGTCACCTGCCACCTTGTCAGAAGGCTGGCAGGAATAATTAGAAACTCTTACTGGCCTCTCCTTGGCTTTGGGCTCTGAGGAACAGGAGGGGGTTAGAGGCCTGGCTGGCGGTGAGAGGTAAGATGGTAGCCACATCTAACAGAGAGCAACGATGCTCACCCATGAGAACAGCTCTGAGTCCTGGGCTCCTTCCTCACCCCATCGTGACCACTCCCGTCCATGGCTGAAGGCCCGCACAGACCACAGACCAGCCTCTCCCAACCGATGCTCAGCTGGGGTGGCAAGTCAGGGGTGCTCTCAACAGACAGGTGATTCTTGCTGCACCCAGAATGTTATTGGAAAGAGTGTCTTTATATTAATTATTCTATAGGTAAAATCTATCTCTGGGCAGATTTTTCTAATTTCAACTGTTTTATCAAATAATATTTATCAGTAATGTATTTTATGTAGTTATTGTAGAAACATTTTGGTTCATTTGTGTTCCTATCACCAGAAACCAGGACTGCTCCAAACTGGATGCTGCCTGGGGCCACAGCTAAGGTCCCCCATGGCCGCACCGAATCACCTCTGTGTTTTACACTGCAGAACTTCAGGCAAGGAGTCCAGCACCTCATCAGGGACGAAGACGAGCTGCAGGAGCTCTGGTCTTTCTGTAGGCGTCCCAGTAAGTCCTGCACTGGTGTGGAGGATGCTGTCTCCATCCAGGTGAAAGTGCCTACCTTCAGCAATGGCAGCGGCAACCAGAGTGATAGCCACCACATAGAGCAATGGTCCCCAACCTTTTTGGCAGCAGGGACTGGTTCGTGGAAGATGATTTTTCACAGACAGGGGGTGGGGGATGGTTTCGGGATGGTTCAAGCACATTACAGTCAAGCTCACCTCCTGCTGTGTGGCCCAGACTGGTACCAGTCCGTGACCCAGAGGTTGGGGATCCCTGATATATAGGACTTAGGGGTGTCAGGCACTATTTTAAAAGCTTTATATGCATATATGTGAACTCATTTATTCCTCTAAAAACCCAGTGGGGGGTAAAGAATCAAGTACAAGCTAGAAAAGGGCAGGGCAAGGATTCAACAGCCCCATGCTTAGTTTTGCTCTTCAGCCCTTTTGAGGATCTCAATGGTATCTCAAAACTGCTTGCCCTGTTTTCAAACCAGACAGACTCTCAGTGAGAGAGAAGAACCCTGGAGAGAGGATGATTTAGAACTGTCAACACTCCTGTAGAAGAACCAACCTGAGCTTCCAGCAAGATGGCAGCATAGGTAAATGTGGTACTCGCCTACCCTCACAACCACATCAGAATTACAACTGACCTACAGAACCACCACCATTCAGAACCGCCTGATATCTGGCTGAACAGAAGTCCTATAAGTAGGGTTATACAGAACAACACATCAAGACTGGTAGGAAGGGTGGAGAAGCAGAATGTGCTTCTGCCATACAATGTGTGGTAGTTAAAAATCAAGAGGGAAGCCCTGGCTTGTGTGGCTCAGTGGATTGAGCACTAGCCTGTGAAGCAAGGGATTGCTGGTTTGATTCCCAGTCAGGGCACATGCCTGGGTTACAGGCCAAGTCCCCAGTATGGGGCATGTAAGAGGCAACCACACATTGATGTTTCTTTCCCTCTCTTTCACCCTCCCTTCCCCTCTAAAAATAAATAAAATATTTTAAGAAATCAAGAGGGATACCTTGGCTGCCAAGGTACCCTCCCCTGAGGAGTAAGACGTCCCAGCCCTACCCAAGGCACCCCAGCCCAGGGTTCTCAGGAAGAAAAGTCCCTATAACTTCTGGCTGTGAAAACCAGCAGGGATTGTGGCTGAGATGAAAGGCTGCTGGAATCCCAAGTATTCCTCTTAAAGGGCCCACAAGGGACTTAAACTGACTCGTTCTGAGCTCTAGCTCAAAAGGCTCCAGGGACGTCCATGAAGGATCTGAATTGTCTAGCTTCAAGGTGAGAGCTGGAGGGGCAGCATGCTCCCAGAGAGAAGTGCTGGCAGAGGCCACTGTTCCTTTGATGAGCCCTCCCCCCACAAAGCCAGCAGGTAGGCACCATATCTGAGTCTCCATCAACCTCCTTAACACTGTTTACCCCACCCTGGTGATTCCAAGACCCCACCCAACCTGACATGCAGGCCCACCCAAGCCATTTCCGGCTACTTTTCCATACAAATGGTCTGCGCTGGCTCAAGCTGTAGACTTTCCTAAATCTCTCAATGGGTCACAAATCCCAGACAAGCAGCATCTGGCCTCAGCATGACCCATATCTCCTGCTAAGCAGCCCCAGGCCTGGCACTAGTGACAGCCAGCCTCTGTATGCAGCTTGGCATCTCCCAGGCACCTCCAAGCTCAGGACAAGTAGCAGCCATCTGTAGATCACTTCATAGCTTATGCTAGGTGCCTCTGGCCTGCGATTCCTGGGAAGCCTCAGAGCCAACACACCCTGTCTTTAGCTTCAGACCACACCAAAGCACCACACAACCACCTCCATGAGTGACACCTTCAAGTGGTGGACTCCTCAGGCACCAGAGCCCCACTGAAATGAGTTTTGCTTTGTGGGGTCAGCTCCTGAACAGTAGATCCTCCACTGTAGTTGTGGTCAGTCCTCCCAGCACACTGGCCTGGGAGTAAATAACTCCCATTGACCTGCAAACAGCAATGAAGGACCAAAACCAGTGTACACATCCCACATTGAAGGGGTGCACCTGAAACGCCCAGGTTGATTGACAGGAGAGGCTGCATTACTGGGCCCTACATGACACCTAGTACATAAGGACACTCTACAAGACTGGGAGACAGTAGCTCTGCCTAATACACAGAAACAAACACAGGTAGGCTGCCAAAATGAGGGTATAAAGAAACATGTCCCAAATGAAAGAACAGGACGAACTTGAGAAAAACAACTAAATAAAAAGAAGACAAGCAATCAACCAGATGCAGAGTTCCAAACACTGGTTATAAGGATGATCAATGAACTTAGGGGAAAAATAGATGAACTTAGTAAGAACTTCCACAAAGAAATAGGAAACAGAAGTGAAACTAGGAAATATAAAAAGGAACTAGTCAGAAATGAAGAATATATAACTGAAATTAAGAATACATTACATGGATCAACAGTGGAGAAGATGAAGCAAAGTATTTAAAAAGTGATTTGGAAGATAAGGAAGCATTAAATGTTGGGGACTAGACTGTGTGATTTTGGAGACTGTAGCCCCACAAGAACAGGCTCTGAAAGGGGCTAGTAAGTATCCCAGGAAAACCAGGTAATGCAGGGGGCAGGCATGACCTGACTCTAACACTAAGGGTTCCTGTGGGAAATCAGGCCTGATAAGTACATTATATCCTTGAAGCTTGCTTTGCTTTGTATAGCCCTATTGATATAAACCAGATGTTTAAGTTCAAGGCATAAGGATAAACTCCTTATCTCATGAAATATGTCTTAAAGACCATCTGGTGTCAGCATGTCTCACAGACCCTGACCTATGACAAATCTCTGTGTTCCTTCAATTATTGTCTATAGATAATACCTGTTTTTGTATGACTATAGCCTTTTGACATTGATTGATGAGCTATGCATGTGTGCTGTACACCCCTGCGAATACCGATCCCAATAAAAGTGGTTTGGGAGAAGGGCTCGGGGCATTCCCCACTAGAGGGAAATGCCACACCTTTTCCCGCTGGATCAAGACTGTGTCCAGGACAATTTATTTCTCATCCACGGCGGCCGGGAGAGCTCTCTGGGGTGGAGTTCTCCCTCAATTAAACACCCAATCAGAACAGCAAAAAGAAAAAAGAATCCAAAAAAAATGAGGATAGTATAAAGGGCCTCTGAGACAACTTAAAGTGAGCCAACATTCATGTCATGGGGGTGCCAGAAGGAGAAGAGAGAGCAAGAAATTGAACACTTAACTGAAAAAATAATGACAAAATTCCCTATCTGGTGAAAAAAAGAAACATACAAGCCCAGTAAGCTTACAGAGTCCCAAACAAGATGGACCCAAAAAGGCCCACACCAATACACATTATATTTAAAGTGCCAAAGTTTAAAGACAAAGAGAAAAACTTAAAAACAGCAAGAGAAAAGCCATTAACTACTTACAAGGGATTTTTCAACACAAACATTTCAGGCCAGAAGAGATTTGTACAAAATAATCAAAGTGATGAAAAGCAAGAACCTACATACAACCAAGATTACTCTACCCATAAAGCTATCATTCAGAATCAAAGGCCAAATAAAGAGCTTCCCAGCTTTAAAGAAAAAACGAAAGGAGTTCATCTCCACCAGGCCACTATTACAAGAAATGTTAAAGGGACTTCTTTAAGAAGGAGAAAAAATTTTAAAAATATGAATAATAAAGTGACAGTAAGTATAAATCTATCAACAATGACTTTAAATGCAAAGGGATTAAATGCTCCCTCAAAAGACATATGGTACCTGATTAGATAACAAAACAAGACCCTTACATACTGTATGCTGCCTGCAAGAGACTCACTTCATATTAAAAGACATACACAGACAGAAAGTAAAGGGATGGATAAAGATATTGCATGAAAATGGAAATTTAAAAAAAAAACAGCTGAGGTAGACATACTTATTATACCAGACAAAATAGACTTTAAAACAAAGAGACAATGAAAGACCAATCAATTCCACTTCTTAGTATTTTTCAGAAGAAACTCAAACATTAAATCAAAAAGACTTATGCATCCATATATTCATAGCAGCATTATTTACAATAGCCAAGATATGGAAGGAACAGATAAATTGCTAAGTGCCCATCAGCAGATAAATGGATAAAGAAGTGACACACGCCCATATACAAACAAAGGTATATGACTTAGCCATAAAAAAAAAGAATGAAAATTTGCCATCTGCAATAACATGGATAAACCTAGAGGGTATTGTGCTGAGTAAAATAAAGCAGACAAATACCATATGATTTCATGTATATGTGAAATCAAAATATAAAATAAATGAACAAGCAGACCAGAAACAGACTCATAGATACAGACAACATTTTGACAGTTGCCAGTGGGAGAGGGGTTAGGGGAATGGGTGAAAAAGGTGTAGGGATTAAGGAATAAAAACAATGAACAAGTCACAGACACAGACAACAGTATGGTGATTATCAGAAGCAAAGTGGGGGAGGGGAATAGAAGGGTGTAAAGGGGGAATAAATGGTGATGGAAAGATGGTGATTTTGGGTGGTGAGCACACAATATAGAATTGTACCCCTGCAATATAATTTTATTAACCAATAAATTCAATAAAAATTAAGAAAAAAGAAATGATGTGTAATCTGCCATATCCCCTTGCTCTGCTGGGAAGACCTCCAAAGCACAGGTCATGAGAGAGCCTCTGTCAGTCCATATCCTGAGAGTCTCCATGGAGCACACACAGGCTGCCTGACAGCTATCATGCACATGTGCAAGGAGCAAGGAAAGAAAAAACGAACTTTGTTATGGTAAGCCACCAAGATTCTGAGGTCATTTGGTATCATAGCATAACCTAGTCCATTATGCTTAATACACCTGGTGTACAGTAACCTCTCAAATTATTACCAGCTATGACTATTATAATTCTTGTCCATCAGTGGCTTACAGCTCATATAGAGTAGAAGCAAGACTTAAGAAAATGAAATACTAAATGATAAGCTTTCACTGTCTATGAGAAGTCCAAAATTTCCCATAAAGTATACATTTTAGAAGGCAGTAAAGAGAAAGAGATTGTGGCCTACAACAATTTGAAAAGGTCTGGTTTTATAAAACCCAAATTTACTGAGACTTTAATTTTTGTTCTATCTTAAACAAAAAGAAATTTAATTGCTGGGGAAAAAAAAGAGAAAGAAACCGGGAATTTTCAGCTTCACCCTTCATCCTCCAGAGAGGGGAAAAGGGCTGGAAGTGGAGTTGATAGTTGATGGCACCTATGTGAGGAAGCCTCCATAAAATCCCAGTGGGAGAGCCTCCAGGCTGGTGAGCACATCCCCACTGTTGACACACCCAACTCCACGGAGACAGACATCCTGCACTCAGGAACCCCCCAGACCTCACCCTAGGTATCTCTTTATCTGGCTGTTAATCTTTACCCTTTACCATATCCCTTAATAAACTGGTTTGTAAACCTAATAAAAAAAAGAAGTATAAATTGGTAGTTACAGAAGAGTCATAGGGATGTGAAGTACAGCATAGGAAATATAGTTAATAATAATGTAATAACTATGTATGGTGCCAGGTGGGCACTAGATTAATTGGTGTGATCACTTTGTAAGTTACCTATGAGGGGGCACATCCAAAAATGGAATTTACTCATAAAAAAATTGTGTATTTACTCTTACATGTTTAAACTTGAGTCACCTTCAAAGTACTCTCTATTTGATGCAATACACCTATGGAGGCTTTTTTTCACTGCTCAAAACAGTTTTTGAACTTGTCAGTTTTGATGCCTTTTAGTGCTTCTGCCACTTTTTGTTTTACCTCTTCCACATCAGTAAAACATTTCCCTTTGAGGACCTATTTTATCCGGGGAAACAAAAAAATCTTTTGGGCAAGATCAGGTGAATAGGGAGGGTGGGGTATGAGGGTCATGCCATTTTTGGTCAAAACTGCTGAATCCTTAGCATGGTGTGGGCAGGTGCACTCATAAATCACCCATGTTGAAATGGGCAAACAAGTTAAAAGCAGCTTTAAAAAAATTCACTAAAGCTGAATGCAGCCTCTCACAATGACGCCAGCTGGTACAGTGATACAGATGGGTTCCTAGAACATTCACCTAGCAGGGGAAGCCTTTACTACAAGGGGCCTGCCCTCCAGAAGATAATTCTGTTTTTTTGGGGGGGTCCCCCCTCATAAATGTCTAATCACCAGGTTGTACACCTAAACTAATATAATGTTGTAGGTCAACTGTAATCAAAAAGTAAGAATTATTTAAGAAAAAAGAAAACCAACCTGAAAATAATAATTACAGGATACCATTTGAAGCCCATGCTATTTTTATCTCTCTAGGTACCCCAAATTCTCCCTTTGGGACAAAGCGGACTCCAGTTCCCCACATACTTGAGCCATGTATCACAGCCTCTCTTGGCATTATTTTCATCTGGCATGACTATAAATTCCTGTGGAGCACCCGGTGGTGCTGTCTTACAGGCCTCTGGAGGCAGACTGTGGGTTGGAATGGGGATGAGGCAGCACCACAGCTCCACTTCCCCCAGACTGGAGACCTCTTTTTCCAGCAGGGGAAGTTACAACTCCACAAAGCCCAGTCAGTGTCCCTGTGAGCTTAGCAGTTAGCATTCCCAGACGGCTTCCCGGAACTCCAAATCAAGTGAGTGGCCCAGTGGTCTGCTTATGGCACCATTGACAAGATACTCCCACATCTGAGCTGTAAGAGAAGAAAGAGGCCGTAGGGATGGGGTCCCTCCACTGGGCTCATACTGCAGGCACCACAGGCCTGAAAGGCCTCTCTGAGGGATGTAGGGAGACAGGGGCACTCATGCCTTCACTTTTCCCCCTGCTATCCCAGGTCCTGTGAGATCTTCTCCTTTCCCCAGAAGAGCCCAGTGTTTGCCTATGCCATGTGACATGGCAGGGATCATCTCAAATCCTAGTTCAAGACACAGGAGACCCGGGAGGTCAGTCCTGTATAACAGTCTTTGACTCACTGAAGAAGAGCCCAGTGGAATTCTTTCTGCCTCCACAACAGGAAGATAACCAAGAACTTTGGTCCCCATCTCTCCTGAAGCCCCATGCAAAAGGACTTCAAAATTAAATACTAAGAAACACTGAACTTCCTTGTAGGAAAAGATATATTTCCTTTCTTCTGAAAATGAGAGTTACATAGCTGATTCTGTTTCTTTTCTATCTTTGATTTCAGGAACTGCTGGAAACAGCCTAAGTGCCCATGAGTAAATGAATGGATCAAAAAACTATGGTACATTTACACAATGGAATTCTACACAGCAGAAAGAAGGAGCTCCTACCCTTTGTGACAGCATGGATGGAACTGGAGAGCATTATGCTAAGTGAAATAAGCCGGTTGGTGGAAGACAAATACCATATGATCTCACCTATAAATGTACCCTAATCCACAAAACAAACAAGTGAGCAAAATAGAACCAGAGACATGGAAATAAAGAACAAACTGACAGTGACCAGAGGGGAGGGGAGAGAGGGATAAAGGGGAAGAGTCATCAAGGAACATATATAAAGGACCCATGGACAAAGACAATGGGTGGAGGGGAGGTCTGAATGTAGGAGGTGGGAATGTGTAGGGTTGGGGAGAGTAATGGGGGAAAAATGGGGACAACTGTAGTTGCATAACAATAAAAAAAGGAAAAAAGAAACTTAACTACCTATAGCAATTAGTTTTATGCTTTGAATATTTGTGTTTTCCTTTAATTTCCATATATAGAGAGTATATATTTTATCCTCACCCGAGGACATGCTTATAGAGAGTAATGGGGGAGAGAGAGAGAGAGAGAGAAACACTGATGTGAGAGAGAAGCAACGATTGGTTGCCTCTCATATGTGTCCCAACTGGGGACCTCCTGTACACACTTCAAACGAGGACCGAACCTGCAACCTAGGCACATGCCGAGTGGAAATCAAACCTGCAACCTTTCTTTCGGTTGTGGGACAACACTCCAACCATGTGAGCTACATCGGCTAGGGCAGATTTCCTTCAATATATTCTTGATGCAAACTGCAAATGATACAATGACAGAAAGGGAAGAAGGAAGGGAAGGAGGGAGGGAGACATGGGGAGAGGAACAATTTGTAATGTGCCATATCTAACAGGCCAACGAACACTGAGGTTGCTGGCTGAGATGCCTGCACAGGCCCAGCCTGGTAAAACCCAGCTCATTTTAAAATAGGATCTTTCAGCCAATCACCTGTCCCTTTGGAGCTCTGAGTCACAGCAGCCATCTTTCTGCCAAGACCAAGTCTTTCACTCTAGCTACTAACAGGAATGCCCAAACAGCCACAGAAAGCAGAACTAAACTTGACTCCATATTATGCTCCACTGACACAATTAACTGTAAACATCAAATGCAGACATTTTATTTCTGGTGCTTTTAAAAGAATCTGACAGAACACAGCATGGAACTTCCTTTCTCCCTGAATCCCAGTGGAATCTGAAATATCAGCAATTTAAAAAATAAATCACCATTTGAGATGATATAAGGAACCAAAGGAAATTAAGTAATTTGTTATAAAATACAGGTACCCCAAATGCTACAGTATCATTCTTAGAGAAAAATAAATATAGCAGCACTTTCAAAGTTAAGCTTTACAACCAGAAGGTAGTCTTAAATCATGTATTAGGCCCTATTAGAAAAAAATGGAATGTCACGCTTAATTTGTTCTGGAAGACTGTTCAAGGAGCAATTTGTCCAATCATTTTTTCCCTGTTAGGAATAACGTAAATTGAATTAATTCATTGTGGAATCCCAAATGATTCCTTAATTTAACCTTTCTTCCTTTTTCTAGTAAAGGATCTCCACAGTTAAGTGGCCCATAGCTGTGGAGCTGTAAGTCTTCTGTCAAGGACAATTACAAAGTGAAGAAAGACAAAAGTCCTGCTGTTTGTGCACACTCAACATCAATGGTGGCCCATGCCACCTGCCACCACTCCCATTCCAACCTCCTTTTGGTGAGGGGCCTGGGAAGGTGGCAGGACCATTGAGACTGCGCACTGAGATCTGGAACCAGCACAGAAATGAGAGGTGGTGGGAGGAAGCACAGTTCCTCCCTGCCTAGGACACACGGAGGGCCCTCTGGGAGAAGCAAGGGGAGAGACGAGTGTTGAAGGCCCACAGGAAGTGAAGGCTTCGATGGAGTGTCTTTAGGAAGATCCAGGCCCTGGCTGCTGTGGCTCAGTGGATTAAGCGCTGGTCTGTGAACCAAAGGGTCACCAGTTTGATTGGCAGTCAGGGCACATGCCTGGGTTGTGGACCAGGTCAGGTCCCCAGTAGGGGGTGTGTAAGAGGCAACCACACACTGATGTTTCTTTCCCTCTCTTTCTCCCTCCCTTCCCTTCTGTCTAAAATAAATAAATAAATAAAATCTTAAAAAAAAGAGAGAAGGCCCTGATACTGTGGCAAGGGGGGCCATGGGAACCCCAGAAGAGAGTGAAGCAGGACTTCCAGGCTCCTCTCTTAGATCTAGACTGTAAATCCCAGAGGAGTAGTATGAAGGGAGGCCAGGGTTTCAGGCAGACATTCCATAGAAAAAGAGGGTGTACTGGGCTCGAGGTTCCTGATGCACCTCCTGGAAGCCTGTACTTGGCAGAAGATAATGAGATGGGGCATTTCACTGCAGAAGGTGCCCACCAAAGGAGAGGAGTTAAGATTCCCTTAAATTTTCTGACATTTTCCTAGATGATTCATAGAAGCACTCAAATGTAGTTTTAAGGCCAGAGTACAAGCACATGGGAAATGCAGGAATAAGAAGTGGGTGTGGTGGTCACACACACAGGCTTTGGGACCAGGCAGCCCTGCATCTGAAATGCAGCTCTGCAATCCTCACATTTCCAGATGGGCTGCCCTAGCAACTTCCCTTCTCTCTCGGCATCAACTGCCTCAGGAGATCATACCTGACTTGCGAGTGTGATGGTGAAGTGAGAAAACAGCAGTAAAACATGTAGCATAGGCTTAGCACAAAGTAAATGATAAATAATGATTGCTAGAATTAAAATGATAATAAATCCATCCCCGGGTACTGTGGCAAACAGCAAGCCTTACCAGGCCCAAGATGCGGGTGCCTTCTGACTACAGTGCTGAAATCTCTAACTTGGAATTAAGAATCTAGAAACCTGGGGAAACAGTTATTTCGGGGGATGGGTTGATGAGCTCCAAATTCACAAGTGGAAAAAAAGGACATAACACATTTGGGGGTCCTAGTTCTTCAAGTGCTAAAAATGGCAGCTGCCAAGATGACTGCCTTCAGTTCTAGTAATGCACAGGCACGGAGGGTGGGGATTTGAAGCAGCAGATGGTCACCAGTACAAACTGTAGACACGAAAAACACTCACTACTAAAAACAGCTGACACGAACACTGCACTCTAGAATTACGGACGGTTTTTTCCTTCCAGGCCCCTCACGCTAACAGACCCACGGGAACAGCCCATGTTTCCCGACAGCTCTCACTGCTCTTTTATGAACCCCAACAAAGCTTCGGCACAGCAGGCTGCGCACACGACTCAGGGACAAAGCTGCTCCCTCCAGAGCAAAGGTGGAGGTGCCTGCCTGAAAGCAGGGTCTGTGTTCCGGAGCTGGTGAAAGGCCTGCAGTCCCTTTTCTGTCCTTTGCCTCACAAAGATTTACACTGAGAATGTCAAGGGTCAGAGCCTTCCAGGAAGGGGAACTCAGACTGTGTTGTGTGGAAACAGAGGTCATCCAGGAGCAAATCCCTAATGTTGGCAGCTTTGTGAGGCAGGGACAGCGGTGTCTAACTTTTTAGTGTCTCTGGGCCACACTGGAAGAAGAGTCGTCTTGGGCCACACATTAAATACAAACACTAATGGAAACTGATGCGCAAAAGAGAGGTTTTAAGTAAATTTACAATTTTGTGTTGGGCCGCATTCATAGCCATCCGGGGCCATGGCTGTGGGTTGGACACCCCTATGAGTAAGAAATGATTCTTTCTGCCTCAGACCCTCCAATGTAGACAGTAAAATGTAAATGTATGCAAGAAGCTTGCTGGCTTAATTGAACAGTCCACTAATATCACTGTCAAGCATAAAGTGCCTTGTGGCAGATGGCTATGTGGTGGTGGTTTGGGGGTGGGGGGGGTTCCCTGCTGAGGCCCGTGTGCTGTGTGTGTGAGGGGTTCTGCTCCTGGGCTCGCACTGGAGGGCCTCTGGGTGGCACTGCCACAGTCCCTTTCAAAGGGCCCACTGCCCTCTCCTGCAGCCACAGCCACTAATTCAGACCAAGGCCCACTTGCTGAGGGTGGACTGTATGGCTGCCCATTTTTCTTGCCCACCCCCCGCCACACTGCATAATGTTTTAGTATATTTTATATATATTTTTACCTCCCTTGTTATTTTAAAATGGGAAAAACACTGCAAAGGGGATTTTAAAATGTTTATTGACTTTTCTGACTACAACTATTAAACAACCAAGGCAGAAAATCTGAAAAAATATAGAAAATCTCTATGTAGAAAATGAAAAATCACCAGTGACGATTCTACTCTCTAACAGTAACATTTTGATGTTTATCATTCCTAGATTTTCCTCTCCATGTGCACACATGCATTACTATTTAAAAAACAGTAGGGGTCATATCACATATGCTGTTTAGTAGCCTGTTTTTTTACTTCATGATATTTTAGGACATATTTTTCATATTATTAGTTATTAACTAACAAAACAAATTGCTTGTTGATGCATGTGTTTGATGCTATGGATATGGCATGTATTGGCCAGTCTCCTGCTGACTGCCATTCAGCTGGTTTGGTGTGATTCAGAACGTCCGGGGAGGAGACTGTGGGCAAGAGCCAAGTCAGCTCTATACACGTCCACTGGCTGATGCCTCTTCCTTGTCACAACCCACAGCACAGATGGGATGATTAACAAGAGTGGGCTCTTCCAATGCAACTGCTCAGAACTAATTTTGGATTAGAGATAAATCCCTAACAAGCTTTTGCAGACTGGCAAATAGAAGGCCTAGAATTGGGTTATTGGAATAAAGATCACTCTGCAGTGATTTGCTCCTTTCTGATAAGGGATTCTGTTGGGCCCTCCAACCAGAATCCCATTCCTGAGTCAGCTCTCTCCAAGTGACCACGGGGAAGAAGCCTGCAGCACAGCCGAGGGCTTTTCCAGCATTTGCAGGCAGGGGCAGCAGGGCATACTGACACCTCTCTTCTCAAAAGATGGGACCTAAAACATTTTTTTGACAACTAGGGCTAGATTTAACCTCAGAATACACTATGCTTTCATTTTATTTCCTGATCTGGTTAGTCCTAAAATCTTTATCCAACGGTTGTCCAAGTCCTATCAAACATACTGAGAAAATACTAGGAGCTATTCAATAGATTTTTGTTGATTCGATATGACTATAGGAATATACTGGCAGATATAAACCTCTATTAGAATTTTTCACTGATTTCAAGTTATGGAGAATGCTCCGTACATAAGATACAATTATTATGTAAGTGATGAGGCCTTGGAAGCTAAGGAGTTATCTGCAGGAGGAAGCTTAGGTGTACACGAATCCCAGGAGAAGAGGGGATAAATC